>NC_051246.2:133109424-133439081 GCF_015237465.2 Chelonia mydas | reverse complement strand
CATCCGCAAATTTGCTGAGAGTGCAATCCACACCATCGTCCAGATCATTTATGAAGATATTGAACAAAACCGGCCCCAGGACCGACCCCTGGGGCACTCCACTTGACACCGGCTGCCATCTAGACATGGAGCCATTGATCACTACCCGTTGAGCCTGACAATCTAGCCAGCTTTCTACCCACCTTATAGTGCATTCATCCAGCCCATACTTCCTTAACTTGCTGACAAGAATACTGTGGGAGACCGTGTCAAAAGCTTTCCTAAAGTCAAGAAACAATACATCCACTGCTTTCCCTTCATCCACAGAACCAGTAATCTCATCATAAAAGGCGATTAGATTAGTCAGGCATGACCTTCCCTTGGTGAATCCATGCTGACTGTTCCTGATCACTTTCCTCTCATGTAAGTGCTTCAGGATTGATTCTTTGAGGACCTGCTTCATGATTTTTCCAGGGACTGAGGTGAGGCTGACTGGCCTGTAGTTCACAGGATCCTCCTTCTTCCCTTTTTTAAAGATTGGCACTACATTAGCCTTTTTCCAGTCATCCGGGACTTCCCCCGTTCGCCACGAGTTTTCAAAGATAATGGCCAAGGGCTCTGCAATCACAGCCGCCAATTCCTTCAGCACTCTCGGATGCAACTCGTCCGGCCCCATGGACTTGTGCACGTCCAGCTTTTCTAAATAGTCCCTAACCACCTCTATCTCCACAGAGGGCTGGCCATCTCTTCCCCATTTTGTGATGCCCAGCGCAGCAGTCTGGGAGCTGACCTTGTTAGTGAAAACAGAGGCAAAAAAAGCATTGAGTACATTAGCTTCTTCCACATCTTCTGTCACTAGGTTTCCTCCCTCATTCAGTAAGGGGCCCACACTTTCCTTGGCTTTCTTCTTGTTGCCAACATACCTGAAGAAACCCTTCTTGTTCCTCTTGACATCTCTTGCTAGCTGCAGCTCCAGGTGCGATTTGGCCCTGCTGATATCTTTCCTACATGCCCGAGCAATATTTTTATACTCTTCCCTGGTCATATGTCCAACCTTCCACTTCTTGTAAGCTTCTTTTTTATGTTTAAGATCCGCTAGGATTTCACCATTAAGCCAAGCTGGTCGCCTGCCATATTTACTATTCTTTCGACTCATCGGGATGGTTTGTCCCTGTAACCTCAACAGGGATTCCTTGAAATACAGCCAGCTCTCCTGGACTCCCTTCCCCTTCATGTTAGTCCCCCAGGGGATCCTGGCCATCTGTTCCCTGAGGGAGTCGAAGTCTGCTTTCCTGAAGTCCAGGGTCCGTATCCTGCTGCTTACCTTTCTTCCCTGCGTCAGGATCCTGAACTCAACCAACTCATGGTCACTGCCTCCCAGATTCCCATCCACTTTTGCTTCCCCCACTAATTCTACCCGGTTTGTGAGCAGCAGGTCAAGAAAAGCGCCCCCCCTAGTTGGGTCCCCTAGCACTTGCGCCAGGAAATTGTCCCCTACGCTTTCCAAAAACTTCCTGGATTGTCTATGCACCGCTGTATTGCTCTCCCAGCAGATATCAAGAAAATTAAAGTCACCCATGAGAATCAGGGCATGCGATCTAGTAGCTTCCGTGAGTTGCTGGAAGAAAGCCTCATCCACCTCATCCCCCTGGTCCGGTGGTCTATAGCAGACTCCCACCACTACATCACTCTTGTTGCTCACACTTCTAAACTTAATCCAGAGACACTCAGGTTTTTCCACAGTTTCGTACCGGAGCTCTGAGCAGTCATACTGCTCCCGTACATACAGTGCTACTCCCCCACCTTTTCTGCCCTGCCTGTCCTTCTTGAACAGTTTATAACCATCCATGACTGTACTCCAGTCATGTGAGTTATCCCACCAAGTCTCTGTTATTCCAATCACGTCATAGTTCCTTGACATCACCAGGACCTCCAGTTCTCCCTGCTTGTTTCCAAGGCTTTGTGCATTCGTATATAAGCACTTGAGATAACCTGTTGATCGCCCCTCATTCCCAGTATGAGGCAGGAGCCCTCCCCTCACAGACATTCCTGCCTGTGCTTCCTCCCGGTATCCCGCTTTCCCACTTACCTCAGGGCTTTGGTCTCCTTCCCCCGGTGAACCTAGTTTAAAGCCCTCCTCACTAGGTTAGCCAGCCTGCTGGCAAAGATGCTCTTCCCTCTCTTCGTAAGATGGAGCCCATCTCTGCCCAGCACTCCTCCTTCATGGAACACCATCCCATGGTCAAAGAATCCAAAGCTTTCTCTCCGACACCACCTGCGTAGCCATTCGTTGACTTCCACGATTCGACGGTCCCTACCCAGGCCTTTTCCTTCCACGGGGAGGATGGACGAGAACACCACTTGCGCCTCCAACTCCTTTATCCTTCTTCCCAGAGCCACGTAGTCCGCAGTGATCCGCTCAAGGTCATTCTTGGCAGTATCATTGGTGCCCACGTGGAGAAGCAGGAAGGGGTAGTGATCCGAGGGCTTGATGAGTCTCGGCAGTCTCTCTGTCACATCGCAAATCTTAGCCCCTGGCAAGCAGCAGACTTCTCGGTTTTCCCGGTCAGGGCGGCAGATAGATGACTCAGTCCCCCGGAGGAGAGAGTCCCCGACCACCACCACCCGCCTTCTCCTCTTGGGAGTGGTGGTCGTGGAACCCCCAACCTCAGGACATCGCATCTCATGCCTTCCAACCAGCGGAGTCTCCTTCTGCTTTCTCCCCCCAGACATATCATCTGGTCCACTCTCCACAATGGTACCTGTGGAGAGAACATGAAAGCGGTTAGTTACCTGTGTCTGTGTTACTGGAACCCGGACATTCCGCTTACCTCTTCTGGAGGTCACATGTTGCCAAGCTTCTTCACTGGCCTCTTGGCTCCTCTGTGCAACCTGCTCTATATCTTTAGAGCTTTGTGCCCCTAGAAGCCTATCCTGAGTTTTGTCCAGAAAATCCTCAGTTTCTCGTATACAACGCAGGGTCATTATCTGTTGCTCCAGACGTTCAATCTTCTCCTCCAATATGGAGACCAGCTTGCACTTTGTACAGACAAAGTCGCTTCTGTCCTGTGGAAGAAAGACAAACATGGCACATCCAGTGCAGGTCACTCTCTCTGCCTTGTATCTCTGCCTTGTGCTGTCCTGAGCACAGGGGCTGAAAACCTGGCCAACTTATTCAAAGGCCACCAAGACTCCCCTCTGCTCTCTCCCTGAGTGCTGCATCCCCATGAGGGCTGGCCAGAGTCTACCAGGAATCTCTGTGCTGTCTTTTCATACTGAATCCATTAAAAACCCCTGCGCCTGCCGCAGCAATTCCCTTGCAGCACCCAAAACCCAGGGAATTTTGCCGCACAGCTGGTGTGCACCTTCCGGTGTTTACAGCTTTGCTGCTTAAAAGGAGTTCATAATGAAAGGACACATTGTTCTCCCAGGAGAGCGAGACACTCCAAGGAGAGGTAATGGTGAACTCCCTGTAAACGTGCTTAATTCTGACCTAGCTGAGAAGACCCCAAGCTCTCCAGCCCTGTGGGTCTCTAGGCAAGGCTTGTTGAGTGCAGCACTCTGTGGTATATTTTGTTATTTTATTTTATTGTCAATAGTCCTTTTCAGAATAGCCCTGTCACCATCCATTTTCCCTTCCTTTTTTTTCCCCTGTCATGTGCACCTTGTGGCCCTGTGTATTTCACCATTGCTGTGATTTAGAGATAGGAAAATGAAGCTGGACTAGCACGGCAGCGTAACTGAACCCCCGCCCCCCCAGTGAAATGTTTCCATTGTGAGAAAAATAAATGTTAAGTGTCACTGTGTTATGAAGGGAGAAGCGTTTGTGGTCAGGAGTGAGACCACTGAAGAGGGCTGAGCTGGTGTTTTCATCTGTGAAGGGCTTTTGTCTACTTCCACGCAGCTTGCAGTTTCTTTGGTGACTAAAATAGAACTGAAGGAAGAATTCCTTTCAGCCAGGCTGATTCTGAACCATCTTGCAAGCACAAAACTGGTTTAATAGTTAAAAAGGCCACAGGAACCACAGGGGTAAAACGTGTTACGGGAGAACTAGTGGGTTATTTTAATGCCCGCTAGAGTGTAGTGTCTACAGGAGCCTCATGCAGTAATCTGAGCCCCCTCTAGTGCTGTACGCTGCACTTCGGAAGGGCGGGGTTTCTTTGATCCTTACACAGCTGTAAATGGGAAAGGAGTCCCTGGATCACTTTCCCAGAGTAGAAGTCTAGTGTTCCTTTTTTAAGCTGTATGTTCTCCTGAATTACCACAGCTGAGGAAATGGCCCATGCCTTTCTGTCTTCAAGACATCCAGGAAGACAGGATGTGATATTTTCTTTTCACTGCTGCTTGAAATTCCATGGTGTCCCTTTTCATGTGTAAAGCTGTGCAGAGAATCATAGAATCAGAGAATATCAGGGTTGGAAGGGACCTCAGGAGGTCATCTAGTCCAACCCCCTGCTCAGAGCAGGACCAATCCCCAATTAAATCATCCCAGCCAGGGCTTTGTCAAGCCTGACCTTAAAAACTTCTAAGGAAGGAGATTCTACCACCTCCCTAGGTAACGCATTCCAGTGTTTCACCACCCTCCTGGTGAAAAAGTTTTTCCTAATATCCAACCTAAACCTCCCCCACTGCAACTTGAGACTATTATTCCTTGTCCTGTCCTCTTCTACCACTGAGAATAGTCTAGAACCATCCTCTCTGGAACCACCTCTCAGGTAGTTGAAAGCACCGATAAAATCCCCCCTCATTCTTCTCTTCTGCAGACTAAACAATCCCAGTTCCCTCAGCCTCTCCTCATAAGTCATGTGTTCCAGACCCCTAATCATTTTTGTTGCCCTTCGCTGGACTCTCTCCAATTTATCCACGTCCTTCTTGTAGTGTGGGGCCCAAAACTGGACACAGTACTCCAGATGAGGCCTCACCAATGTCGAATAGAGGGGAACGATCACGTCCCTCGATCTGCTGGCAATGCCCCTACTTATACATCCCAAAATGCCATTGGCCTTCTTGGCAACAAGGGCACACTGCTGACTCATATCCAGCTTCTCGTCCACTGTCACCCCTAGGTCCTTTTCCGCAGAACTGCTGCCGAGCCATTCGGTCCCTAGTCTGTAGCTGGCATTAAAAGCTGCATGTATGTTCCTATTTTGACCTGTTCTCCAAACTCCTGATGGTCACTAGCTATTTCCCTGTGGGGATTCTAGAATCATTATTTTTAGATGAGAGCATTTTAAATATGCCTGTTCTCCATTAAGATCTCTTAACATTGTCAGTTCAGTTTCTGTCTCTGAAATCCAGATCACCACTCAAATTTCTCAATTAGAGATTTAATGAGGAGAAGGGCAAAAGTTTGATTACCACCCTGTGAGTCACCCCTCACCAGCAGGGATGGGGTTAAAGAGCCGTCACACTAGGCTTGAATTAGCTGAGACGAGCCAAGTGCTGCTCTTTCGGTTTGTATCCACCACGGCGATCGGTCAGTTTATTGCTCTGGGTGTTGTCCTGTGTTTGTCAGAAAGTATCAACACCATCCTACCAGTATCGCACCCCAAATACCATTGAAAAGCAAAGAAGAGAAGCATAAGAATTGTGTTGACATTAAAACAGAAAATAAGTATTTGTACATCTTGAAAAGGATGAGAATAAGAACGTTTATTCATTTTATTGTGTTCTAATTCTTTGAAAATTGGTAATCCATTGGTAAGTATAACTCTAAGTTAACAAGAATTTTTGATTAACTGGCACCCCCCATTACCCTAACAGGCTGGATAACAAAGCTTTTACTGTATTTAGAATTGTTTTGATACAGCTAGCAAAGTCCCAAACACTTTGATCCAGCAAGGCAGGTAGAGAGAATACAGAACGAGTGAGCATCTTAAATGAACCAAATTGTACCATAGAATCTCTCTGGATAGTAATTCCATGCTCGAGTAATAAGAATATAGCAGTAGGGATATGTTACCAGCCACCTGACCAGAATGGTGATAGTGACTGTGTCATAAATATAAAGGGAAGAGTAAACCCCTTTAAAATCCCTCCTGGCCAGAGGAAAAATCCTCTCACCTGTAAAGGGTTAAGAAGCTAAAGGTAACCTCGCTGGCACCTGACCAAAATGACCAATGAGGAGACAAGATACTTTCAAAAGCTGGGAGGAGGGAGAAAAACAAAGGGTCTGGGTCTGTCTGTATGATGCTTTTGCCGGAGACAGAACAGGAATGGAGTCTTAGAACTTAGTAAGTAATCTAGCTAGGTATGTGTTAGATTATGATTTCTTTAAATGGCTGAGAAAATAGCTGTGCTGAATAGAATGACTATTTCTGTCTGTGTGTCTTTTTTGTAACTTAAGATTTTGCCTAGAGGGATTCTCTATGTTTGAATCTAATTACCCTGTAAGGTATCTACCATCCTGATTTTACAGAGGTGATTTCTTTTTACTTCTATTAAAAGTCTTCTTGTAAGAAAACTGAACGCTTTTTCATTGTTCTAAGATCCAAGGGTTTGGGTCTGTGCCCTATGCAAATGGGTGAGGATTTTTACCAAACCTTCCCCAGGAAATGGGGTGCAAGGATTGGGAGGATTTTGGGGGGAAAGACATGTCCAAACTATGTTTTTTTCAGGAACCCAGATAAGGTTTAGTGGTGGCAGTGGAAATCCAAGGGCAAAGGGTAAAATAATTTGTACCTTGGGGAAGTTTTAACCTAAGCTGGTAAAAGTAAGCTTAGGAGGTTTTCATGCAGGTCCCACATCTGTACCCTAGAGTTCAGAGTGGGGAAGGAACCTTGACAGACTGTGAAATGCTCAGGGAGATTAGAAAGGCAATTAAAATAAAAAAAACCTCAATAATAAATGGGGGATTTCAACTGTCCCCATATTGACTGGGTACATGTCACCTCAGGACGGGCTGCAGAGATAACATTTCTTGACACCTTAAATGTCTGCTTCTTGGAGCAGTGAGTCCTGGAACCCACAAGAGGAGAGGCAGTTCTTGATTTAGGCCTAAGTGGAGCACAGATCAGGTCCAAGAGGTGAATGGAGCTGGACCGCTTGGTAATTGTGACCATAATTAAATGTAACATCCCCGTGGCGGGGAAAACACCACAGCAGCCCAACACTAGCATTTAGTTTCAGAAAGGGGAACTACACAAAAATGAGGAAGTTAGTTAAACATAAATTAAAAGGTACAGTGTCAAAAGTGAAATCCCTGCAAACTGCATGAAACTTTTTAAAGACACTATAATAGAAGTTCAACTTAAATGAATATTCCAGATTTAAAAAACACAGTAAGAGAACCAAAAAAGTGCCACTCTGGCTAACAACAAAGTAAGAAAAGCAATGAGAGATAAAAAGGCATCCTTTTAAAAAAGTGGAAGTTAAATCCTAGTGGGGAAAATAGAAAGGAGCATACACTCTGACAAAAGAAGTGTAAAAATATAATTAGGAAGGCCAAAAAAGAATTTGAAGAAGAGCTAGCCAAAAACTCAAAGTAATAGCAAAAAAATGTTTAAGTACATCAGAAGCAGGAAAACTTTTAAACAACCAGTGGGGCCACTGGATGATCGAGATGCTAACGGAGCACTCAAGGACAATAAGAGCACTGCAGAGAAACTAAATCAGGGGTTCTCAAACTGGGGGTTGGGACCCCTTTGGGGGTTACGAGGCTATTACATGGGGGGTCATGAGGCTGTCAGCCTCCACCCAAAACACCGCTGTGCCTCCAGCATTTATAATGGTGTTCAATATATAAAAACGTGTTTTTAATTTATAAGGGGGTTGCACTCAGAGGCTTCTTATGTGAAAGGGGTCACCAGTACAAAAGTTTGAGAACCACTGAACTAAATGAAATCTTTGCATTGGTCTTCATAGCTGAGGATGTGAGGGAGATTCCCAAACCCATTCTTTTTAGGTGACAAATCTGAGGAACTTTCCCAGATTGAGGTGTCATTAGAGGAGGTTTTGGAACAAACTAATTGAACTAAACATGAATAAGTCACGACAACCAGATGGTATTCACCCAAGAGTTCTGAAGGAACTGAAATATGAAATTGCAGGACTATTAACTATAGTCTGTAACCTATCATTTAAATCAGCTTCTGTACCAGATGTATCCCATTACCTATCCTCCAGTCAATTTTTAAAAAGGGCCCCAGAGGTGACCCCGGCAATTACAGGCCAGTAAGCCTGACTTCAGTATGGGGCAAAGTGGTTGAAAGTATCGTACAGAACAAAATTGTCAGATGCATAGATGAACATAATTTGTTGGAGAAGAGTCAACATGGTTTTTGTAAAGGGAAATCATGCCTCACCAATCTACTAGAGTTCTTTGAAGGGGTCAACAAGCAAGTGGACAAAGGGGATCCAGTGGATATAGTGTACTTAGATTTTTCAGAAAGCCTTTGAAAGGTCCCTCACCAAAGGCTCTTCAGCAGAGTAAGCCATCATTGAATAAGAGAGAAGGTTCTCTCCTGGATCAGTAACTGGTTAAAAGTTAGGAAACAAAGGGCAGGAATAAGTGGTCACTTTTCAGAAAGGAGAGAGGTAAATAGTCCCCCAGGGGTCTGTACTGGGCCCAGTCCTATTCCACATATTCATAAATGATCTGGGAAAAGGGGTAAACAGTGAGGTGGCAAAATTTGCAGATGATACAAAACTACTCAAGATAGTTAAGTCCCAGGCAGGCTGTAAAGAGCTACAAAAGGATCACACAATACTGGGTGACTGGGCAACAAAATGGCAGATGAAATTCAATGTTGATAAATGCAAAGTAATGCCTATTGGAAAACATAATTCCAACTATAAATATAAAATGATGGGGTCTAAACTAGCTGTTACCATTCAAGAAAGATCTTGGAGTCATTGTGGATAGTTCTCTGAAAACATCCACTCAATATGCAGTGGCAGTCTTCTTCTTTCATATGGGTTGGGTAGGTAGCAATGATCACAAATGTATATCTAAGTTTGCTAGCCAGCACATTGCCACAGCAGTGAGTTGGTGAATGTCCTTCAGGCCCCCAGCAAAAGAAGGAAGGGGACACTCAGCTGTGACATGCTCTGTTGTTTGTGCCTGCTGACCAGAGTTGCCTAGAGGTGTTTGCCTCATTTTTCATTTAAAGAGGGTTTGTCCACCTCTCCCATGAGATATCCTGATGCGATTCAATCGGCACCAGTCTTTCCGACATAAATCAAAACCTGGTAGTTCCCCAACATGCACAACAAAGAGCTGTTTATTTTGAGTGGTCAAAGTGCTCCATGTGACTCTCCATTGAGCCTTAGCATCAAAGTTGGGTGTAAGGATCTTGATATGGTTCTGTAGAG
The DNA here is from genome assembly GCF_015237465.2 of Chelonia mydas. Classification (NCBI taxonomy): domain Eukaryota; kingdom Metazoa; phylum Chordata; order Testudines; family Cheloniidae; genus Chelonia; species Chelonia mydas. The sequence goes on along the minus strand of NC_051246.2, from coordinate 133,429,790 downwards.
GGTTGCAGAATTTTAATTTCGTCTTTGGCAGGTTCTGCAGGTGATGGTGCAGTGGGATCCTCGTATTTGCATTGATGTGATTAAGTAAGCGAGATGTCTGAGCAGCTCTTCTAACCTGTGGAGTCTGGGTGTGCGATTGGACCAGGAACCAGTGAACTGGAGTAGATTTGAGCGTCCCAATACTGTGCACATAGCATTATTGAGTTTCGTGTCATGGAGTTTAGTGTGACTGCTGTGAGACCACACTGGTGCACAATGGGACTGCAGTGGCAGTCAAAAAAGCTAACAGAATGCTGGGCATCATTAATAAAGGATAGATAATAAGACAGACAATATCATATTGTCTTTGTATAAATCCACTGTACGTGCACACCTTGAATACTGTGTGCAGATGTGGTCGCCCTATCTCAAAAAGGGCAACAAAAATGATTAAAGATATGGAACAGCTTCTGTATGAGGAGAGACTAATAAGACTGACCAAAGGGGGATATGATAAGAAGTCTATAAAATCTTGGCTGGTGTGGAGAACATAAATAAGGAAGTGTTGTTTACTCCTCCTGATAACACACAAACTAAGGGTCCCCCAATGAAATTAACAGGCAGCAGGTTCAAAACAGATAAAAGGAAGTATTTTTTCACACAATGCACAGTCAACCTGTGGAACTCTTTGCCAGAGGATGTTGTGAAGGCCAAGACTATAAGAGGGTTCAAAAAAGAACTAGATAAGTTCATGGAGGATAGGTCCATCAATGGCTATTAGCCAGGATGGTCAAGGTTGGTTTCCTTAGCCTCTGTTTGACAGATGCTGGGAATGGGTGACGGGATGGATCACTTGATGATTCCCTGTTCTGTTCATTCCCTCTGGGGCACCAGGAACTGGCCACTGTCAGAAGACAGGGTACTGGGCTAGATGGACCTTTGGTCTGACCCAATATGGCCGTTCTTATGTTCTGTACACTTACAGCACACCTTGTGAAACAACCTGAATTTGTAGTTGTCATCTTCCCCCTACCAACACCAACTGTCCTCATCTTGGCATCTCCGAAGGCCGGCAGGCTGGGATCCTGTGTCCTACTGACATCACAATACCTAATGCATATTCAGAAGGGGTTTCAGCCCCTTTTTCTTATGTCTAAACCTGCTGACATTAGGGTGCCTTTCTCCCATAGGCTATTAATCCTTTTACCTCAAACTTATTAGCATATATGTCAATTAATTACCATGGCATTCTTGTGGTCAGACATCCACTGATGTCCCTAATTTAAAATACCCCAAGCTGGTATAGACTAGCATCTCGTGTCTACCTATCAGCAGGTTAGTTATTACAGCGCTCTACCTTGTGCGATCTTGTGATTTAGGGTTCTCTTGGTTAGCCACTTACGCTTCAAGAGTTTTGGTCTTATGCCCTAATTAGTTTAGCTAAGCTATTGTCTTACAGGCTTTGTAGGCTCATTGCATTATTGCCTTAACTTATAGGCCACACTTTGGTGTCTGTCTCTTTGGGACTAACGAGGCCTCCATTGTACTGTGCAGTCTCCCTGCATCTTTCACGCCATCCTTTCAGTTGCTTTAGTTTATCAAGAAGTGTTAAACTGGAGAGAGCTCACTGCTGTATCTGACCTTTCCATTCTAATTCAAAGTCTCTCTGAGCCTTTACTAGCCAAGCAGGGAAACCCAGTTAAGAAACATTCCAATCTCCAGAGGATTGGCTGAGCTGATATTTCCTGGTGATGGCTCCTTTTATCACAGCCAGCACATACAATCACTCAGCGTGAAGATGTGCTTCTCAGCCTGTGTAAGTGGCTTGTCAGGGTCTGAGAATCATAACTAGATCTATTGAGCTTTGATTTTGCATGAATTAAAGTAGCCATATCTAGAAAGAACATGGTATATGGGCTCATTTGTCATTGCTAGAATTCCTTAACTTGATTTCTAATAACAATAGATTCTCCTAGGCTGAGAGAGAACAGGACCTCTCTTTTTAACAAGTTTTAAATTGTTTCTGTGAAATCAGAAGATGACATATGGGACGAAAAGGCATAAGAAACAAATCTCTAATACTGCACAGTCATCTTTACCCAACGATGGTAGAAGTCTATAAAATCATGAATGGGGTGTGGAGAAAGTGAATAAGGAAGTGTTGTTTACCCATTCACATAGCACAAGAATTAGGGTGTCACCCAATTAAATAAAGAGAAGATTTAAAACAGAAGGAAGTACTTTACACAGCGCAGTCAACCAGCGGAACTCGTTGCCAGGGGATGCTGTGAAGGCCAAAACTATAACTGGGTTCAAATAGATAAGTTCATGGAGGATCGGTCCATCAATGGGCATTCATGAAGATGGTCAGGGATATGACCCCTGCTCTGGGTGTCCCCAGCCTCTGACTGCCAGAAGCTGGGAGTGGACAACCGGGGATGGATCACTTCATAATTGCCCTATTCTGTTCATTTCCCCCTGAAGCACCTGGCACTAGCCAGTGTTGGAAGACAGGATACTGGGCTAGACGGACCATTGGTCAGACCTAGTATGGCAAGTCTCATAAGAATGGCCATGACTTGCACTCAAAAGAGACTTGGAAAATGATTTCCTATGGGGAATAAATTTGAGAACTGATCTGTCACAGACAAATTACAAGCAAGGTTCAGTACCAGGGTAACTGGGTGAAATTTAATGGCCTGTGAGATATAGGAGATCAGATTTGATGATCTATTCATCCCTTCTGGCCTGGTACTCTAAGAATCTATTGTAAGGTGTAGACATTAAAATACACTTTGAAAATGTGTTGACAAGTGTTCTCTCTGCCCTTTTAACTCTCTGGCTCTGATCACCCTTATGCATATCCCCATCCTAAACTTCCTCTTGGAGCGAAAGAGAATGAGAGTTAATGGGCCCATCCCAACAGGTGGGATATATTGTCTGGGAAGCAATTTATTAAACTAAAGCTAAAATACACAATTTTCAGGACCGGAGAGCTGGAATGCTTAATGAGAAATTGTCCAGCTGTTAGCTTCCCATACCTAAGACTTGCATTCAGATGAGACTTCTGTCTCTTGGTCTAGCACAGGAGAACCCTTGCCAGGCAACAGACAAGAGTAACTGCCTCCTGTCTTAGGCAGAGTAACCTGTTGTCTCTTATAGCTTAATTAAGAACCAGAAGGGGGAGAGAACAAAATGTAGGTTTAAATCAGTTAATAGTTCCAGTGGTCAAAGTTCTGGATACCTCTGCAAGCCCATCCGCCCATTCAATGTATGGATATGGGACATTACCTTAGAGGAACAAGATAGATTATTCACATAGAGAGGTAGGGGTGTGTGTGTGTATATGTGTGTAGATAGATATTGAAAGATATGCATATCTGATTCATAAGGCAAGCATACAGTTTAAGTTATTTTTACCTTTCACGTAATGTCTCAATCCTATAATAAGCCTTGAAATATGTGAAATGAAGAGTGTTAGCTTTTAAAGCTGATTATATCTAACTGACTCCTTGGCAAATGCAGGAAAATTGCCTTTCACACCTACACGATGAACAGTAAAACAGACGATTCATCCCCAAATGACTGATTTGCTCAGCCTCACCCGTAGCAAAGCATCTTCTTGGGGGCCGTGCTGCCAGTCCTACCTATTCACTGTGCCTTTATGGGCTCTCACCCACACTGCAGCTGTTGGCTGCTGGTTTCAGTGTCACATGCTCAGCAATAAAGCTGGCTGGAAAACAACAATTTTGCTTCATGAAAAATGTTGACATTTCAAAATTCTTTTTTGTTCCGCATGAGAGAAAACTAGCCCTTGCCAATTATTTTGCACAGAGTGAGAGACAGCATGAGCTCCTAGCACGTCAACTAAACTGGCGGTTAAGGTACTCACATGTGGGGTTTGGGAGACCTAGGTTTTACGTCTCTCTTCTGAATAGCTATTGGTTACTTTGGGGTGGGTGTCTCGTGCTCCTTTTTTACCAGAAATTTCATCCAAGACCTGGGAAAACTTTTCAATGTTAAAAGCTGTATTAATGATCTTTGCCCAGATGTATTTGGTGCCCGACCCAGCCTCGTCTGTGCCACACTTTCAGAAGGCGTTTGTATAAAATCCTTTGTTGGAGCTTTGGCTAGAATTAGGCAAATATCATCATGCCTCACATTGTCAAGTGGCACTTACCACCTGTTGACCTGAATTTAATGGGTTAGTTTAATGGCTTGCCATTGATCACATCCAATCAGAAGATTTATTGGTTCTTATCCAATTCAGACTACGGAGTTCGAGAACTCAATGAGTGCTATAATGGGAGAGGATTCTCGAGGTGCTTGACAAGAACAAGTACACTGAGGACAATACCAAATAAAACCTTTATTGAAATTTAACATATAAATAAGAAATGCAATGAAACGTATAACTGCAAAACAGTAAAATTCCAAAACTCCTGGTGGTACCATTTCTATTATTAACTTTAACCTAACCTACTCACACCCTTCCTTGAGGACACGGTAATAGGAGGTGAAGGACCAGCCTCACTCCTGGCGTGCCCGATTACGCGATGGTGCTGGCTTCCCTAATGGTCAGGAACGCTGAGCAGTTATACTATACCGCACAAGCCAAGCTAATAGCGTGATAAACAACAGAACAGATAGATGAGAGGACGGTCTATAGCGTACAGGAGAACTGAATGAATGAATCAAAGGAAGAATTTTAGAATAGACTCCACTCCCAAAGAGCTCTCTTACGAGGTATTTTATAGGATCCTGACCTATGTAATTTAGGCCCAACCTAATAATAGCTAATAATAGCAACCTATAATAGCTAGCAAAATAATCCTATGGGCTACACACCACAATAGCACTTTGTATGCAGCTTCACAAAGAGCATTCACACAAGACAAGAATAAGTGGGAGCAGCCCAAGGGCAGTGCTCCTCATGCAAGTTTAGTGCTTGTTGCTTACCTGCTGTGTGTGCCAACAGCATCCTTGACCTTTCACAAGCCAGTGAGGAGGGCTTGTGCCTGACCCAAGGTGCCCACAATCTAGTGCAAGTCACAGTAAGTAAGATGCACGTAGTGCAGAGGATAGCAGTGTGAAAGCAAAGCAGTGCAGGAATCTTGTGTGGGGCATTTTGGAAGGGCTTCTCTGAGCAAAATTTGTTCTGAGGAGGGATGCCAATTTGGTTCTGACAAGTTTCCTTCCACCAGATCGGGGCCCAGACGCGGGGAACAGAGCAGTGATGTTGCACATGGAAAGGCCGTGCAATGGTTTGCTAATGATGAGATCCTTTATCTACAGTCCTCTTGTTTTCTTTGGCCCAGTCTGGCAAGTTGCTGAACATCCGCAGCTCCCATGGAAATGCTCTGGGCAGGGGGTTGGACTAGATGGCCTCCAGAGGCCCCTTCCAACTCTGATATTCTATGATTCTATGAAATCAAGGTTCTTGCTAACTCTGCAGGCTTGAGGCCGGACTCTGGCCTCCTCCCTCCTGTTCAGGGCTCCCTGTGCTGGTGCTGCCCCCAGACCTCTCAGCTCCCCCTGAACTGCCTCCCGGGGTGACTTCCTGAGTTGGGACCTTACCTGTGAGGGGCTGTCTGTGGGTGCTGCAAGCATAGACCCAGCTCAGCAATGCCCTGGCCTTGCCTGGGGAAGAGAATTCACGCACGGTGAAGACAGAGGGGCAATTTGCCATGCGTAGGGCCAGCATTACGCTGGGTTTCACTAAGATGGAAGGGCTGCATGGCCCATCTCTCTGCACAGGCTTGACCCTCGGCCACAGGGAAAAAGGGTGGCTGCCCTGTACACACTAATCCTGCTCCTGGAAGAGACATGACTGGGCATCCTGAGAGAAGGTGGCAATCGGCATTGGCAGTACCAGGATCAGTGTGTGTGTCACAGATCACCGTAAAAGCCTATGGAAAGCGACTGTTCACAGTGAACCAAAGAACGGCAGTTGAAAGCCAACTGGTGAACACCTGACTGGAAACTTCCCACTCACGTCAAGGAAGAGGGACCTGATGGGGAATTAACGAGATGCCTAGGAAGGAATCGCTGAGGACGTGGCCTGAGGAAAGACATTACATCAATAGCAGCGGTATTGTAAAATACTGTAACATGGAGAGATGTGAAAACAAACCGTAACTTGCAGATAAAATGAAGACTGATTCCGAGGAAGCTTTTTGGTGCCATTCTGCAAAATGGCTGTTCAGTGATTCTGAGTCTGCCTGAACTGGGAAGCCCTCCACACCTGTCAGGGTGTTTGTGGGATTGCTTTTAAACATCTCTAAGGATCAGACACACAGCTTATGAGGTAGGGGGAGAGTTGACTATACTCTCCCACTTAGGAATCCCTGGCAGCATCGATTGCCCCAGAGGCGGGAATGAACCTTTATTATATTTTTAATGGCTGCCTTTTTAAGTGTGTTTCTTGATGATCACAAGATAAAATAAATGCAATGATAGAAACAATGCAAACGCAGCTTGCTGCTCCTGAAATCAAGAGCAGTACACTGCTGGGTTGAAGTGGCTGTAATATCAGGTCTGTGTTGTTACAGCTAGACATTGTGTAGGTACTTTCCTCCCTCAATAGTGTCGTGCATGTGAATTTATACCTTTTAACTTACTGAAAAATCACACCCAGTACAAAAAAATCCCCCCCTTTTAGTTGCTTTATTTCATCCTTGAGTCTAATTACACTGCAGCAAATCCATTCCATGCTGATCTTCATATTCCTCTTTTTTCTTGTTTCCTCTGCAAATCCTAGAAATATTCCCCAGGCTTTCTCAGAATCACCCACCACTCCCAAAGTGGCTTTTAAATGATGATGTTATGACTTGGCCAGATTCTGGTTTCAATTGCACCACAGCTAATCTGGAGTAAATTCATCCTGATGCCATGGAAAATACTCCAGGTTAATGGTGGTGGATCTCAGACTCTATTGGAAGGCTCTGGGTACTACTGCAATTTAGTCTATTCTTTGGTTTAAAATATTTGAATCTAAAAGATCTGCTCTCGGGCTTATTTTGGGGAAGATCTATGGCCAATACAATATAGTTATACAGCAGGTCAGACTAGATAAAGTCAAGGAATTCTATTATTCTAGCAAAGCTTTTGATACCAGCTCCCACAGTATTCTATATCCATCGGAGTGCGCCAAGGGTCGGTCCTCGGGCTGGTTTTGTTCAGTATCTTCATTAATGATCTGGAGGATGACGTGGATTGCACCCTCTGCAAGTTTGCAGATGACACTAAACTGGGAGGAGTGGTAGATACGCTGGAGGGTAGGGATAGGATACAGGGGGCCCTAGACATATTAGAGGATTGGGCCAAAAGAAATCTGATGAGGTTCAACAAGGACAAGTGCAGAGTCCTGCACTTAGGATGGAAGAATCCCATGCACCGCTACAGACTAGGGACCGAATGGCTCGGCAGCAGTTCTGCAGAAAAGGACCTAGGGGTTACAGTGGACGAGAAGCTGGATGTGAGTCAACAGTGTGCCCTTGTTGCCAAGAAGGCCAATGGCATTTTGGGCGTGTAAGTAGGAGCATTGCCAGCAGATCGAGGGACGTGATTATTCCCCTCTATTCAGCATTGGTGAGGCCTCATCTGGAGTACTGTGACCAGTTTTGGGGCCCACACTACAAGAAGGATGTGGAAAAATTGGAGAGAGTCCAGCGGAGGGCAACAAAAATGATTAGTGGGCTGGAGCACATGATTTATGAGGAGAGGCTGAGGGAACTGGGGATGTTTAGTCTATGGAAGAGAAGAATGAGGGGGGGATTTGATAGCTGCTTTCAACTACCTGAAGGGGGTTCCAAAGAGGATGGATCTAGACTGTTCTCAGTGGTGGCAGATGACAGAACAAGGAGCAATGGTCTCAAGTTGCAGTGGGGGAGGTTTAGGTTGGATATTAGGAAAAACTATTTCACTAGGAGGGTGGTGAAACACTGGAATGCGTTACCTAGAGAGGTGGTGGAATCTCCTTCCTTAGAGGTTAAGGCTGGGCTTGACAAAGCCCTGGCTGGGATGATTTTGTTGGGGTTGGTCCTGCTTTGAGCAGGGGGTTGGACTAGATGACGTCCTGAGGTCCCTTCCAACCCTGATATTCTGTGTGCTGGGAACTGGAGGATGGGCTTTGCCCACTACATCGTTGATGGCTGTGGTAAAAAGTCCCCTTTGATTTCCCTGGAGATCTGAGTTACCCCCTGTGTGTGGAGAGAACAGCTAAACTCATCCCTCCTGAGTCCGAGCCTACCAAGGTCTCCTTGGCTTAGGCACATAGGATAATTCTTATGACATTTTAGTTTTCAGATGTCTCCATTTAGAGCTATAATAGGTGCTGAATGGCTAACATCACACTTTTGTCCTGTGAGCTTGCTTCTGCTTATGTGCACAGTAGCTCAGCCACATGCTTATTGTGACAAGGAGCAAAAATGCTAAGAGCCTACAAACTGGTTTCCTCGCAGGATGGCGTACCTCCATACGCTCCCAACACTTAGAAATGGAATGTTTAATTAAAATGTCCCAACAGCTATTACCGCAGAGCAGTGAACGTGCCCCGGTAATTATGCAGCAGTTTGAGCTTTTAGAGAGGAATCTGCTGAATGCAGTTATAATATCACAATTGCAAATACTAAAAATAAAGAAATAAAAGTGAAGCGTTTGAGAAGGGTACAGACCCTCCTGCTTCAAGTCCACCCCTAGCTCCTGCAGGTCACAAGGAAACTTTCCTCAGGGGTGGGTTACAGCTTACCTAGGGATGTGGAGGACACTCTGTCACCTGGAATCTTTAATTCAGGGCTGGGTGTCTCAATGATCTGTTCTGCGTTTGATGGAGGAGTCGCTGGGAGAGGTCAGACTACGTGATCATAATAGTCACTTAAAATCTACAGGGCTATGGTGCAACTGCCTTCTGCAGGGCTCTTGCACTTTCTCTGGGACAGAGAGCATTAGAGGAGTGAGGCAAAGTGGAGGGAATTCATATAAGTAGTTGTTTGCCCCTTCGCTTGGGGAGAGCATGAGTCGAGTTGCCCCATATGCTGCTTTCCATCTGGACGTGAAGGCACAATCTCAGAACACAAAATGCACTAGAAATAGAAAGGCTAAAAGGAATCTGGCCCCCACTGCATTTGGTGTTTAACTTCACAGAGATAATACAAAGGCACAGTAGGTGGGAGTCCCTCAATAGATGGGTCAAAATCTTGCTGAATGCATGTGTCACAGATTTGCTTTTGCTTATCTGGTCCGCGTTGGGCATATGAAATCGCTGCACAATCTAACTCCAATAACTTCTAGGTTCCAAAGAGGCCAAATGCTTCCCTGCTAAGGGTGCTGTGTAACATATACAGCTGGTACTGACACAGAAGAGCAGGAGGTCAAGAGGCCAGATAGTGGAAGAAGGGGAGCAGAGGCCCCTGGTCCACGGTTCTCATGCTCCCCATGCACCCTGACCGATCCTTTGCGGACCCTGAAATACTAGTGGGCTGAGAAGAGTGTTGAGTGTTATGACTCTAGCATCTGTTTTCTCCCAAATACAGAACAGATATTTACTGAATATTTCTGCCTTTTTCTGAAGTATTATTGATGATGCTGCTATTTCCATCTAGTAATGGACCAGTACTACTGTCAGGATCCTTTTGGTTCCTAACATACTTAAAACCTCCCTATTGTCCTTAACTCTGCCAGGCACTGATTTCTTGTTGTGTCTCCTGGCTTCCCTTATGAATTTCCTACAGTTCCTAGCTTCAGATTTATATTCATTACTATCTACTTCCTCTTTCTTCCATTTGTTATATGTTTGTTTTTTTTATAGATGTCTTTACTTCCCCTTTGCTGTGAGTGCAGTATAAATTAATAACAAGAGATATCCAATAACTAGGTTTAATCAATTTATTCGTCACTTAATAATACAGAAGGAAAGAATACACACCTCACTGTCCCCTCCGGAAGACAGCAGCTGCAGCAGTCAGACTGTCTGAAAATTCTGTGCTTACCCTAATTGTGCCTTATACCTCATGGGAGGAGTTTCACAATCTTTCCTGTATCACTTAACCGAATACATCTTCCTTAACTATCTTTTTAACTAACATGTTTTTTTTCACAGACTGCCAGGCGCTAAGAATAGCCTCCACCTGGTATGTGGCACATATATTTTTAGTTTCAATGTGACATGTATTTCATATTTTGACAGTTATACAGACCCTGAACACTACACGTAAAACAAAGATGGACATGCACAGGACAAGACTCTTCTTCTGAGCATTTCAGGCATAGTATTTTAGAAATTAGCAAAGTTTAAAGGGATTTGTTTTGATGGTGTGTTGTGCCTAGTCCTGGAATCATAACGTGTCAGCTCACCCCTTCATTAAGGGAAGTAAAAGCATTTGGGGAAGATCTTAACATGGGGACAATTCAAGAAACATATGTAATATTATATACAATATTGGCCAAACTTTTTCTCAGCTAGCGCCATATATTTGGTAGTAGCCAGGTGCAGCATGATTTCCACAAACTCCCTGTATCTTAATTTTTGGTAAGTTTGCATTCTTCAGCACGGATACAGATGGAATTTTTTTTAACCAATATGGCCTTCCTTCTCAGTTGTGGGATTCTGGCTTTAGGGGCATCTAGTGAAATGTTCTTAAACAATTGTCAATTATCACTCACACTTTTCTGATTAAATTCTTCCTCCCTGTTGACTTGGGTCATCACTGCTCTCAGTTTTCTGAACCTGGCCCTTTTAGAGCACCCACTATGTATATTATTTGTCTGGATTTACTGTGGTTGCACATTATAAATGTGACCTAAGCTACCATTACTTCTTAGTCCTGTGATTAGTGCCTCTTTACCTCTCAGGATGAGGTCTAATATAGAACTTCCCTGCGTCAGGTGCAACACGTTTTGAGTTAGCAGGTTGTCATGTATAATACATAGAAATTGCAGGGATGTTTTAGTCCTGGCAGCATGAGACCTCCAGCATGTGTCACTCAGATTGAAATCCCTCGTGATCATGCAGCTTTTTTGCCTACACATTATAGCTAGGTGCCTGTAGCAGACACCAGCAATTACCCATCTTATGCTTTACCTGGGGCTGTGAGCCAGAAGCACTGGAGATTGTTTTCTTCTGAGTTATCAGTGACTCAGAAACAGGAAATGCCATTTCTGACAGTGTCCCGCCTCCTCCCCTTTTGCCCACTCCATCCTTCCTAAATAGATTATAACCATTGATTGTAACATTCCAATTGTGTGAATCATCTCCCCAGATGTCAGTAATACCAGCTGGATTGAATTTATGCTCATAAATATTTCCAATTCTTCTTCTTTGTTACCCAGGCTCCAAGCATTGGTGTAGAGACAATTAAAAATTTTCTTCTTCTTCTGTTTTTTGGTTCTTTGATTTTGTTCTCGTTTTACCGCAGCTCCCCTTTTGCTATTTTTCCTCACTATCCTACCCAGCCTGTTCCCAAGGATATTGGTTCCCCTTCTGCTGAGGTGGAGGCCATCCAAACTATCCAGCCCCCACTCCCCGTAGAAGGTGGAGTAGTGTTCCACAAAACCAAAATCCTACACCATTTACCTGGCCCGTGGTTCACTTCATCTTTTGTCTTCCTTTGCTCGTGGGACAGGAAGGATCTCAGAGACTATTGGTTGCCCGTTCTTCTTCAGCACACTTCCCAGTTCCCTGAACATTACCAGTGGTTTCTTGCCTGTTGACTTCAGAGGCCTGTCCAATGTCAGAGCGCCGCCTCGTCTCCAGGCTCGTAATTCACCAATCTGAAGAACAGCTTGCAGGAATTTCAACCCATTCCAAAGTATGAGCTCAATTTTGCTCATATTTATATCCCACTTGTTTACAAGACATAGAAAATTCCATAAATTCCACTGTATTATATTCCTTACCTGGTTTCATACCAGTCTTTCTGGGAACAACCCTTGCTAGCATACTGCACCAGCCGTACACAATCACATTCAGGATGTCAGTAGACTGTAGAGACTTCTGCGCTAACCGTACCCAACATACAGTTCACATTTGGCAAACCTTACCAGAACATACATCTTGTTTGACGTATTCTATTGTTTCTGACAGATTTTACACAGATAAAGAATGGAGGTTATTTACAGTTAAACTACTACTAACTTTCCACAATGAATCTTAGCATGAATACAAGGTATTCTGGGAATATAGTACATAGTTACACAATGCAGTGGAAGTACAAAGCATTCTGGTTCATACATAACATTGGCTAACAGGGTGGGGACCTTTGCACTGACTACAACAGTTGGCTGGAGTTCGTACCTCCTTGGTTCCCTTCCCAGCTACACTCATTTGCAACCTTTGGCTGCTAGTTGTTCCCTATGTGCAAAGTGGATTAAAGACAGCAAAGGGGAAAGGAATCGCCGTTGTCATTAGCATTCCCCTTTCACACTGTGAATGAGAACTGAACCTCTCACCGCCCTGAACCCTCTGCCCTTAAAAACCATGCAAGAGAGAAGCTGTGCGCTAGGTGCAGGTGATTCATTCCAACACCACAGGACAAGACAAGGATTAAGTGAGAGCTGAGAAATAATCATTAATATTTACCAACAAGCATTTCCAAGAGTATATTTGGTTTACTCGAGATAAGGAAAATTGTATTAACTGCAAATTGCAACCTTTTTTGCTACCAAATTGAGCAAGTACAGAATATGCCTCAAAGAGCTCTGGCACTTAATTTCATTACAGTATTCGTTACTAATGAAAAAGTAAAATTAATCGCATGTTAAGGATTGGACTTGATTTGGATGGAGTGAATGTAGCTGAAGTGTCTGTAGTACATCATTCAGACTTGGGCACCTAGTAAGAGGATATCAAATAATCTTCAATTTTCTTTAGTGACACAGTGTTTAAACTGGCTCAGTATGGCTGGTCACTGCTCACTGTGGTGTGCCTTAGCTTTCTGTTCCCACTTGTGCTCAGGATAGGGGCAATGAAGAATTCTGAAGCTGGTTTCTGGGCACATAACATCAGTTAATAGAATGTCTTTCTCAATCCAGGAATTTCATTCCTATCCTGTCATTTCCCCCCTTAATCATGCAGGAGACTTTAGAGCCGCACTGTGACTTCAGGCACACACGGCGTCACTAATGCATGAGGAAATCTGTATACAGGAGGTTCAGTTTAGTGCAACAGCCAGGGATCTGCCGTTCTCTCCTCCTCAAACTGTTCCAGCTGAATAACTGTCAGGAATACATTAGGATGGGGCTTTTTGCAGCTGCACAGCGATGAGCAGAGAGAGCAGGAGCAAATGAAAAGGCGGCATGCTAGCCCACGCCATCTCCAGGGAAAGGGTGTGCACCTTTCTACGTGACCTGGGTCTCTGCCAGCCTCATGAAATGGGCTGCTAATGAGAAGTCTGTGCACCTCTGCGCCTGGGCGTACGGAGCCCTCTGAGGCCGAGTGACAGGTGGCCATTTCTGCTGCCAGTGCACTGAGGGTCCAAACCGGCACGGGGGGGTTTGCAAAACAAGAGTAAACGTGGGCAGTAATGAAGGGATCCCCTGTGTCACCAACTTGCCCTTTGGGATTGGATCTCTCAGCGCCATTGGGGTTTTGCCTCCGACTGAGAGAGACGACACCCTGCCTATGCCAGTGAGTGACAAGTGATCAGTAAAAACTAATCACTTCACAGACCCAACAGAAATGTTTGGGGAAGGGGTTTTAACAGTGGGCTCAACTGGTTTGGGGTTTCAGTCTTTGGGGGGAACGAGACTGTGGGCAAAGTCTCTGAATAGCTGGACGCCTGCCAGGAAAGGAGGCCAGTGGTCAAACAAGGCTTGGTGTCAATGAATAAGTCAGTCGGTCTGTCCGTCAGTGCGGAGCTTCCCCTCACACGCACACATCCCTGTTGGTTATAATGATAAACTGAACACCAAAAAGCATTCAGGGAAAACTTCCCCTCCAGCTCCTGCCCAGACAGAAAGGTAAGTCAAGGCCCTGCGCTCAGGAGGGGAAAGCCCAGAGCAGGGAGAATTCAGGGGGCTGGCAGCTCCTGGATGCCCAGGCTGAGCAGCCCAGGTGGGAAAGGGAGGTTGCTCTCCGCCCCCAGCCCCACTTTGCTCTATTGTGTGGGCAGCCCCAGCATGAGGCCCTTGGGGCATCTCCAGGGCTGGCACATTGGGCAGGATCCCGCCTCGCGCTCGGCAATGTGGCAAGCAATGGCCGGGGCTTTTGTCTTGTTTTTCTTTGATGGGTGGTCACCTTAAAAACCAATGGTTTAACTTCTGCCGATAGAGAGGGTGCCACCGTGGAGGTGCTGGCCCGATCTGCCACTGCCAAAGGATGGGTGCTACTCAGATGGGAGGGAGCAGCCTCCAACCGTTGTCTCTTGTGTAGCCTGGAACAAGCACTGCATAAAACACACCTGCTCTAGGAGATGCTTGGCACCGAGACTCGGGCAGTGAGACATGTTTAAAGGATTTAATCTACTCTTCTGACTGTTTGCATAGAGAGTGCATTTAATGCCCCCACATCTGTATTCTTCTGGTACTTTGTACTGACGTGGTTTCATTTCGTTGGGCTAATTGTGGATCATCCTATTGCACAACCTGCTTCATTTCCTTTGTGCTGGCCCAGTGGGCTTTCTAATACCAACACTAATCACAACTTGTATTATCTAATCTCCTCTAATTCATAGATTCCAAGGCCAGGAGGGACCACTGTGATCATCTAGTCTGACCTCCCGTTCAGGACAGATTTCTCTGACTTAATTCTGTCTCTTCTACAGGAACTCAGTGTTATCCTGCAGTATGCCCCTACTCAGGGCAGGGCAGAGCCGATTTTAAAGCAGCATTTAATACCCAGTCTCATCCCCCCAGCAGGCTGGTGCAATGCTTCCCAGCCTCAGAGAACTAACCCTGAGATCTGTGCGCACACCTGGCAGTCAGAGTTGCACTCGGCGACAATGACTGTTACTCTGCCAAGACTGTCAGATACGGATGCAAAGATTGGCAGTGGTAAATAACAATGAAGACCAGGCAGTCACACAGAGCAAGCTGGACAGCTTGATAAACTGGGCCCATTCAAACACAGTGTGTTTTAGTAGAGCCAAACACAAAATGATACATCCAGGAACAAGGAATGCCAGCCATACCTACAGGGACAGGATTGTATCCTGGAGAGCAGCAACTTCGGAAAGGATCTTGGGATGTGACGTTATGAGCGTAATATAATATCTCACTGAAAGGTGACAGGGCCAGAAAGAGTTAAATGATCTGGAGGATGGTGTGGATTGCACCCTCAGCAAGTTTGCAGATGACACTAAACTGGGAGGAGAGGTAGATACGCTGGAGGGTAGGGATAGGATACAGAGGGACCTCGACAAATGAGAGGATTGGGCCAAAAGAAATCTGATGAGGTTCAACAAGGACAAGTGCAGAGTCCTGCACTTAGGACGGAAGAATCCCATGCACCGCTGCAGACTAGGGACCGAATGGCTAGGCAGCAGTTCTGCAGAGAAGGACCTAGGGGTGACAGTGGACAAGAAGCTGGATATGAGTCAACAGTGTGCCCTTGTAGCCAAGAAGGCCAATGGCATTTTGGGCTGTATAAGTAGGGGCATTGCCAGCAAATTGAGGGACTTGATCGTTCCCCTCTATTCGACATTGGTGAGGCCTCATCTGGAGTACTGTGTCCAGTTTTGGGCCCCACACTACAAGAAGGATGTGGAAAAATTGGAAAGAGTCCAGCGGAGGGCAACAAAAATGATTAGGGGACTGGAACACATGACTTATGAGGACAGGCTGAGGGAGCTGGGATTGTTTAGTCTGTGGAAGAGAAGAATGAGGGGGGATTTGATAGCTGCTTTCAACGACCTGAAAGGGGATTCCAAAGAGGATGGATCTAGACTGTTCTCAGTGGTAGAAGAGGACAGGACAAGGAGTAATGGTCTCAAGTTGCAGTGAGAGAGGTTTAGGTTGGATATTAGGAAAAACTTTTTCACTAGGAGGGTGGTGAAACACTGGAATGCGTTACCTAGGGAGGTGGTGGAATCTCCTTCCTTTGAGGTTTTTAAGGCCGGCTTGACAAAGCACCGTCTGGGATGATTTAGTTGGGGATTGGTCCTGCTTTGAGCAGGGGGTTGGACTAGATGATGTCCTGAGGTCCCTTCCAACCCTGATATTCTATGATTCTATGATTCTAAGAGGCCGCCCTGACCCGAAAGGGGCTGAGGATGACTGTCTTCCCAGCACCAGAGCCCTTACCCAGACATTCCCGTTGCTTTCAGTGCACGTGGGCAATGCAGTGAGAGAAAGGACTGGACAAACAGGAGGGGACAGAGGTGGAAGGGCCAGGCAAGGTGAGGACAAGAAGCTTTTGTGTGCTGAAGGGAAGCCATGGAAGGATCACTAGAGGAGGAGATGCATCCGAAGGACAGGAAGGGGATGAGCTTAGCAGCTGCTCTCAGTTAACCTGGGGGTGAAGCCAGACCTGAGATGGGGGGAGTGGAAAGTGGCTTAAAGCCGCTTTCCACAGAGCATCTGTGCCCAATGCAGGGCTCTGCCCCCCCACCTTTGCTTTTATTTCATAGACCCACATGCTCTCTGTCCATGGGTACGGCATTTGATTCCTTCAATCAGCCTAAAGGCTAAGGACTGGATTCCCCAACGCAGTCAACATCTGACTTTAAGAGAGGCTGGTAGGAAAAGAGCGTTTCATCCATCTCGACAGGGATAGCAGTGTGTTTTGTGAATCAATGGCGCCTTCACCCCCACGCAAGGGCATAGTTACTTGTATCCCTGGCTACGCAGGGTGCTGCAGCTCGCAGAGCTTATGGAGTACATCTTTCCAAGGTGTCCAGCCCCTCCGCAATGGGCTTGCTTTGCGGGTGGCCACGTAGAAAATCCCAGGACCTGATTTTCAAAAGGGCCGAGCACCCACAGTTCCCGCTGAAGTCCGTGGGAGCTAATTGAGATCAGCAGTTCTGAGCCAGCCCTAGGATAGCTCAAGCTGGGAACCCCAAAGAGAGTCACGGTAGTTGTGGGCGTTCTGGGAAATGCAGCCCTAACAGATTCCACCATGCTCAGAGAGGCAACCTGCAGCAGAGCAGAAAATTCAGCTGTTGCACAAAAATTCTTACTCTGAGTCCAACCACTGGTGAAGCTACAGCTGGGAGGAGATTTCCTCACTGTCGTGAGGCCGGTGCTGGGGAAGGGACCAGTAATAATTCCTGCAGAGAGGTCCTAAGGAAATTGTGGTTTTTATGTTTCTTCTTCATAAAGAGAAAAATAACCTGTAAGCTCTCAGGTTTCATCCCTGCTTTTTTCACTGGACTTTCGTAATGGACTGAGGAGATAAGTGTTGCCATGTGCATTGAAAAGACAACTAAAAAGGAGGGTGTTTTGTGTGAAACTGCAAAGAGGGTTTTCCCTGAGTGTGGGGTGTCTGGGAAAGTGGGAGCAAGTGTCCACTTCCTGCTTTTTAAGGAAGACTGTGACAGGTCAGTAAGTAGTGATCACAGGGCAGAGTGGGATCTTTCCCTTGCCTGTCTCTTTGGCCACCCCATAGACTCCTTGCCAGTGCATCGCCCGCCTTGGGAGGGTGGGGGGTTATCTCTAGGTACCTGAGCTGGATGCCAGCAGAAGAGCTGCTGACAGGTGTTCACACAGAACCAGTGCCCTTCCCCCAGGCTGATCTGCGGCCAGGGAAGCGGCCCCCTGCACTTCTCCCAAAGAGCCTGGATGCAAATAGCTGTGCTGGGTTCCCCTGAGCATAAGGAGGGTGGAGTGCTAGCACCACGAACCATCCCAATGGGGTAGGGCCATTGCACCCCCAGGAGCACTGTAGCCATGGCCACGCTACACCACTCCAGGAGGTGCTGAGGACAATTTCCCTGCGTAAGGGCCCAGGACCTGGCCCAGGACGTAGAGCTATTATGAATTAAACTAATTTGGAATGTGGATTGAGCTAATTTGGAATAAAGAACTCTTACTCTGGAATAAGAGCATCCCCAGATGGGGTAACCAGGAATAGCTCATCTTGTAACTCCCCATGTAGACAAGCCCTAATAGTCAGATTGACTTTTCCCTGAGCCCTATCACCCTCGCTTCCACTCAGTCATTTTCCACTGTTCTGAATTACAGATTAGGGGCAGCGGCCGAGCTCTGCCCCCCAGAGGGAGGCCGCCGGTTGAGCAGAGACAGGAGAAACAGAGGTGAAGATGCAGCCATCTATTAAAGGCGGGGTCCAGAAGTGCCAGAAATGGCAGCTTTGAAGGATTTTTACCCTGGCCCACAGTCACCCCTGAAGACAGTAGAGTTACCCTGGAGCTGAACTTTGCCCTGGGCTGTAGAGTTAAAGACCTCAAACTGAAGGCAATAAAGACAGTAAGCTGGTAGAAAAATAAATAAAAAAAACAAAGTTGTAAACACCTAAGAAAGGGAACTGAAGGTGGGGAGATGAAAGCAGATATCAAAAAAGTCTTGTGAAAAGGTTAATTAAAATATTAATAATGCAGGGTTTCAATTACTCATTAATAAATAATGAGACCTTTAATGAGTGGAATACAGCGAACAGGAATCTGCAGTTGGGGCCTCAGCGGGAACAACTGAGGCCTTTGGTTTTCAGCAGAGCGAAATGTTGGAGCATGGAAGAAGTGTTCGCTAAGGCAATGGGGTGAAGGGACTCAGGGGGAATGAAGAGTTTTCAGAGGCAAATAACTGTGTTCCCTCCAGCAATAAATACCCCTGTTGAGAGGCTTAAAGGGATGAACAGGGAAGTGCAAACAGTAATTGCAGATAAGCAATAGGTATGTGCGAGGGACGAAGCATCAGGTACTCCAGCAGATGGGAAGTTCGGAGAAGGATCAAAATGAAAAGCAGAGATTGAAAAGAAAATTGAAATAAAGACAAAATTGTATTTTCCAAATGCCTTAGGGATCAAGGGCCCTTGTAGGGGTAGGCTTGCCATGCTGCTCACAAGCAATGCCTCCCCGCTCCAAGGGCACTCTGCCTTTGTGCTCAGATGGCGAAGGCAGGAGGAGACAGAAAGGCACGTTCAGCATTAGCACTGAAGTAGCGGGAGAAGGGGGCTGGCCGAGCAAGGGCCGAACATTCAGCCATAGGATCGTGTGAGGCCTCTCTCTGCTAGATTGAGCCCATTGCTAAATATGTGTTCCCAATGCAGCTACCCATAGCCTATAATCAAGACACCCCTTAATCTTCTCTTTGTTAAGCTAAATAGATTGAGCTCTTTGAGTCTGTCACTACAAAACATGTTTTCTAATCCTTTAATTGGTCTCATGACTCTTCTCTGAACCATCCCAGCATCCTTCTTGAATTGTGAGCATCAGAACTGGATGCAGGATTGCAGCAGCAGATGCACCAGTGCCAAGTAGAGAGGTAAAATCACCTCTCTGCTCCTCCTCAATATTCCCCTGTTCATCCAGCCCAGGATCACATTAGCTCTTTTGGTCACAGCATCTCATTGGGAGCACATGTTCAGCTGATTATCTGCTACAACCCCCAAAACTTTTCCAGTCACCGCTTTGCTGGATCGAGTCCCTCATTCCAAACGTATGGCCTACATTCTGTGTTCCTAGATGCATATATTTACATTTAGCCATATTAAAACACACACAGTTTCCTTGCACCCAGTTTACCAAGCGATCCAGATCACTGTGAACCAGTGACTGACCAATCCTCTTCATCAGTTACTACTCCCCAATCTTTGTGTCAAAAGCAAACTTTATCCGTAATGATTTCATGGTTTCTTCCAGGTCATTGATAAGAACGTTATATAGTGTAGGGCCAAGAATCAGTCCCTGGGGACCTGCACACCTGCTGGTAGATGATTGCCCCTAGTTTAATTTTAGACCAATCATAGAACCAGGATTTTATCCCTTTTATGTCGGCCGCGTTAATTTTATATTGATCTAGTTGCTTAATGAAAATGTTCAGCGGTGCCAAGTCACATGCCTTGGAGAAGTCCACGTATTCAATCAGCTCGACCACCTTTTGCAGCCGAACTTGCGATCTTTAAACCTACCCTCTGTTTGACAGGGTCCATAAACCCGTGTTGAATGGCATTAATTCCATTAACCTCTTTCAGTTCTTTATTAATGGAGTCCCATATCAGCCGCTCTATTATCTTTCTGGAATCAGTGTTAGGCTGACAGGCCTGTAATTCCCCAGGTCATCCCATTCACCCTTTATACCAATGGGCCCAACATTCACTTTCTTCCAGACATCTGGAACTTCTCCAGTGCTCGAAGACTCTTAGAAAATCAACATTAACAGTCCAGCGAGCTCCTCAGCCAGCTCTTTGAAATATCTTGGATGCAAATTATTCGGATCTGCTGATTTAAAAATGTCTGACTTTAGTAGCTTCTGTTTAACATCCTCCTGAGATACGAATGGAATGGAAAGGGTTATCGGCATAATATGATGAGACTGTATCATCTGTGTTTTCCCCCAGATACAGAACAGAAATGTTTATTGAACGCTCTGCCTTTTCTGCATTTTTATTGATGATTCTACCATTTCCATCTTGCAATGGATCAATAACATTGTCAGGATTCATTTTGTTCTTAACATATTTTTAAAAATTCCTTTGCATTGTCCTTAACTCTGCTGGCCACAGATTTCTCCTCGTTTCTCTTTGTTCCCTTATTAATTTTCCACAATTCCTAACTTCTGATTTATATTCATTACTATTAACTTCCCCTTCTTCCACTGATTATTTTTTATATATATTTTTATAGCTACCTTCACTTCCCTCCTAAACCAGGCTGTTTTTTAACCAACACAACTTTCTTCAGCAATTATGGGATTGGGGGCATCTGGTAAGGTGTTCGTAAATGGTTTCCAATTAGTATTCACATTTTTCTGATTAAATTCTTCCTCCCAGCTGATTTGGCTCATAATTATTTTCAGCTTTGCAGAAATAGCCCTGTTAAAGCACCAAGTATATATATCACTGGTCTGCACTTTATTCTGCTTGTGTATTATAAATGTGATCAAGTCATGTTCACTTGTACTTAAGCTGCCATTAATTTTTAGTTCTATGATCAGTTCCTCTTTACCTGTTAGGGACAAGATCTAATAAAGAATTCCCCATGTGGGCTGCAACACTTTTTGAGTTAAGAAATTGTCATCAATAATGTTTAGAAATGCTAAGGATGTTTTAGTACCGGCAGCATGAGACCTCTAGCATGTATCACTCAGGCTGAAGTCCCCATGATCACACAGTTTTTGTTCCTACACATTGTAGATAGGTGTGTAAGGAGCTGGACATCCTCTTCCCCACATCTAATTTTCTGGTCTGTCAGGGACATCAACTACTTCCCCACCTTGTGCTTTATTTGTAAGGACATTGATCTGTGAGTATTCAAGATCATTTTCTTCCAAGTTAGCAGTGATTTGGAAACAGATAATGGCATTTGGACATAGAGTGCCCCTCCCCTTTTGACCACTCAATCCTTCCTAAATAGGTTATAACCATTGATTGTAACATTCCAATTGTGTGAATCATTCCACCAGGTATCAGTGATACTTACTAGATTGAATTTATGCTCATAAATGAGCAATTCCAATTTTCGTTTGTCACTGGTGTGTAGGCAAATTGGTGCTTTGAAGATGTGCCATGTACCCCTGCAATGCCAGCCTCTGCAGAGGAGCTGCTGCATTCGGAGGTGGGACTCTGGGCCTGGCCAGGCATGCTCCCTGACTGTTGCCAGCTATAGCTCAGGGAGATCGGGCTGTGTCGTTGTGGCTATCTCTTTGGTGTTTGCAAGTCCCCTCCGCCACCCTTAAAATGTATCCTGATATTTGCACCAGTAATTTCTAGCCTTTGTGGTTGCAGAGAAAAGCTTGAAAGTGTGAAGTCTAATGGGTCAAAAACCAGAACCAATCACAGAAACTCACAATGCATTATTTAAAAAAAATCTCATGGCTTTTAAATCAGTCTCATGGTAGTTGAAGTCTTGGGGTTGGTGACATGGAGCTATCTGTCTGACACATCCTACAGAATATCGGAGGCAATAATAAAAAGGATGGAAGGGTGCCTAGATTTAAAAAAAAAATCTTTCTTCAGAACATTACGCAAAAGACAAATCTCTAACATCACACAGGAAACTGAGGAGAGCTGCTGCGCCTGGAGAGGGAAGAGAATGGTGTTAAGTCAGGAGAAAGAACTGATTTTATATGAAAAGCCTGTAAAAAGTAGCTATAAAATGGCAAAGGGCCCAATTCTGCATTCCTTATTCAGGCATAATCCCAACTGACAGAGACAGAATAGATGAACGAGCTCTCCTCTGACAGCTAGTGATGAGCTGGGGAGGGGAAAAGGCTTCAGGACCAGACTGTATTTACATGAACACACCCACTCCGCCTAGGTATCCCTGCGTTGCCAAAGTGATCACCAAAGTGATCTTTGACTGGTGCTGGATTACAAAACACTTTAGTACTGAATGCAGGGTAATGAAATGTTGTTATCCTTATTGTATGAGTAAAGGGCAGCAGATCTGTGCTTAGCTGGTCCTGACTGAGGGGATCCCCCCAACTGAACAGAACTCACTAAGCAGGGGGCTTGGATGCCAGACCCCTGTGAAAGAGAGATGGGGTGGGGACAGGTGTCCCTGCGGGGAGGTGTGGGCTCTGCCTAAGAGTCCTAGGCATGGTTTAACCTGCCCCTCCCCACTGCTCAAAGACAGAGCTAATTAAGGCTCCATTAGGAGTCTTGTTTTGTTAAGGGATCGTTAGAGCTGAAATCACTTGTTGCGGGACAGGGTTTCTGCCCAGCTGGCATCAGCAGGTTCCCCCACTGAGAGCTGACAGTCCCTGAGAGCTGGCTGGAACGCAAGGGGCCGCCATGCAGGGGTCACACAGAGAGGCGGGGAGCTGCAGAAGGTGAGCGTGTGTATCCGTAGTGGGTGGCTGGCAGAGTGGCACAGTGGGAGGGCGGCTGGCGGAGCGGCTGATGCCAGAGCAAGCACCCAGACAGCAGAGTTGAGCCAGGTGTCTTGCCCCCTCCCCCAGTCGGAGGTGACCTCACGCAGATGCACCTCTGAACTCTGAGTCTTCACTGACCAAGGGCAACTGTCAGTGGGGCGGGGTGGAGGGATAAGGGAGGGGCACGTCCAAGGAACTTTGGGTTTTGGGACTCAAGAACCTGAGGCAAAAGACACTGCCCCACTGCAACGATGTGGCCTTTGGCGGGACACTACTGAGAGTATCAATTCAGGACAAATTGCTTAAAGCAGGGCAGTCACAGCCCAAGGCTGGGGGTCCTTTGCACACCAAACCAGCCAAACAGAGAGAACTTCGGTTTCAGCCCACTGGCTAACCATAAGTCGTAAAAGCAATTCCTTTAGTCACTCCCTGTCATAAATATAAAGGGAAGGGTAACAACCTTTATGTATGCAGTAATATAAAATCCCTCATGGGAAGAGGTACAGAATCCCCTTACCTGTAAGGGGTTAATCAGTTCCATTAACCTAGTTGGCACCTGACCAGAAGGAGCAATGGGGAAAGAAGATACTTTCAAATCTGAGGGTGTGGGCAGGAAGGCTTTGTTTTTGTGCTCTGTGTGTGTTCTCTCCAAAGACAAAGAGAGACCAAGCAAGTAATCCAGCTCCTACTGAATGATCCATCTAAAATTACAGAAATAGTAATAGCAAGGAAATGCGTTAGATTATCTTTTGTTTAGCTTGTGAATTTTCAATGTGCTAAGAGGGAGGTTTCTCTCTGGTGTTTTGTTTTTTTTTTTGTAACTTTGAAGTTTTGCCTAGAGGGGAATCCTCTGTGTTTTGAATCTGATTACCCTGTAAAATTACCTTCCATCCTGATTTTACAGAGGTGCTTCTTTTATTTTGTTTTTATAATAAAGTTCTGTTTTTAGGAACCTGATTGGTTTTTAGTGTCCTAAAAACCCAAAGGTCTGGTCTGTGCTCACCTGGTCTACCTATTTGGTTGGTAGATTATTCTCATGCCTCCCCAGGAAAGGGGGTGAAGGGGCTGGGGGGAATATTTTGGGGAAACAGGAACTCCAAGTGGTTCTTTTCCTTGAATCTTTGTCTAACTCACTTGGTGGTGGCAGTGAATACCGTCCAAGGACAAGAAGGGATTTGTGCCTCGGGGAACCTAAGCTGGTAGAAAAAAGCTAAGGGGGTCTTTCATGCGGGTCCTCACATCTGTACCCCAGAGTTCAGAGTGGGGAGGGAACCCTGACACTCCTGTTTCCCAGTATCACCAGCAGCACCGCTCCTTATGGGGATGAATGGTTATGAAAACCAATGCCCCAGTAAAAGAAAAAAGGTTCTCTCGATCCCAAAGGACCAAGCCACAGACCCAGTTAGATCTTACCCACAAATCACGCTGTTGCCAATCCTTTAGAATCTAAAATCTAAAGGTTTATTCATAAAAAAGAAAGAAATATAGATGAGAGTTAAAATTGGTTAAATGAAATTAATTACATACAGTAACGACAAAGTTCTTGGTTCAGGCTTGTAGCAGTGATGGAATAAACTGCTGGCTTAAGTTAAGTCTCTGGAGTACCTCCTCAGCTGGGACGGGTCATTCAGTCCTTTGTTCAGAGCTTCAGTTTGTAGCAAAGTTCCTCCAGAGGTAAGAAGCAGGATTGAAGACAAAATGGAGGGGTTTCCAGGGCCTTTTATAGTCTCTTGCCATGTGGCCTGTGCTTCCTTTGTTTCAAACACAAGCTGCCCAGCACATGGCTTGGAAAACCTCAGAGCTCTGTCCATAGGCAGGTCCCTACACACCTTGCTGAGTCACAAGGCGTGTCTGCCTTCTCTCAGTGGGTCAGTTCATAGAATCATAGAATCATAGAATATCAGGGTTGGAAGGGACCCCAGAAGGTCATCTAGTCCAACCCCCTGCTCGAAGCAGGACCAAGTCCCAGTTAAATCATCCCAGCCAGGGCTTTGTCAAGCCTGACCTTAAAAACCTCTAAGGAAGGAGATTCTACCACCTCCCTAGGTAACGCATTCCAGTGTTTCACCACCCTCTTAGTGAAAAAGTTTTTCCTAATATCCAATCTAAACCTCCCCCATTGCAACTTGAGACCATTATTCCTCGTTCTGTCATCTGCTACCATTGAGAACAGTCTAGAGCCATCCTCTTTGGAACCCCCTTTCAGGTCGTTGAAAGCAGCTATCAAATCCCCCCTCATTCTTCTCTTCCACAGACTAAACAATCCCAGTTCCCTCAGCCTGTCCTCATAAGTCATGTGCTCTAGACCCCTAATCATTTTTGTTGCCCTTCGCTGGACTCTCTCCAATTTATCCACATCCTTCTTGTAGTGTGGGGCCCAAAACTGGACACAGTACTCCAGATGAGGCCTCACCAGTGTCGAATAGAGGGGAACGATCACGTCCCTCGATCTGCTCACTATGCCCCTACTTATACATCCCAAAATGCCATTGGCCTTCTTGGCAACAAGGGCACACTGTTGACTCATATCCAGCTTCTCATCCACTGTAACCCCTAGGTCCTTTTCCGCAGAACTGCTGCCGAGCCATTCGGTCCCTAGTCTGTAGCGGTGCATTGGATTCTTCCATCCTAAGTGTAGGACCCTGCACTTATCCTTATTGAACCTCATCAGATTTCTTTTGACCCAATCCGCCAATTTGTCTAGGTCCTTCTGTATCCTATCCCTCCCCTCCAGCGTATCTACCACTCCTCCCAGTTTAGTATCATCCGCAAATTTGCTGAGAGTGCAATCCACACCATCCTCCAGATCATTTATGAAGATATTGAACAAAACCGGCCCCAGGACCGACCCCTGGGGCACTCTACTTGACACCGGCTGCCAACTAGACATGGAGCCATTGATCACTACCCGTTGAGCCCGACAATCTAGCCAGCTTTCTACCCACCTTATAGTGCATTCATCCAGCCCATACTTCCTTAACTTGCTGACAAGAATACTGTGGGAGACCGTGTCAAAAGCTTTCCTAAAGTCAAGAAACAATACATCCACTGCTTTCCCTTCATCCACAGAACCAGTAATCTCATCATAAAAGGCGATTAGATTAGTCAGGCATGACCTTCCCTTGGTGAATCCATGCTGACTGTTCCTGATCACTTTCCTCTCATGTAAGTGCTTCAGGATTGATTCTTTGAGGATCCTGAAGCACTTACATGAGTTGTGTAGCTGATCGTCCTTAATGGGCCATCAAGCAGGCTACGCAGTGCTGATGCCAAACTGTCTGGGGTGTGACCAAGAAGCATAGCACAAGTTTGAAATACAGACATACATACATAGCTATAACTCATAACACAAAGCAATACAAACTTATGAACAATATTATCATATCTGGCAAATTATAACATTTTTGCAGATATCTTACATGGCATATCTGGCTGTTTATTTCATAGGCGTTACCCCAGGAGCCAACATTTGAAATCCAGGTATAGAGCCAATACTTACCACTTTAAATACAATAATGATACATGCACACAGATAGCATAATCCTAACCAGCAAATCCTAACCTTTTCATAGACACCTTACCTGACCTCCTTTGTACAAGATTTGGTGCAACTCTAGGACCTTGGTTGCATCAAAGATCTATACAATCACAGTTCATGTCAATAAGCTCACACCAACGTACTCTGGGGTGTTTTGCTCGTGGTTTTTGTCAAGGTTCCTCCCCCACTCTGAACTCTAGGGTACAGATGTGGGGACCTGCATGAAAACCTCCTAAGCTTACTTTTACCAGCTTAGGTTAAAACTTCCCCAAGGTACAAATTAATTGTATCCTTTGTCCTTGGAATATCCACTGCCACCACCAAACTCTAACTGGGTTTACTGGGAAACGTAGTTTGGACACGTCTTTCCCCCCAAAATCCTCCCAACCTTTGCACCCCACTTCCTGGGAAAGGTTTGGTAAAAATCCCCACCAATTTGCATAGGTGACCACAGACCCAAACCCTTGGATCTTAGAACAATGAAAAAGCATTCAGTTTTCTTACAAGAAGACTTTTAATAGAAATAGAAGTAAATAGAAGTAAAGGAATCACCTCTGCAAAATCAGGATGGTAGATACCTTACAGGGTAATTAGATTCAAAACATAGAGAATCCCTCTAGGCAAAACCTTAAGTTACAAAAAAGACACACAGACAGAAATCGTCATTCTATTCAGCACAGTTCTTTTCTCAGCCATTTAAAGAAATCATAATCTAACACATACCTAGCTAGATTACTTACTAAAAGTTCTAAGACTCCATTCCTGTTCTATTCCCGGCAAAAGCAGCATACCGACAGACCCAGACCCTTTGTTTCTCTCCCTCCTCCCAGCTTTTGAAAGTATCTTGTCTCCTGATTGGTCATTTTGGTCAGGTGCCAGCGAGGTTACCTTTAGCTTCTTAACCCTTTACAGGTGAGAGGATTTTTCCTCTGGCCAGGAGGGATTTTAAAGGGGTTTACCCTTCCCTTTATATTTATGACAGTTTTATCATTCTGAATCCTGCTTGTGACTTCCCTCCTTGTATTAAAAGTTTAATTTCTACACTCAGACTCTGTGCTTGCCAGAGGGGAAGTATGGCCTCCTAGACACGCCCAGGGGTAGGGTGTAATTTTCCCAGATTACTGCTGGGAGCTTGAGCCGGTTCTGTATTATATGGTTAAGATGAACCCCGGGTATTGAACCCAGACCTGGTTGCGGCCGACTCCATCTAGCAGAAGGGTTTGGGCTGTGAGTTAGAACTGGGTGAATGTTGCAAAACTTATTCTTCAAATATTCATGAAGGAATTCACTCCACCTGTGCACTAGGTTCTGTATTCACCCTGGGCCCAGTCCAGAGTTTAGTGAGGTCAAAGGCCAAGACTCCCACTGTGAAGATCGGACCCCTTGTGAGTTAACACAAGACTGAGTTTTGCCAGCATGAATACTTGCAGAAATGCTAAGTCTGGACGCTGGTCTCCTTGCAAAAAGTGAATTTTATATTTGCTTTCAGTGAGATTCATAACAGAAATCTCATAAGCTGTCCCCTACGGGGTAACCTAGGAAAGGTTTAATGCATGTGTAAGAGGAAAGAGCAGAACAGAACCCAGTGGGACAGTTACAAAAAGCACTTTTTTGGAGGTAAAATCATTCTGGTTTCTCATCTCCTGCAGACAATTGTATGTTATGCAATTTTGTCATCGGGCTGGCAATCCAAATCATAACTGGAATATACCGTTGCTTGGAGGACTTAGGTTAGGGTGCAATAGAACATCAGAAGACAGGTGATATGTCTGGAAATGAGTCTGGTTTGCATTCTTACAGGAATGAGGAGCAATACTTGTGTTAGCTTCCAAAGTAATGTTGCCCGTTCCTAGCTGTTGTCTTCTGTTCTGTAAAGCATGCCTCCCTCCTCTTGTCAAGTGACAAAAGGCACCGTGATAAACCCATGGGAGCAATGCCTAATCAGGATCATTTTCCTGTCAACATCTATCACAGTACTGCAAAACGTGTAGCAGGCCACGCTGCTCTGCGGATAGCTAATGAAGCTATTATACGATCGGCAGCTATTGTGCCTGAGGACCACCACTCCTGGTGGCATTTATCTGAAAAGGGAAAAGCTTGGCCACATCTATTCTGATTAATGAGGTGTGATGTATGTAACAATGGTTCTTATTACTTGGCAGGGAATAACCTTCTTTCAGAGAAGAGGGGTATTATGATTTCCCAAAGATGCCTGAGTAGGGATGGAAGAACACACTGGAGTAAACACCAAACCCATGCAGATCTCTTGGGCTTGCAATTGACTCATAAACTAGTCCCTTTGCATATTCAGGGTGTTTCAGGAAGATTCAGATGCACTGGGACACTTGTCAGCACAAGCAAATCTTGCGAAGAATGTATGCGTCTCTCACAAGCACCTTCCTGCTTTCCCCCAGGCTACACCAAAATCTGTAGCTCCTCCTTCAGATCTCTCCTTAGAACTCACCTCTGCCACAAATCCGCCCCGAAAATCATCGTCTCACAATGCTGAGGCAGGTGGTGAGCTGTGAACTGGCTACAAATGGCACACACAGCTCCTCTATGGCTCAGTAACCTCTTATCCTTGTTACCTCGTCCTCTCTCCCCCAGCTCCCACCTGCGTCTCATTCACCGGCTCTGTCTGGCCTTTTAGATGCGAGTTCTTTGGGGTGGTCACTATCCTTTACTCTTCGCTTGCACAGCACCTTGCATCTGGGCTGGTGGGGACCTCTGGGCCATAGTGCAGCTCACCCAGTAACACAGGAACTGCCAGAGGCTGCAGAAATTATCCTCGCGAACAGCATCATGGGAACCGGGGGCTGGAAAGGGGTCTCCTGGGTCAGTGAGGCCAGTCCCCTGTTACTGCAGGCCACCCCATCGCATGGGAGCCATAGGGCCTGAGGGAGCGGTGTGAGCCCCAGGGCCAGTTCCCACGCCCCTGCGGCCCATGTGCCTAGCCTGTGCAGGGCAGGGGATGAGCTGGACCCTGCTGGCAGTCTGGCTACCTCCCTGTCTAGTGCAGGCCTGACACAGCACTTGGCAGATCCCGTGCTCCTGGCTAGCAGGAGCCCTCCATCCACTGTCCTCCTGGCCAGTGGCATTGAGTCCTCCCCGGCCGGTGGCTGCAGTGTGAGGGACCCGGCAGCAGGCGGGCTGGGACCGCAGGGCAGGGCTGCGCACGGAGGGCAGGGCTCTCAGCTGAATCAGTGACGCGCCATTGACTGCTCTGTAGGGCTTGCAGCTGGTGTGGGACGAACAAAGGGGTTGCTGGGCAAGGCCGAATTAAGCACAGGAAAACGGGGCACGTGCCTAGGGCTCAGATCCATGGGGGAGTCCACTCTGAGTGGTACCAAAACCCCCTGCACCAGGGCACAGCGCCACGTACTCAGGTGTGGCCCACCTGCCCCTCTCTCATGATGGAGGAGCGGCTGGACCAAACCTGAGTGAGCAGTGGGTCAGCCAGCGCTGCTACTCTTCACCGCAGCCATGGCACCATCCTGGGGGCCTGCCCGGCCTCACCCTGCGTCCAGATGCCTGGGACTCCTCTGCTCTGCCCTTGGGACTCGCAAAACCAGCTACAAGTCTGGGGAGCTGCCATGAACGCCCACCTGGGAAAGCCAGCTAGCCCTGGGGCTGGACGTGCGAGGGTCAGTAGGGCAGCATCCATGCAGCATGACCTAGACAGGGAAGCATGGGAGCATCTTGTTTAGTGGGCCTGTGGAGGGGCCCAGTGGCGTGTGTTTGCCTAGGGCTCCGCGATGGCTTACTCTGGCCCTGTTTGTGGGGATACAGCTTGGCCAGAGCTGGCCTGGCCTAAGGCGGGGGAGAAGGAGAGGGAGATGGAACCGACACCAAGTGTGTATGAGGTGGGGGGAAGACCCTGATCTGGGAATGAAATACAGGGGCTGGGATCAGAACTGAGGACTTCAGAGGACTTGGAACAAAGGGGTCTCGGAGCAGCAAGGCCGGCTGGGCTGTCTTACAGAGAAGAAGGTGTCAGTGACTGAGTGGGAAGCTTTGCCCAAGGGGGCGTGGTGGGTCAGAGACCTGCTAGGCAGCTGATTCAGAGGGATGTGTAGGGTTGCAAGGGGTAACAGGCTCTCTAATTGCATTTGGATTAACTGCCTGGGAAAAAGCAAATCCGTTTCATGTCAGGACTGCGGGTTTGATCTCCCCAAATGTAAGAGTGAAGGGTATGAGAGTTCCTGTCCTCTCTAACAGAGACACAGCTAGCCCTGCTAGCCACTGCATTAAATGTCTCCTCATTAAACTATTTTTTCCTCTTTGAACAAGTGACGTTTAAACACAGCTTTTCAAGGCTTTTCAAGAATGTGGGTCATAATGAGAGTCTGGGGCAGCAGGCAAAGAGTACAGTAAAATGAGAAACTCAGAGCCGGGTTAGGCAACTTACTGTTCCTTCCAAAGCAGCTAGTAAGGTCAGGTGTTTTATTTAGAGCCAGGCAGGACATGGTTTGCCCATCCCATGAACATTGCTGAGGTTTCCAAATGTTCCCATTCTGCACTGGGATGAAACCAAGACCTTTTGAGCTTTTTCTAAGAGTGTGTCCTACTCTGGAATGACCAGTAGCCCAGTGGCCTGGGCAATCACCTGTCATATGGGGTGGTAAGTTTGAGTCCTTGCTCAGGGAACATGAGAGCAGCAAGATCTTCCACATCCCAGGTGAGTGCCCCAAGCACCAGACTTTGGGCTATTCTGGGATGGGGCTTTCACAAAATACCCTACTAAAGCTGTTTCACTGTTTATAAATAATTAACTACTCACTGGGCCTGAGAGACTGCCTGTCTAGCCCAGTTGTGAGGGAGACTTAGGTTCAAGTTGCTTCTCTAATTAAGAAATAAATATTTATGCCAAGTGGAACAGCTCCTAGATTCCCACATTCCAGTAGCCCTAATCATCAGGCTATTGCCTCTTCTGACCAGAAACTTCACCCTGGGCCTGAGAAACTCTCACTCCATGAACGTGGAGTTGAAATGGATATGTTCCCCTGAAAAGTCTCTAGTTTGACAAACCAGCATTTTCTGACAAGAAACGTTTTGGTGCAAAATCTGGTTCTAGCAACATGAACATAAGAACTGCCAGACTGGGTCAGAGCAAAGGTCCATCTAGCCCAGTATCCTGTCTTCTGACAGTGGCCAGTGCCAGGTGCCCCAGAGAGAATGAACAGAACAGGAAATAATCAAGAGATCCATCCTCTGTCACCCATTCCCAGCTTCCAGCAAACAGAGGCTAGGGACACCATCCCTGCCCATCCCAGCTAATAGCCATTGATGGACCTATCCTCCAGGAACTTATTTAGTTCTTTTTTGAACCCTGTTATAGTCTTGGTCTTCACAACATCCTCTAGCAAGGAGTTCCACAGGTTAACTGTGTGTTGTGTGAAAAAAATACTTCCTTTTGTTTGTTTTAAACCTGCTGCCTATTAATTTCATTTGGTGACCCCTAGTTCTTGTGTTATGAGAAGGAGTAAATAACACTTCCTTATTTACTTTCTCCACACCAGTCATGATTTTATAGACCTCTATCATATACCCCCCTAGTCATCTCTTTTCCAAGCTGAAAAGTCCCAGTCTTGTTAATCTCTCCTCACACAGCACCATTCCATACCCCTAATAATTTTTGTTGCCCTTTTCTGAACCTTTTCCAATTCCAATATATCTTTTCTGAGATGGGGCGACCACATCTGCACACAGTATTCAAGATGTGGGCATACCATGGATTTATACGGACATGGACATGATGCTGCCTGCCACTGGGAAGTGTTCGATGAGTTGTTTATTCATTGTATGCGTGTAGCTCAGCCCCCTCAGCACTGTCCCCAGACTCAGCACACACATACAACCCTTCCATGCTAAACAGGATCAGGAAAAGCACCATGGACTAGAACTCCCCTGCCCACCAGGAATGAGAGACGCAGCCTCTCCTAATGCCCCAGCTCCTTGGCGTGAGCCAGAGGAGGGGCTCAGGCCTTGCCACGCGCCCTGAAGAAAAGCGCAGCAGGTGGCTGGGCCCAGGCGGTTGCGCCAAAGGGAGGCTGCTCTGGGAGGCCCCTTAGTTTTGTTAGTAACCAGGGACCAGACCTTTTTTGCACTGCCTCCCTTTGCCTCAATTTTAATTTCTCCTTTTTACCCATTATTGTTATTATGGGTATTGTTTTACCCATGGTTGTTATTTACCCATTATTGTTCCATATGTTTCCTTCCCACGTTTTGGGGTTCCAATCCAATGCCATAAGGGCCCTAACCTTGGACTGGGACATGGTGGGCGGGGGTCCTGCAGGAGGCAGCGATGGCGATCCCAGGCCTAGCGGATCGCCATCGTCTTAGCTGGTTTTTGCTGCTTGCGGGCTCTTTGCTAAGCTGCTTTTAAAGCCTTAGTTAGCATGTTATTTTAATTTATGGGAGCCCGCTTATCATCCGCCAGGACACTTACATTTTCTTTTTTAGCTGCTTGTTATTTGCCGACAGCTTTTTTACCATTGTTAGGAACAACCATTCCCACCCCCAATTTTTATAGAGTTTATTATGCCCGTATATCTTTATTGCCTTTTTTTATTTGCTTGGCCAATTTGGCTGGGTGAGGGGAACTTTGTTCCTGTTCCATTCAATCAGGGGAGCCACCCGGCGTAACAATTTGGCCACCGGTGCCCAGCGGGAAGTACTGCTTCAGCCAGGTATTTTGTTGGTGGCCACAACCCCACATTTTTGCTTACCCCACATCTGGCTACACCTGCCAGGGGTATCTTGCCATGTATCCTGCCGACTACGCCACGTGTTGCGCCAAAGGGGGACTTGGATACACTTAATGAAGCCACACCAGGTGTATAAGTATAACCAGTTTATTGCGAAAGCATAATAAGCTTTTTCGCCTTTACACGTTACTAAATATGTGCCTTTTAGCACCCGAGCAAGCAACCAAGAATTAATGCTTATGCCCCTTTTGCTACAGACAGTTCTGGACCCTTTAGCCTAATTTTTGAGGGCTTGTAGCAAGCGCTGCTTCCGCGTGGGGAGTTTTTGGGCACACACAAGGCCAAGGTCCGCAGGTGAGACTGTTTGTTTAAAGCAATTTTTATAGCCGTTTTTATTCTTCATCTTTTTAAGGGGGTACATACATTTATAAGCAGACTCTAGCAGGAAACACTATTGCTTTTTATTTTTACACTTAACACTTTGGGGCCCTGCTTATTTTTTTACTTGTTTATTCAGTCAAAGTGGCTGCAAGCCAGCCTGGCCGGTTAAAGCCAGTTTACTGCTAGCTCCACCCGGACCATTCTGCAATAACAGGCTAAGGTAACGGGCAGTAGGTTCCAACACTGCCCTAGGACACTCCCGTATAGGGATCGTCGGGCCAGTCAGCCGAGTTCCCTCAACAGTCCTGGGACAGCGCAACGTGACTCAGGGCCTGACCCAAAGCCCATTGAAATCAATGGGAAAAAAATCCTGTAGAATTCAGCCCCCCACGGAGGTAATCCTTGTTGCTTTTCAAACCCAGCCCTCCCTGAAGTAACTGGGGCTATTTCCTGATAGAGGAAGGCATGGGAGGAGGAGCTGTTTCTCCTATTATCTTGTGTTGAATTGTTGTGAACTAGATGAGTTGCTGGGTAAAACCTGCACACACACACTTGCTGTGTGAGCAATCCCCTGCAGTTGCATGGATGCACTGGCCAAATGCACCATCCACATGCATCAGGCAAATGCACCATCCACATGCAAATCTACGGCTTTGGTTGTGCACATGGAACATTTTGCCCGCACGATGAGCGTACATACACTTTGTACATCTCGCCCATTGCATGGGGCTCAACAAACCTGGGCTTAGTGGTCTGCAGTGAGACTGCACCAGTGAGGTAGAGGCTGCTTTGGAGGTGGAGTGGGAGGCATGGGGGGTCTCTAGGAGGCGTTGTGCCTCAGTAATGATCACCCCTCCGCGCCATGCAGTGGGTGTGTTCCCATGGCAGTGTGCAGGGGGACGAAGTGGGGAGGGGATATGACACCCTGGTATAACAATATTCAACGCTGTCATGTAATTAGGATATGTCTGTACAAAGTGTGCCTCGTGAGGTATCATTCTAAAAGTCTGAGGAACGAGGACTGAACAGGGGGAAGTGATGGTCCCAGGCTAAAGGATTTCTAGCCTGTGTATGAAAACCTGGGAAACCCAAGCTGCAGAGTCAAGGCAGCTTGTGCCTTAGGAATCTGCCAGCCTGTTTATCTCTCAGGGTAAGAATTTGCTAAATCATCTCCTACCTATCTAGTGTGTTACGCTCAGTTTGTGGTTTTGTTTATTTACCAGGTAATCTGCTTTGATCTGGTTGCTATCACTTATAATCTCTTAATATCTATCCTTTTGCAGTTCATAAACTTGTTTTAGTTTTATCTAAAACCAGTGTGTGGAAATCATACTTGTGGCACAAAGCTGTTGCATATTTTCCTCCACATTGAGGGAGGGGGCGAATTTCATGAGCTTACACTGTACAGGTCTCTGTGCAGTGCAAGATGGTATAATTTTGGGTTTACCCTTCAAAGGGGTGTGTGTACTTGAGTAACTGGACAGTTCCTTAGCTGAGCCTTCCAAGGCACAGCTGGGTGGGTCCCGACCTGTGGGAATGCTGGTGAAAGAGGAAGCTTGGAGAGCTTAGCAACTTGTCACAGCAGCACAGTGTGAGAGGGAGTCCAGGCTGGCGGGTGAGGTGGGCTGAGTGGTACCCCAGTTTCAGGTGGCACCCCAAGGAGGGGAACCCCTCACAGTGAGGTGTCTTAGGTTTTGCTGCCCCACACAAGGCAAGGTGTGATCTGGCCCTGAGCTGGGCATCAGGCTGTCTAGATACCATTGCAGATGGAATGCATCATGGAGAAATGGCTAGTGCTGTCTGACTCACCAGTATTAGAGGGAATCCCTTCTCCAGAAATACTCCGCACCCGCCCCTGGGATCAGTGTTGTGCATGAAGAAATGCATCTGCCTGAGATAATCTCCATCTTGAGGGTTTTAAAACAATAATGACTTCAGTGTAGGGCATTGGCTGGGAGTTACTGGCTGAGGTTAAAAGCCCTTTGTTGGCGTTTGGGCCCATTAATTCCTCGCAGCTGGCTATTCATTACCAGGAAAAGCCGTGCGCTGAGGCTGGTATTGCTGAAGTATGGTAATGTGTGAAGAACAGTGAGAGTAAATCAGTCCCCCTGAGGAGCGCACGCATTGAGGCCATTGTTCAAGAGAGCAGTTCTGGGAACTTCCTTAGTGCAGCGGAGTGCGTTCCTAAGAGGAACACTCGGCTGATGCTAGCGCCTCTGGTCAGCTACTCCAGCCATGCTATGGGCTTTCACTGCCCAAAGGGGCTTTCTAAACACAGCACAATGAGCAGGTGGTAGCTCTCCCTCTGGCAAATCCCAGTGCAGAGAAGGAACCCAGAATGCCACTGGGGGAGTGAGGCAACTCAGCACTATATCCTGCCCATGGCTGAGCTCATGGTAATGCTACCGGGCCCTGGCTCCATGAGCAGTGTCCAGGGGTTAGCTAGACCATGGGCGTTATCCCACGGTACACACACCCTTCTCTGCGGGTGAGGACAAAGCCCTGGAGTGCTGCTGATTTCAGTGTTTGCCTTTCCCCCGGCAATCTCTCCCCCGCCCCACCCCAGCGTGGATTTCAGGGCAGGGAGAAGCAACGAGCTCTTGCACAACTGGGATTTCTTTGCTGTGCTGCAGCCAGAGCCTGTGCACAAAGGCAGAGAGCTCTCAGCTATTCGAGCAAGGAGGATGTCAGCAGGGGACTGGCACAGAGCTGGACCGGACGGTTTCCTATAAGCTCTGCTCTAGGGGCTACTGGGGGCAGGTCCCCTCCCTGTGCTACGCAGGAGGTAGGACTAGACAGTCACAAAGGTCCCTTCTGGGCAGGGGCGGCTCTACCAATTTTGCTGCCCCAAGCAGTCACCGCCGAATTGCCGCCGTGCCCGGAAGAGCGGCGGAGCTGGTGCCCAAAAGCCGCCGTGGTGGGAAGAGCGGCGGAGCTGGTGCCCAAAAGCCGCCGTGGTGGGAAGAGCGGCGGAGCTGGTGCCCAAAAGCCGCCGTGGTGGGAAGAGCGGCGGAGCTGGTGCCCAAAAGCCGCCGTGCCCGGAAGAGCGGCGGAGCTGGTGCCCAAAAGCCGCCGTGGTGGGAAGAGCGGCGGAGCTGGTGCCCAAAAGCCGCCGTGGTGGGAAGAGCGGCGGAGCTGGTGCCCAAAAGCCGCCGTGCCCGGAAGAGCGGCGGAGCTGGTGCCCAAAAGCCGCCGTGGTGGGAAGAGCGGCGGAGCTGGTGCCCAAAAGCCGCCGTGGTGGGAAGAGCGGCGGAGCTGGTGCCCAAAAGCCGCCGTGGTGGGAAGAGCGGCGGAGCTGGTGCCCAAAAGCCGCCGTGCCCGGAAGAGCGGCGGAGCTGGTGCCCAAAAGCTGCCGTGGTGGGAAGAGCGGCGGAGCTGGTGCCCAAAAGCCGCCGTGGTGGGAAGAGCGGCGGAGCTGGTGCCCAAAAGCCGCCGTGCCCGGAAGAGCGGCGGAGCTGGTGCCCAAAAGCCGCCGTGGTGGGAAGAGTGGCGGAGCTGGTGCCCAAAAGCCGCCGTGGTGGGAAGAGCGGCGGAGCTGGTGCCCAAAAGCCGCCGTGGTGGGAAGAGCGGCGGAGCTGGTGCCCAAAAGCCGCCGTGGTGGGAAGAGCGGCGGAGCTGGTGCCCAAAAGCCGCCGTGGTGGGAAGAGCGGCGGAGCTGCCGCCGAAATGCCGCCATGGGACACGGACGGCTGCCCCACTCTGAATGCCGCCCCAAGCACCTGCTTGGAAAGCTGGTGCCTGGAGCCCGCCCTGCTTCCGGCCTTGGCATCTGTGAATCTATGGTCTGGGGTCAGGTAACAATCGGTCCATGTCTATTGAGGTGTAACACCCTGCAGGGGAGAGACTCTGTCTAGCTCGGGGTAGCCCAGACTGAGCTAATGGCCTGGCACCCCTCCAAGGGGGGGGAAGCAGAGAGGAAGAGCACAGAGAGGGCTGGCTGTGAAGGAGACAGACACCCTAAGTGCACTGACGGAAAAGGAGCCGAAATAGACAGGAGTATCCTAGAGCATCTCATCCGGGCTGTGATTGCACATGACATGAGGCCTGACAGGATCACTGAAAATCAAAGTCACATTTTACCTCAAACAAAACGCATTTTTTAATTTGAAATTTCCCACCAGAAAATTGTTGTTTGCAGTGTTGCTATAGCCGAGTTGGTCACAGAATATGAGCGAGACAAGGTGGGTGAGGCAAGATCTTCCCTTGGCAAGAGAGATGAGCTTTCCAGCTGCACTGAGCTCTTCTTCAGGTCTGGGAAAGGTCCTCACAGCATCACAGCTACATGCCAGGTGGAACAGGGTGTTTAGCGTAAGTAGTTAGGACATATTGTAAGGGGCCATTCAAGGTGGAGTGGCTCATTGACACCTCTGCAGGGATAGGACAAAAAGGGGGGTTAGTGGGTTACCAGATCCTGGTAATAAGCCATAAGTCCATTGTCTCTGTTCAGTCCATGATTTGTAGGCCAGATCTACACTACAGACTTTGGCCGTTTGTGTTTTTCTTTTTCTTTCAGGTTATTTAAGTTACAGGTTCAATTGGGATTGTGTGTTTGGGGACTGTTTGAGCCTTTGTTCCATTGATCATCCTTGATCAGCCTCAATCAGCCTTGTGATCACCCTTCCCCGTGTGATTAACGAGGGAGTAGGGCTGGCCTAGGAGAAAAGGCCTTAAAAGCCAGAGGCTAAGCAACTAAGGGGAGCTAGTGCCCAGAGGAGTTTAAAAGAGGGATGTTGTTGGAGGGAGATGTAACAGAGTCGCTATGGTTAGGAAGGGCCTCATCGCCATTGCCAACACTGCTCCTGTCTCCTCCCCCTGCGCCGCTATCCAGACAGAGAACCGAACCATGGAGGCCTCTACCCAGATCCTGGTGTGCATCTGCAGAGACCTTGGCCTGCATTTCCCACTCTCGGAAAGCCAGGCTGGGGGACCATCCAGTGTGCGAGGTGCCTGCTGGTGGAATCTCTCAGGAAGCAGGTGGAGAGCTACAGGAGGAGGTGGCTCGGCTGAGGAGCATCCATGCCCAGGAGGAATTCCTCGACAGCATTCACATGGAGACATCCAAGGCTGAGGAGGCTACCCAGCTGCAGAGGACTGCTGTCACACCACCGGGGGAGGAGGATATGGCTCTGTCACAGGGAGGACACTGGCAGCTGGTTACTTCTGGCAGCAGGCCGTGCGCCACCCCTACTCCCAACCCACCCACCATGGTGATGGAGAACTGTTATGCTGCCCTGGCAATGAGCGAAGAGGAATCACCCCCACAGGAGGAGGAGAAGCCATGTACCCCCAAGGCTGGGAGAATCACAGCCACCATTCCCAGGAGGAAACGTAGGGTAGTGGTGGTTTGAGAATCTCTTCTGAGGGGTATATCTTGACTTTAGTAAGGCTTTTGATACTGTCTCACATGACCTTCTCATAAACAAACTAGGGAAATACAACCTAGATGGAGCAACTATAAGGTGGGTGCATAACTGGTTGGAAAATCATTCCCAGAGAGTAGTTATCAGTGGTTCACAGTCATGCTGGAAGGGCATAACGAGTGGGGTCCTGCAGGGATCGGTTCTGGGTCCTGTTCCGTTCAATATCTTCATAAATAATTTATATCAGGGGTGGGCAAACTACGGCCCACGTGCCAGATCCAACCCATGAGCCATTTTAAGCCAGCCCATGAGTTTCAGCCAGGGCTCTGGGTTGTGGGCCACACCACGCAGCTCCCGGAAGCCGCAGCATGGCCCCACTCCGAGGGTCAGGGGCAAATCCACACATAGGAGCTGGAGAAGGAACATGCCACTTCTTCCGGGAACCGCTTGAGGTAAGCGCCGCTCGGAGCCTGCACCCTTGAGCCTCTCCCCACGCCCCAACCCCCTGCCCCAGCCCTCATCCCCCTCCCACTCTCCAAACCCCTCAATCCAGCATGGAGCACCCTCCTGCACCCCAAACCTCTCATTCCCAGCCCCACCCCAGAGCCCGCACCCACAGCCGGAACCTGCACTCCTTCCTGCACCCCTGCCCCAGACCTGATCCTCCTCCCACTCTCCAAACCCCTCGATTCCAGCATGGATCACCTTCCTACACACCAAACTCCTCATCCCCAGCCCGCCCCAGAGCCCACACCCCCAACCAGAGCCCTCACCCCCCCCCCCGGCAGCCCAACCCCCATTTGCCCGCCCTACAATTTCTATTCCGGATGTGCCCTCAGTCCAAAAAGTTTGCTTACCCCTGATTTAGATAATGGCATGGAGAGTACACTTATAAAGTTTGAGGACGATACCAAGCTGGGAGGGTTTGCAAGTGCTTTGGAGGATAGGATTAAAATTCAAAATGATCTGGACAAACTGGAGAAATGATCTGAAGTAAATAGGATGAAATTCAATAAGGACAAATGCAAAGTACTCCACTTAGGAAGGAACAATCAGTTGCACACATACAAAACGGGAAATGACTGCCTAGGAAGGAGTACTGCGAAAAGGGATCTGGGTGTCATAGTGGATCACAAGCTAAATATGAGTCAACAGTGTAACGCTGTTGCACAAAAAGCAAATATCATTCTGGGATATTAGCAGGAGTGTTGTAAGCAAGACATGAGAAGTAATTCTTCCGCTGTCCTCCAAGCTGATTAAGCCTCAACTGGAGTATTGTGTCCAGTTCTGAGAGCCACATTTCAGGAAAGATGTGGACAAATTGTAGAAAGTCCAGAGAAGAGCAACAAAAATGATTAAAGTTCTAGAAAACATGACCTGTGAGGGAAGATTGAGAAAATTGGGTTTGTTTAGTCTGGAGAAGAGAAGACTGAGGGGGGACATGATAACAGTTTTCAAGTACATAAAAGTTTGTTACAAGGAGGAGGGAGAAAAATTGTTCTTCTTAACCTCTGAAGATAGGACAAGAAGGAATGAGCTTAAATTGCAGCAAAGGTGGCTTAGGTTGGACATTTGGAAAACATTCCTAACTGTCAGGGTGGTTAAGCACTGGAATAAATTGCCTAGGCAGGTGGTGGAATCTCCATCACTGGGGATTTTTAAGAGCAGGTTAGACAAACACCTGTCAGGGATGGTCTAGATAATGCTTAGTCCTTCCTTGAGTGCAGGGGACTGGACTAAATGACCTCTCGTGGTCCCTTCCAGTCCTATGATTCTATGATCAGTGTAACTGTGTCACTCAAGGATGTGAAAAATCCACACCCCTGAGTGACGTAGTTATACTGACCTAATCCCTGGTGTAGATGATGCTGTGTGAGCAGGAGAGCATCTCCCGTTGAGATAGCAACCGCCTCTCATGGAGGTGGATTAACTATGCCGATGGGAGAGCTCTCTCCCATCAGCGTAGGACCGTCTTCTCTTAAGTGCTAAAGTGGTACGGTTGGTGTGTCCTGGTCTGTGGGGAGTTTGCTTCTGATGATGAGCTTGGAGAGGCTGGGGGTTGCTTGAAGGCCAGAAGAGGGGGTTCGGGGAATATTTCTTCCAGGATAGGGTCCTCATCGAGTATGGGTTCTAGTTGTTTAATGATAGCCTGTATGGGTTCCAGAGTAGGGTGGTAGGTGACGACTAAGGGTGTGCGGTCAGAGGGGGTTTTATTTCTGTATTGAAGCAGGTTCTCTTGGAGTATTTGGGTGGCCTGTTCCATGATGCGATCTACTTCTTTGGTGGTGTGTCCTATCTGACCTATCAGTCGGACTTATCAGTCCTCATCCTCAGGGGAAACCTGCACAACACTTTCAAAAGACCAGCCGGGGGCTTAACTCATAGCTCTGCTAGACCCTGTAGCAGTCATTGCACGTGTGCTAGCAGGAGGCCCACGAGTGGGCCAGGTTCCTGTGAGGCCAGGGAGAGTGTAGCACCTGCCCTGTATGCACGCACACCCACACAAGGGCCAGGCCCAATCGAGTCCTTAATACCAACAAGGAAGTTCTTTGCGTACCTCACTGGAGCTCTTTGCATGCAGACAAAAGGAGATATGTGTGCGCATCATGTTAACAGTGGTCATCTGCTCTCGAGGAACACTCAGCATATGAACTTTTGTATGTCGCAAGGAAGCCAGGGGTTACGGTACTCAGAGCAGTGCTCTCCGGGAACATGGCCGTGTGTGTGGGTCTAAGGGGGCTTTGGTGATTGGTGTTCAGCTTTATTTTCTTTGTATTTGGGGAGGGGAGGCTGAGTTCAATTTGTCTGTTCACTGCTCTCTGGCTTATGCTGCTCTTACCTATCTGGGGCCAAATCCTCCCTAGTCATTGGGATTTCAGTGCTGTTCCTTGGGTTGTTTCCTGCTCATTCAGATTTGCCCACGCGAGTCCACTTCCTGAGAGCTCGGGACTCCGAAGCCCTGGGCTAACCAGCACATGCCCCTTGCTCCCTGAGTGCCCTCTTTGGTCTGCTGCTTCTAGGCTGGGCTTGCCAGCCAGCCACTGGGTCCCCCGGTCACTGAGCAGCGTGGCACTGCGGCTACGTCCCGCTGGGAGTGAGGGGGAGGCACAGGCAACAGGGGAGTGGGTGCCTCTTCCATCGCTGGTGGAGCCTGCGGAGCCGAAGGCGTTGCCATGGAGAGCCGTGCAGCTCTTGTTCCATGCCGGTGAACGGAGTATTAAATTATAACGAGCTTGATATTAATAACCTTTGACAGCCCCTCTATAATTTATGTACCGTTGTGACTATCAGATGAGAATTGAATATTATTAACCAGTTTTAGGTTCAGAGGTAAACTGGTGACATTCCGGTTTTTATTTATCTTGACTCTGTGAAATGGAAACTCTGGCGTAACTCAGCAGGATTATCCATCCCCCCGGGGACTGCTGGGACAATCGGGCCTGCCCGGTCACTCAAACAGAGAGCTCAACTGTGTAAAAAAAAAAAAAAAAAAGTACACGTTTGATAAGACGATCTAATAACAAAGGCTGATGGGAAGGAGACGGAATAACTGAATTAGTCTCAACAAAAGCCAAGGAAATGATTCAAGGACCGTGTTGAAATATGCTGGTTAAAACAGGATTTGTGGAGCTGGAAATTAATGGGTCAAAATTGGTAGGCTGGATATTAGGCCTAATTGTGGGCGAAATCAGTAGGGGCTGAGCTATTCCTTCCATCATTCCCTTTTGGGTCCTTGGAAGCCAGAGACGGGGTGGGAACAAAACGAACAGAGGCAAAGAAGGGAGGCTCCTGGAGCGAGCTTCCTCGTCATGGCTGCCACGCCCACTGCTGCTGGGACCCTGGGCCTTCATCATCCTGACCCTGGAGGTGTCCTGAGCAGGCCGGGCCAGGGAGAGCCCTGGTGACATCCCCCGGCTCCCAGCCACAGATGAAACCTAACATAGGTGCTGACTTACCGAGTTGCCGGGGGATACTGGACCCCAGCTCTGCCCCAGGCCCAGCCCCCACTGCAGGCCCCGCCCCCACTCCACCCCATCCCCCAAGCTCCCACCCCTGCTCCACCTCTTCCCACCCCACTGCCTCTTTCCGCCCCTGCCCCAGCCTTTTCCTGACCTGCTCCTCCCCCCACCCCTCGCACCTCCTGCTTCCGCAGCGGGGGGAGGCACTGGGGGGAGCGGGGGGAGCCAATCGGTGGGCGGGAGGCACTGGGGGGAGTGGGGGGAGCCGATCAGCATCACCGGCGGCAGGTGGGAGGCACTGGGGGGAGCGGGAGGAGCCGATCGGCGGGCGGGAGGCACTGGGGGGAGCGGGAGGAGCCGATCGGTGGGCGGGAGGCACTGGGGGGAGTGGGGGGAGCCGATCAGCATCACCGGCGGTGGGTGAGGGGCAATGGGGGGAGACACTGAGGGGGGGGGCGGGAGTGGCTGGTGGCGGGCGGGAGGCACTGGGGGGAGACACTGAGGGGGGGCAGGAGTGGCTGGTGGCGGGTGGGAAGCACTGGGGGGAGCGGGAGGAGCCGATCGGCGGGCAGGAGGCACTGGGGGGAGGCACTGGGGGGAGCGGGGGGAGCCGATCGGCGGGCGGGAGGCACTGGGGGGAGCGGGAGGAGCCGATCGGCGGGCAGAAGGCACTGGGGGGAGGCACTGGGGGAGCGGGAGTGGCCGGTGGCGGGCAGGAGGCACTGGGGGGAGGCACTGGGGGGAGCGGGAGTGGCCGGTGGCGGGCAGGAGGCACTGGGGGGGCTGGGTCACTGACCCACGGAGCTGCCAGCGGGTGCTGAGCGCCCACTACATTATCTCCATGGGTGCTCCATCCAGGGCTCCTTGTGCTAGGTGCTGTGCAGACCACAGACCTTCTGCCTGGCTTGCTGCTCTGTGCGGCTGGGGCGGGGCCCTTCAAGCCCTGCTGCCTCCAGGGCCTGACCTCTCTCCTCTCCGGACCGATGCTGGAGAGGGCTGAGAGGTGCTCAGCATCTGCAGGATCAGGGTGGCAATGCCTCTTTGGCTCAAAGGTCACAACCTTGCCACGTGCGCGGTACGTTCAGCTCTCATTGAGACCAGACTCCGGTGGGACTGGAGGGATTCAGCCACGGTGCTCAAAACCTGGCAGGATCAAACAGCCACTGTTTTGTAGGAACACCGTTTGTGCGCCAGCATCCTGGGG
This sequence comes from Chelonia mydas, assembly GCF_015237465.2. Classification (NCBI taxonomy): domain Eukaryota; kingdom Metazoa; phylum Chordata; order Testudines; family Cheloniidae; genus Chelonia; species Chelonia mydas. The sequence goes on along the minus strand of NC_051246.2, from coordinate 133,385,742 downwards.
CTGCTGTTTTAGATCTCTCTAGTCCATCCCACTGGACTCATTGACCCAGGTTTCCCTTCCAGTCCTATGCCCTATGCTCCTATGAATGGCTCTTTAATTGCATCAAACTTTTCTTTCTACTTTTGTCCACTCTTGCTTCTCCTGCTGTTCTCTGGCGGTTATATGCCACCAAGTAAAATGTCTGTCTATTTCTCTTTGGACCACAGGATAATCCCATCTCTATGTAAGGCACTTGTTATAATTTTTGTACACAACATTTCCATTGTTTTCCAGTCTCCTGCCTTTCCTTTTGGTTACTCGTTACTACACAGCTGCTCTCTCCTCTCATTAATAATTAGTCTTTGGAAAATTTCAATATGCCCTTACTTTATGCCTGGTCATAGCTGCCTGAAATTGCTGCTTGTGGGGTTTCTAATGATTTACTTATTCTTGTTGCTTTCTGTCCTGCTGCTCATGCAGCTTTTAACCAGCTCAATTTATCAGTAGAACTTGTGTTCTTTTGTTTTCTTCCTCCCGTGAAAGGCTGTTCATTTACCTTCAGCATCTTTTGAACTTTTCATGCTGACCTAACCTGGAACTTGTTCCCATGAGAGGCCAAATGCTCTCCGCTCTAATTGGCGTTGAGTTTCCTCTTCTTCACAAGGACTTCAATAGGAGCAAACTGTATTCTTTAATGTGAGTTGGGGGCACTCAACTGAGCACATGGGCACCGATCCTGCAATTGGGTCTGCGTGGATGGATCCTGGTAGCTGCACAGAGCCCTTTGATGGACACCGCTCAGACACAGGGATCAGTCTGCAGAGATCTGCATTGGGCCCTGTCATTATAGTCCCCAAATACCATTTTATTTCTAATCCATTTTGTATTTGATTTCAGATGCTGCTCTTCTGTTTAATTTTGAGTAGTTTATCGACGTGCTCCACTTTAACCTCATGCATTTTAGCATCTCTGTGACTTCTGTCTGGCAAATATGATTAAGTACTACAAACCAGGTGAGACACACGCAGGGCCAGGCAGGCCCAGGCAGCTCTATTACCTGGTGTCTGACCATATTCAATATATTTCACTGAAGGGGGTCATGTGGGGTCTCTGCTGAAAGCTAAAAGCTAATGCTGAGGTCATTGTTTTTGCAGGATGTTTGTATGGGAAACAACTCTAGATTCATGCAACATGTCCGATACTGTGTTATGAAACTGCTGGGAGTGAAACTTGTCACCTAAGGCCAGGGAGTCGGAGAGGTAACTCAACCAACGCTGAGAACAACTGCTGTCTATGGAGCCAGCTGTGGGTTTGCTGTCTGGCTCAGGTGAGGCTGGAGCATTTACAAAGACTCTGAATAGGGGACCCAGGGGCTGAGAGACAAGGGTCTGTAACAGCAGAAGAAGAAAGCACAAGATGTTATCCATTGCAGAGGAGATGCTCTGCCAGGGGGAGTGTCTCACCAGACGCTCTCTCTGGCCCAATGACTGTTTAAGTGGAACAGTGGAACAGCCATGGGGCCAGAGAGAGCGGGATTGACTCTGTAGTCCAGTGGTTATGGCCCCCTGCTGGGAGGCGGGAGACCCCAGGTGCAGTGTTATCCACAGTATAACTGCTTCAGTGGGAGAGAGAGAAGGATCCCCACACCAGAATGTCCCGCAGCCCTGTGCTTAGAGCACTCTCCTGAGAGATGGGAGACCCCCTGTTCAAGTTCTCCCGCCATCCCCAGCAAAGGGGGGAAGTGAACCTGGGTATTCCACATCCAGACGACTGCTGTACCCACTGGGCTAGACATACCACCTCCCGCAGCTGGATTTTGCATGGGAACCGATCAGGTGGGCCGTCTCTGCGCACACTTACCAGATCAGGCCCTGCAAGTGCCGCGGGTGGAGGAACGCCAACCTCTTCCCAGTTCGTGGATTGCTCTGGGGCGTAGGCCCGAGATGGACGTCAGGAGGCAGCAACGTGCATACCCAGAGTCAAGAAAGCAGGTGCCATGGGAATCTTTTCCCAGAAAACTTAGGCTCCGAGTGAGTTCGTGCTTACAGGGCTTGGGGGGAGTTTTGCAGATTGCAGTGGAGCCAAAACTGGGACTTAGGCAAATCTCATGTTCAGGCTTCTAAGGGCCTTCATGGGTCAGGCTCACGCTGCTAAACATTGCGGTTGGTTTCTTCCTCCCTCGATGACGTCACTCTTCTGCCCTTCAGCAGTAAAGAAACAGGAGGGATTACTTTAAAATCTTGTGACCTTTTCAGAATCCTTCCACTGGCACCCTTAAAACAACCAACCCCCACTGAAAGATTCGTACTAGGTTGCTATCGATTCTGCTTTAAGAATATTGGGTATTTTCCTTTTAATCTTAAGACAGAATTTTAGCCTTGTCAGCTGTTTTGCCTGATAGGACTTAACATAAATACTCTTGAGTGCAGAATGCCCCTGATAGGTTTCACACAAAGAAAGGTGACATGCTCAAGCATCGGGTGCTGGTCAAAGACTTCACTGATTTTTAAACTTGCTCTCTTTAGTTATGAGGCATTGCATGAGTTTAGTCCAGAGTATCTTGCTGGTGTCTCTACACCGATGTTCCTTCCATCTCTGGCCTTCACTCGTGCCCAGAAGGGTGAGCTGAGTGTGTTTTGGTTTTAAATTGAGACTGAAAACTTATCTTTGTGATTTAGCTTTTGCTGCCCATTGATTTTATGTCCGGGCTGGAGCTGTTTTATCTATTGGTTAGTTGTATAATGCCTTGCTTGGGTCCAGTACTAGTCAATATTTTCATTAATGACTTGGATAATGGAGTGGAGAGTATGCTTACAATGTCTGTGGATGACACCAAGCTGGAAGGGGCTGCTAGGTCTTTGGAGGACAGGATTATCATTCAAAATGACCTGGCCAATTGGAGAATTGGTCGGACATCAACAAGGCAAATTTCAGTAAAGACAAGTGTAAAGCACTGCACTTAGGCAAGGTCAGTGACTGGGGTGTGGGCGGTCACGCCTAGTGGTTAGAGCAGGAATCAGTGTTCGAGAATAGGAGCCATGGGGCAGAAATGGAGTCAGGGATCCGGAGCCCAGGGTCAGGACTGGGTTACGCGGAGTGAGGCAAGGCATGGGCAGGGCTGGGTCCAAGGCTGGGAACGAGCAGGCACAGGAGCTATTGCAGCTGCGGGAAGCTGCTTTGAGCAGTCACGGAACGGCTGCGGCTGGACTAAGCAGCTGGTTTGCTGACTCTTCCAGGGAATCAGGCAGTGCAGCCAACCAGGCAGCCTACCTGGCCAGCTCTGCTTGTTAGGTTGCTCAGAGACTGGATCAGCTGCAGCCCCTGATTCCTGACATTAACACACACCACCTCCATCCCCCAGGGCACCTGGCAGGGGCCTTGGAGCCTGGCTTCTTGGGGTACTTCTGATGGAACTCTCACAACGAGTCTGGGGCTTCTCTACCAGTTCCCAAGACTGCTCATCCAGACCGTGGCCTTCCCAGCCCACCAGGTATTGGAGGCTTCCCCTAACTCACTGAGAGTCAAGTATTCCATGGACCAATTACTCCCCTTGTCCACGGACTGTGATGGGTGGTGGGTGGGAGTGGCATGGGTATGGGTTCTCAGTGTTGGGCTTTAAAAGTGAGATGTGAAAGATGGGGTGGATCTACAAGGACTCGGGCAGCTGTAACCTGAAGGCCACTGGGTTCACCCATTCTGTAACCTTGAAGGGGCCCAGGTATTGGTAGGCTGGCTTGGCAGATGGACAGCTCGATATAACGTTCTGAGCAAAGAGCCGCACCTTGTCACAGAGGGCTGGATTGAGGGCAGCCTGGAAGTCTGGATCTGCATGGTACTCTAGGCTTCTCTGGCAGACTGCAAGTGTTCCATGAGCTCCTGGTGCACGTGGTGTCGGTGGGAGGATAATTCCACAGCGGCTGGTGCTAGAGAGCTCCCAGGAAAGTCTGGGTGGAAGCGCGGCTGAAAACCATAGTTGGCAAAGAATGGGCTATGCTGGGTCGAGGCCTGGATTGCATTGTTGTATGCAAACTCAGCGTAGCACAGCAGCAGGGGCCAGTGGTCCTGTTGGTAGCTCAGAAAGCAGCAAAGATACTGCTCCCAGACGTGATGGGTTCTCTGTGTTTTCCCATCAGTCTGCGGGTGGTAAGCAGACAAGGTGAGGAACTCAACGCCAAGGGTCTGAGAAATTCCCAGTAGAATCAGGAAATGAACTGAGGTCGATGGTTTGATACAATGGCTGTCAGTAACCCATTGTAAGGGAGACATTTTCCAGGCGGAGCCGAGCCATCTCCCATGCAGGAGGAAGAGTACAGCCTGGGATGAAGTGTGCCATCTTTGTTAGGAGGTCGTTGATTATTAAGTGTTCCTGGAAGCATGGCAGTTCTGCACTGAAGTCCATTGCTATAATAGACCAAGGCTGCCGAGGTGTGAGTAGAGCTGGAGGAGACCTAGGCCTTTGATTGTGGTTTCTTGGTACAGGCGCAAAAGTCGAAGAACTCTCTATAATCCTTGAGGTAACCTTGTGCACTTGGCCACCAGAAGCTCCTTGAGACCAGGTTCTAGGTCCTGAATAGGCTAAGAGAGCCCATAAGTCGTGAATTGTGTTATAGTTTGTCCCTCCAGAATGTAAATACAACACTTGCAGTGAGAAGGCCAGTCGGTAGTCGGGGTTATAACTTAAAAGAGCGAAGTAGCTGTACTACTGATGTTCTCTAAGCACCGTAACCCTGGAAGGACTGGTTGCTGTCATGTATGGTACCTGTCAAAGTACTTTAGCTATCTTGCTGCCATCAACCAGACTTACCTCGGACACTGCAAAGCCCTTGCCTACACAAATTCAATTGGTTCTGTGAAGGCTGAAGATCTTTTTCCTCTTTAGGAATGTTGCTGAGCATAGTGGGGAAGAAATAGAGGTAAATGGCCTGCATTTTTATTGTATCAAGGTAACTTCCATCAAATACCAATGCAAATGATTGACTTTTCGCTCAGTGCGATTAGCCTCCTACACAGGTCTCTCCCTTCATAATGTACCAGCCTGGGTAAAATTAATAGCAGTGGAGAGTACTGACGACTACACTCGCCAAGACAGCTTTCTTCTCCCCGGCCATTTTTGCCCTCGGCAATAGCTTATTTGTTCTTTAAAGAGACACACTGCCACTAACAGAAAAAAATCATTCAAAAAGATGTATCAAATTCTTTCTAGACTTCTAAGGCTTATAGCAAAGGCTATTGATCACTTTAACCTAGAAGAGATTGGTTTTGAAGAAAACCCAAGTTGCTCCTTGGACTTTCTGAAACCTACAGTATTCTCAGTGTGCATAAAACATTTACATTATCTCCATGAGGATATTAGGCATTTTTGTAAATACACTGTTTAATAGCAGCTGTAAGGATTTTTGCTATCTAGTAATTGATGCATGAAAAATCAAAGCATCAAACAACAGTATTTTCTCTTCATTTCATGTGTACAAAATCCATATTGTAGATGTGGCAGCTCTCGGCACTATTCATTTGGAAAGTTAATGCAGCAAAGCTGGACTAAAAGATGTAACAAGCTGCATGTTTTAAAACTGGATGGCTGCAATTATCTGGATCCTAGCTCCTGATGTCAAAGCCTTGGATAAGTAACAAGTTAACTGTTTATATTGGCATTTAAACTTAAAAGGACAGCATGACAAAAACAATGAGAAGAGTGACACATTATATCAGATTTCTCATTTAATTATGTATTTTGATCATCCTAATTTGCAATGCAGACTGCAAAGCACTTTCAGATCGTCTGTAGGAAAGACTTTTAATCCCTTAGGCATTTTATACAGACCCTCCTAGAGCTACAAAAGTAGCAGATGCTTTACTCAGCTCACCTCGTCATTTGCAATGAATCATACTGGCACTATTTTTAAAACCTGTCTGTAGTTATGTATGTTCTGTATGTAAATGTTTTAAGTGTGCTAAAGGGAGAAGGGAATCCCTCCAAGTAAAGCTTAAGGCTCTGTCTACACTACAGACTAGGGCTATGAGTCCCCTGCTGGCTCACCAAGCTCTCATGAGTATAAATATCAGTGTAGCTGTGGAACCATGGGGAGTGGCGGCACGGCTGAATCGTGCCGACTACACCCGCTGGTTATACAGTCAGCCTGGCTTGGCTGCCCCAGCACTGCTGCTACCCAGGTGACCATGGCTACACTGATTGTTATGCTCATGCTGGCTCCTTGAGAGCTACCGCAAGGATGTGTACACAATAACACACTCCTAGAATCCTAGATGATTAGGATTGGAAGAGACCTCAGGAGGTCACCTAGTCCAACGCCCTACTCAAAGCAGGACCAAACACCAACTAAATCATCCCAGCCAGGGCTTTGTCAAGCTGAGCCTTAAAAACCTCTAAGGATGGAGATTCCACCACCTCCTGAGGGAACCCATTCCAGTGCTTCACCACCCTCCTAATGAAATAGTGTTTCCTAATATCCAACCTAAACCTCCCCCACTGCAACTTGAGACCATTACTCCTCGTTCTGTCATCTGCTACCACTGAGAACAGCCGAGCTCCATCCTCTTTGGGACCCCCCTTCAGGTATTGAGGGCTGCTATCAAATCCTCCCTCACTCTTCTCTTCTGCAAACTTAATAAACCAAGTACCCTCAGCCTCTCCTCATAAGTCATGTGCCCCAGACCCCTAATCACTTTTGTTGCCCTCCACTGGCCTCTCTCCAATTTGTCCACATCCTTTCTGTAGTAAGGGGACCAAAACTGGACACAATACTCCAGATGTGGCCTCACCAGTGCCGAATAGAGGAGAATGATCACATCCCTCGATCTGCTGGCAATGTTCCTACTAATGCAGCCCAATATGCCATTAGCCTTCTTGGCAATGAGGGCACACTGCTGACTCCTATCCAGCTGCTGGTCCACTGTAAACCTCAGGTCCTTTGCTGCAGAACTGCAGCTTAGCCACTCGGTCCCCAGCCTGTAGCGCTGCACGGGATTCTTCTGTCCTAAGTGTAGGACTCTGCACTTGTCCTTGTTGAACCTCATCGAATTTCTTTTGGCCCAATCCTCCAATTTGTCTAGGTCCCTCTGAACCCTATCCCTACCCTCCAGCCTATCTACAAGCAGCAAAATCACACCCCTCACTCGTCGAGTTGATGTAGCCTCAACTGGAGTTGAATGGGGTACATCCCCTGTGTAATTTAAGGCCTGGTCTTGCAATCATTACTCAGTCAAAGTGAGGCAAATAGTAAGCCATTATAACACACATTAAGTGGATTTAAAAACTGGCTAATCAATGAATCACTAGGAGTCATCATTGAATAAGGATGTTTCTAATCAGATCCTGCAGGTGTAACTGTGTTTCTAAAAAACCCAAACTCTTTGTCACTATTAATCTTGGCAAGGCGGTGGTAGAAAATCAGTCAATGGAGACGCGTCTGTCTGACCGGTAGGTGGCTGGCACAAGCCGTAAAATACAAGAGTGTTCTCATTTAAAGCTGCACTTTATTCTAGACTCTCACACTTACACATGTCCGCAACAGGTTAGTAAAACACCCCAATCCCAATAATTACCGAAGTTTGGTATGGCTCTCAAGTGGTATGGTGGCAGCCTTCTGATGGCCAATCTTCCATCTCCCTGTGGGGACCCTAAGATGCATCCATGAAGAGATCCAACAAGCCCAAACTTCTCCCCCCATATTTATCCTTGTCAGTAGCCAATAAGCAAGCAATTTCAAAGGCTAAGCAAGAGGTTTCCTCAAATTACCAATTAGCCAGGGTGTTTTTGCAGAGTCTGCATGCCTTGAGGCCCTGACAGACATCCCAGAGGGCAAATATAGAAAAGCATCTTGTTTTTCTCCCAAAACATAGGCCCCAGCATGTCCAACAAAGACTTCTTCAGGAAGGGTGCAGGGTCAGGCAACGGTTTGGCAAGAGCTCCCTTCCTGTGGTCGCCCAAACCCCTTCCCCTCCTTGCTCAGTCATGCGAAGGCTAAGGCTTTTGCACAGGCCTGCAAAAAGACCTACTAGTTTGGCTGCTGTTAGCCACAAGTATGCTAATCAATATTGGGTTCCAGGACTAGCTGCTCCAAGAAGCAGTCATTTAAGGTGTCAAGAAACTTTATCTCTGCATCGTGTCCTGAGGTGACCTGTCCCCAGTCAATATGGGGATAGTTGAAATCCCCCATTATTACTGAGTTTTTTATTTTAATAGCCTCTCTAATCTCCCTGAGCATTTCACAGTCACTATCACCATCCTGGTCAGGTGGTTGGTAACATATCCCTTCTGCTATATTCTTATTACTCAAGCATGGAATTACTGTCCCTAGAGATTCTATGGCACAGTTTGGTTCATTTAATATTTTTACTTCATTTGATTCTACACTTCCTTTCACATATAGCGCCACTCCCCCACCAGCACGACCTGTTCTGTCCTTGCAATGTATTTTGTACCTTGGTATTACAGTGTCCCAGTGATTATTCTCATTCCACCATGTTTCTGTGATGCCTATTATATCAATATCCTCATTTAATGAGACACTCCTGTTCACCCATCTTATTATTTAGACTTCTAGCATTTGTATATAAGAACTTTAAAAACTTGTCACTTTTTAGCTGTCTGCCATTACGTGATGCAATTGAATGGGACTTTTTTTCATTAGACTGTTTCTTATCAGATCCTACCTGTGTTTTATCATCTTCAAGTCTCTCCTCCTTACTAGGACATAGAGAATCTCCATTAATAGATCCTCCCGAAGGAATATCTCTGTCCAAACCACATGCTCCTCTGCACCTGTCAGTTTTCCCCCAGACCTTAGTTCCATCAATGGCTATTAGGCAGGATGAGCAGGGATGGTGTCCCTAGCCCACAGGTGCTGGAACTAGGGGTGCGGAGGGTGCTGCAGCACCCCTGGTTTGAAGTGTCCATCAGATACAGGGTTTACCGTTTGGTTTAATGGTTCGCAGCACCCCCAATGTACAAATTGTTCCAGCCCCCCTGGGCCTCTGTTTGTCAGAGGCTGGGAATGGGTGACAGGGGATGGATCACTAGATGGTTACCTGTTCTGTTCATTCCTTCTGGGGCACCTGGCACTGGCCACTGTCAGAGGACAGGATACTGGGCTAGATGGACCTTTGGTCTGACCCAGTATAGCCGGTCTTATTTTCTTGATTATTTGATTTAGTTTATCAAAGAGAAAGTTCCAAAGCAGCTTGGGTGCAGTGTGTAGATACCTGGCTAGGAAGACGATGTCTGACATTTGAGGAGGACCCTTCAATTTAGCAAAATCACAAGAGATAAAGGTTGGAAATAGAGGCTAAAAATCAAATTATAAATGAGATGCAAATTCTTAATGGTGAAGGTACAACTCGCTAAAGGAGGTTGTACATTCATGATCACTAGAAGTCTTTATTTAAAGACTGGATGTCTTTTAAAAAGATATGTTCTTATTCAATAAGTTACTGAACTTCATGTAGTTTTCATATATATTAGTGAAGAATAATTGCCTCCATTAAAGGAATGACTGGGTGACATTCTTTGGCCTGAGTTATGCAGGATGCCAGACTAGGTGATCACTTCTACTTTTAAAATCTAGGAGTATAATCAAAGGCACATGGACAAGGATCTGGGAATTCTTGTGTGACCTGTTGTCATGGTAATGAAATTAAATCCTCTTTTCTTATATCACTTTTTAATCTTCTTCTTTCCAATGTTGGTGGCTGATCAGAGAAAAGAACAGTGTACGTGTCTGTGGAGGAGTACTGTACTGTACTCACATCTAGCTGTAACCATCGATTTGACACACACAACAACCAAACAGGCCGACAGGTTGAGGGCTGTAAAGAACAAAGGCATCGCATGCTTTCGAGACACTCAGCTAGGTTGCTCAATTCACTCAGAAAAGTGAAGGACAAGAAAATACCTTGAAAATGCTCAGCTGTGGTGTGTTTATCTGGGGAAAATTAGAAACGAAACCTGCTGTCACCTTAGTGTCTCCGTGCATGGGGATGATGCGTGCCGATTAGACAAGCATGATTGTAGGTCCAACTCCTTTCAACAGCCGGATAGACAGAGGAAAATAAAGCAACTTACTTCAACTGCAAAGACTTAACAGCCTTTTGGTTTCAACAGTGCTGACAACTATCCACTTGTCTCTACGAGGAAAGTTTCTCCTACCGTAATTAGATGTTACTGTGGTACTGTTGTGTACAATATGAATGTGCTTCCTGCTGCTTGCACGCCTGGATGATTCTTCCCTCGATGTTGCTACATGTGTGGCTGTGCAGTGACCAGAGATTCACACTCTTCCTGGCTTGTGGCTGTCATTTGTTGTTTGAAACATCCTGCCAGCGTCACTGATTGTATGGGCGAATTCTGGCAATTCAGCGAGGTCTCTAGCATGTAAGCAATTATAATGAAACTAAGGAAAAACTGACACAGTGAGACTTGTCTTTACAGTATAGCTTGAGGAACACGTGTGTGTCTATTTCCTTTGTGAGCACCAGATATTGTAATTGCATGACGCTTTTGTTTCACCATCAAGACCTATTCATGAGGCTATTATTAGAATTCAAAAAACAGTTTAAACATTTATACAGACAGTAGGAATATCTGCCGTTGCAATAAATAGGAGAACAGCTTATAAGGAATATAAACCCTCCTGCTTCAGGACATACGTCAAACGCTGCCTGGGAGGAGTTAGGAAGGAATTTCTGCTTTGAGCATGTGATTGCATAATTGACATTATACCTTCTGAAATGGCTGCTGTCCAAGGCAGCATACTGGACCAGCTGGCCCTCAGCTCTGATCCTCTCTGGCAGTCTCTAGGGCAGTGGTTCTAGGGCAGTCTCTAGGGTGGCGCAGGATCAGACCTAGTATCAGCCCCTCTCTCCTGGGCAGGATCAGGCCCAAAAGCATTGGGAGAAGGCCAGGGTGTTCAGTGCCCCGCTGCCCCCCCACAGGACGGCGGGTCCAGTGACCCCGTCTCGTCTCTCCAGGCTGCAGGTGGGAAGGGTGGGCTGCATGGCTGAGCGATGTGCAACCAAGGTAGGGGAAACCAGCAGGCATGGGGAGGGTTGGCAGGGGCCTAGGACCATCGGGGGGTGCAGGGAGCTTTGGCTGTGGGGAGGGGATGCAGCCAGTGCATGAGGGACAGACTCTATGTGGGGGGAAGTGGTGGTGGGGCAGTACTTGGGAGGGCTGTTCTGCCCTGGATGCAGCCCCTCTGTAGGGCGCAGCCTGGAGAGTGAAGGGAGAGGTACCATGCAGCGCCAGCATCTGGGCCTGCCTTCCCACCCCGAACCCTCCCCTGCTCTGCCCAAAGTCTTCCAAGGCGGGGAAGGCACATCCCAGCGCTTTCTTCCCTGGCTGTGGCCTCACAACCCTGCCTGCAGCTGGGGCCTTTCTGCCAAAAAGGTTTTCGTACTAAGCAGAATGTCATTGCCAATAGCTGAACCCCGTTAACGTCACCGGGACAGGATGGGTTCCCAGCCAAATGCTTCAATTAACCAGCAGTTGTTAATATTCGGGGTGCTGAGGAGTGGAGTGTTCTGTGTCTCTCTCTGTACTGCATGGCCCCAGTCGTACCTGAGCACCTCACGCTCTTTAATGGGGGTTATTCTTTGCACGCTGTACAGCAGGGCTGTTATCCTATTGCACAGCTGGGGCTTCAGACAGACTAAGTGACTTACCCAAGGTCACCCAGGGAGTGTATGGCAGAGCAGGGAACTGATGCTGGAAAGTCACAGGCTAGTGTCCTATCTATTGTGCTGTCCTTCAGCCCTCTGTGACTTTGAGCTTATGCCTGGGCTTTGTCCTGGGCTGTTGTCTTAATAGGAAAAGTGTCTCCCTGCACCTTCCCCTGTCATTATGTGTTTTGCATCTGTACATATGGGGGGAAATTATACCTGGCATAACAACAAAGGAGCATGCTCCCAGCCCTGTGTCCAACGAGGCCACAATGAAACCTCTAAACTGCCCTTGCATTTTTGTCCCTGAACATTTTGTGTGTACAAAAATCTGTCTTTGTGCACACAAACAACCTGTGCGTATCTAAGCCAGGCCTGCTTGGTGTGGCACCCAGCCCCCTTCTAGTGGCACCTAGACCAGTCTGATACAGCCTTAGCTAAGAGCCAGGTGACTTTTAGCTCATGCAGTAGAGTAGAGAACATAAGAACGGCCAGACTGGGTCAGACCAAAGGTCCATTTAGCCCAGTATCCTGTCTTCTGACAGTGGCCAGTGCCAGGTGCTTCAGAGGGAATGAACAGAACAGATAATTATTAAGTGATCCATCCCCTGTCGTTCATTCCCAGCTTCTGGCAAACAAAGGCTAGGGACACCATCCCTGCCCATCCTGGCTAATAGCCATTGATGTACCTATCCTCCAGGAACTTATCTAGTTCTTTACTGAATCCTGTTATAGTCTTGGACTTCACAACATCCTCTGGCAAGGAGTTCCACAGGTTGACTGTGCGTTGTGTGAAAAAATACTTCCTTTTGTTTCCTTTAAACCTGCTGCCTATTAATTTCATTAGGTGTCCCCTAGTTCTTTTGTGTTATGAGAAGGAGTAAATAACACTTCCTTATTTACTTTCTCCACACCAGTCACAATTTTATAGACCTCTATCATATCCCCCCTTAGTTGCCTCTTTCCCAAGCTGAAAGGTCCCAGTCTTATTAATCTCTCGTCCTACAGCAGCCATTCCACACCCCTAATCATTTTTGTTGCCCTTTTCTGAACCTTTTCCAATTCCAGTATCTTTTTAGAGATGAGGCAACCACATCTGCATGCAGCATTCAAGAGGCTCATACACTAAGCTTCAGAGGTTCCAGGTTCAATTCTGCCTGCTGGCATTTCACATATGCAATACTTAGATCTCTGAAGCCCCAATTTCCACCAAATCTCAGGTTTTGCATAGGTAAACTTAAGTGGGAAGGATGGAAAAAAGATGGAATTTGTGAGGCAACTTTTTAATATTTGGTCCTAAATCAACTTTAGGCATCTTAAAATTTCTGAACAACCACCTGAATTTCTATTTTCCCTCAAAGTACATAGGAGCAACCTTCTTAGGAAAGCTCTCCCTGTTGTGATGATGTCACTTTAACTACATTTCAGCATGTCACTTTCATTTTCCCTGTCCACTTATACACAAAGTTTATCTTGGCTACCTAAAAAAATAAGCAAAACTGAGCTCATATGGAGAGAAGTTTTCAGCTTTTGCACAACTGATTTTTTGTAGAGCTCTAACAGGGATAAACAAGTGAACAGGGTCGGATACATGGATATAACGTCATCTTCAAACGCCGCGCTTGCATTAGCAGAGATGCTGCAGGATATTTTATTAGTATACTTTTCCAGAAATCAAGTTAGTGTGAATAATTTTACTTACTATGTTGATTATTGTGTTGTAAGATTTGTGGGAAGTAATGTCATTACTGAATTACTATTCAGAGAATTTTGCTGCTAGGATAGTTTGTACTTACTGTTTTAGTATAATAGGATTTTGTATATACGATATCCCGGGGTAATGAAGTATGCTCTGGATAAGCTGCAGTTAGGTGTTCTTTTCCAGCAGCACTGAGTGCCCTGAAAGTTAGTAAATTCAATGCCATCCTGGTCAGCATTGTCATGTCCTCAGGTGAGGGCTAACAGATCGATGTTGTTCCGTAAAGGTACGTAGAGGAAGGGAAGCTGAGAACAACAGGTCTTCTCTGCACCTGTTCTAATGTAACCAATACCCTGTACAATGGCATTAACACTTCTCTATCTCTACTGCAAATGCCTCGCTTAGGCTCGCATTTGCCTTTTTCACAGCCATATCACATGGGTGGCTCACAGTCATCCTGCGTTCAACCTTCCCACCCAGGTCTCTCTCCTCCTGTCACTTCCAACTGGTGAGCCCTCAGCTTTTAGCAGAAATTCTTACCATTTGACCCTGTTGTTAGGGGGCTTATTCCTTCACCCACTTACTTCCCTGGTCCTTATCGCATGAACAGAGAGCAACAATATCTGAAGTCCAAAGGTGCAAACAATTCAATGTTTATTGGGGTGAACTTCCAGCAAGCATGATTCCAGTTTCCTTCCTTAGTGTCCCCCTTCCCAGCTCTGACACCACAGAGCCTTACACCTGTGTCCCTGTTCTCATTCCTGCCATTAGCTAAACATGATTCCAATTTCCCCATCCCCATTCCCTGTTCCCATTTCCCCACCACACACCCACCCACTCACTTCCTGATTGACTGCAGACTATATAGTAAAACTTCAGTTCCGCTTAGCTATACCTTAACCAATCATTTTCCTGAAAATTAACTAACCAATCCTAACATATTGTAACATGATTATGTAACCAATCATATCCCACCACCTTAATTAGTTTACACCCAGCAAAATTAATTATACAGCAGACAGAAACAATCACAGAACCAGACAGAGACCATGCAAATAAACAATAGCAAAGTGGGAACTATAATGACAAAACAATACAGAAGTGAGGATTTCACATCCCAGCTATTGATAAGTGAGTTCTTGCCAGACAGGATGCTATCAAACTAAGTTTCCTTTTACATTTTCTAGGCACTTCCCTTTCTCTGGAGGCGATAGGATACAAGCCTGACCTAACAGCCCAATAGCACCTTATTTCAATGTGATTAGTGAGGAGGTGACCGGTTGCTTCCCAGCTTATGGCTGCCTCTGTTGCTTAGCCAAAGGCCTTAGCCTAAGCACAGGGCCTCAGACTGTCACAGTAAGAAAAGGCCCTTACACCGGCAGACAGTGATTTTGATTCTTTCTTTTATACCTCTAGAACTAGCCAAGTGATAAGAATACACCTACATTCTTAGAGTATAGGCCTTTGCAGACAGGCCTGAATATCTATAGCCTAACATCTGTGATGGGGCGCCTGCCCCACACTGGGCTCTAAGGAGTTAATAGAGCCCTTGGGATGCTGCGCAGGAGGCAGCCAATCAGAGAAGGGCTGAGGGGAGCAGCCAATCAGGGACCAGCAGGCCCCTATAAGAAGAGCTGCAGGACAGAGCACCTTCAGTCACACCCTGGAGCTCGAAGAGGGAGGGGGACAGCTTGCCTGGCAGGCTGAAGGCAGCAATCACCCTGGACAGAGAAAGTCCAGGGAGCTAAAGACAGCTCCTGGCAGGCTGCAGGGATCTGCAGATTAAGGCCCTGAGGCAAGGGCAAAGAGGGTGTTAGGGCCCAGGTCGTTCCCCCCACTCCCAACTCGCCACTGGGGAAGTGGCTAGACAGACTGCAGTGGCCACTGAGAGGAGTGGCTGGACAGGGATTGCAGAGACGCCCCCTGGAAGGGGAGAGCACAGTGTGGCATGTGTCACTAAAGAGGACACAGTGGTCGTTGGAGGGACGTGGGTACAGGTGCAGAAGAGGTGACGGATAGAGCATCGCCAGAGCAGGGTGCACTGGCCACCGGAGATAACTCCCGTATCAGCCACAAGGAGGTGCCAGAGTGGTGAGCTCCCTTACAGACCCTAAATGCATGACCTTGCATTTTGTTCTATTGAATTTCATCCCATTTCTGTCCCTCCAGTCTTCAAGGTCATGCAGAACTTCCCATATAAAGTTCCAACCCTCCTCTGTATCGATGGTGCCTCCCAGCTTGGTGTCTTCAGCAAATGCCATTAGCGCACTCCTACCTTTAGTTCCAATGTCATTAATAAAATAATATTGAATAAGACTGTCCCAGGACTGATCCTTGAGCAACTCCTCTAGTAACCTCCCTCCACTCCATAATTCACCTTTCAGCACAGCCTGCTGTCTTCTCCTCTTTAGCCAATTCCCTATCCATCTTTCAATGCTGGTACTGATCCCCATCTTCCCTAATTTAACTAATAATCTCCCATATGATACCGTATCAAATGCTTTACTGAAGTCCATGTGCATTAGATCTACTGCACTTGCCTTATCTTAAAAAATCAGCCATTTTCTCAAAGAAGGAAATCAGGTTAGTCTGGCATGATCTGCCTTTGGTAACCCCCTGGTGCATTACATCCCCTTTGCCTCTTTGGATTTCATTATTGTTTCCGTCACAATTTGTGCTGAAAACCTTGCACACTGCTGAGGTCAGACTAACAGGTCTGTAATGGCCTGGATCACCTTTTTCTCTTTCTTAAATATCGGTACCACATTAGCTAGTCTCCAGGCATAGGGCACTACCCCCAAATAGGTAGATTTATTTTTAAAAATCCCTCCTATTGGACTGGCAAGCTCAATTCTTTCAGTATTCTGGGATGGAAGTTATCTGGTTCCCACCTGCCCCCTGATTTGAGCTCATTAAGCTCTTTAAGTTTTGCTTCCATCTCAGATGTAATCATTTCCATTTCCAGACATTCACTGTCCATCACCATTCTTCCTTCAGCCACATGTTCCATAGGACCATCATTGTTGAAAACTGAGACAAAGTACTGATTTAGTTTTTGGGCCATCCCCAGATTATCTTTATTCTCCATCCCATCCACCCTGCACAGCAGCCCAACCTCATCCTTCCATTTTCTATTTTTATTTATATCACTAACAAATGACGTCTGATTGCTTCCCGTTTCCCTGGCAAGAGCTAATTCATCTTGGCTGTTAGCAATTCTCACTTTATTCTCATATTTTCTAGCCTCCATAATGTCGCTTTCTTTGCTGACCAGCCCCGTTCCCCATTCTCTGCAGGCTCTCTGCTTACTCCTAATGACCTTTTTGAGGTGGTAATTTATCCAGCGGGGCCTGGGCTGCCTTTCCCTACATGTTTTCTCCCGTTTATTAGGGTGCCCCCTTCCCCTCCCAATGGTAGATTTGGCCATTTCCACATTGCTGGATGTAGCTCCTCGGGACTTGCCCTAACCCGGCACGGCTGCAGCGCACACCCCAGGATTAGGGGCTGTGTGGCACGCAGATGTGCTCAGTGTGCGTTTGCAGGGAGAGCCTTACTCACCGGTGGCACAAACCCGAGTGAGGTCAGCAGGACAGCTCTGCTGAGTATTGACAAAGGGCCTGGCCCTGAGCATGGGGTGGTGCACAGGGCATGGGCCAGGAGAAGCCCCAGAGCCATTCCTCCCTGGGTGCCCACTAGTGCCCAATCGGCTTCCCTGGCCAGTGCCCTCAGGGAGTCCAAGCCCTGGCTGTGGCCACTCCCACACCTTCTCTCCCACTCCCTTCTGGGTGGAGGAGCAGTAACACTGAAGAACGCAGACCTCCTGTCCTGGCAGCCCTAAGGTGGGCACCTGGGGTGGCACGAGGGCCTGCACCCTCTAGGGTATGTCTGCTCTGCATCAGGAAGCCTGTCTCGCAGCCCGGGCATGGGTTAGCTTCACGGGAGCCAGCGCACTAAGGACGGCAGTGTGGATATCGCAGGGCAGGTATCAAGCCGCCACCAGCCGTGCATAAGTCAGGGTGGCAATGCCACACAGGGCCGCCCTTACTGCTGCTGGGAGTCCAGCCAGCAGCCGCCGCGCTCCGCCTGCCCAGCTCTGAGCGTTGACGATGCCCGGGCTGGCCTTCGGGAAAATGGCATCCTGAGTGAATGGCAGTGGGGGAGCCCCCCTTCCAGTGACACAACCCCCATGGCTGGGGAGCGATGGGGCAGGGAGCAGGATGGAGTTTCCTGCAGCCTGGGGTGGTTCCCAGAAGTGGGTTTGACCCAGCCCCAAAAGTGGCCAATGAAATGGAAGAGGAAGTCCCATCCTTCCCCAGCCCAGTCGGGACCAGCAGCTGGAGCCTGGCTCAAGGTAGGAGCCCACAGCCAGGGCACTTCCAGCCTTGCCCTTCCTCAGCTCCAGGCCCAGTGCTTGGGGGTTAAAGGGGCCTTGGGCTGGCTTTGTCTGGGGATGGGGGGAGATTTGACTATGGTGCCCTGGGTGGTTGCCCACATCGCCCACCCCTAAGGCTGGCCCTGACAATGTCATCAATTCTTTTGCTGCAAATCACATCTCAGATGGGTTGTCTTTAAGTGAAACTTCTTCTCTGTGCTGTGTAGCCAATTACTTCATTTCATCATTTGTTTACAGTGCATTGTGTGATATGTCATATATCGTCATTGTGTGCTAAATAGATAGGATTATAGAAGTAGAAGACTGATCAGTAGTCAGAAGGGATACGTATGCATTAGGTATCTAAGTATGGCTGACATGCCAGGCCTACAGGCTGAGGCCTGTAAGAGGTCAGCTTGTGCGTGACAAAAGTAAGTGATCAAAGATTGACCTGATGCCACCAAATTACAGGAAAAAATGTGTCAGTGGGTGGAATTATGAAAAATGAACGGCAAGAGTAGTGTTTTGCTGACAAGGTCCCCGGTAGTCACATTTTTCAGACATATGTCCTAACTTCATAGAATCATAGAATCATAGAATATCAGGGTTGGAAGGGACCCCAGAAGGTCATCTAGTGCAACCCCCTGCTCAAAGCAGGACCAATCCCCAATCAAATCATCCCAGCCAGGGCTTTGTCAAGCCTGACCTTAAAAACTTCCAAGGAAGGAGATTCTACCACCTCCCTAGGTAATGCATTCCAGTGTTTCACCACCCTCCTAGTGAAAAAGTTTTTCCTAATATCCAACCTAAACCTCCCCCACTGCAACTTGAGACCATTACTCCTTGTCCTGTCCTCTTCTACCACTGAGAATAGTCTAGAGCCATCCTCTCTGGAACCACCTCTCAGGTAGTTGAAAGCAGCTATCAAATCCCCCCTCATTCTTCTCTTCTGCAGATTAAACAATCCCAGTTCCCTCAGCCTCTCCTCATAAGTCATGTGTTCCAGTCCCCTAATCATTTTTGTTGCCCTTCGCTGGACTCTCTCCAATTTATCCACGTCCTTCTTGTAGTGTGGGGCCCAAAACTGGACACAGTACTCCAGATGAGGCCTCACCAATGTCGAATAGAGGGGAACGATCACGTCCCTCGATCTGCTCGCTATGCCCCTACTTATACATCCCAAAATGCCATTGGCCTTCAGGGTGCACCATGTGTGTAAATGCTAATGAGATATAGTCAGAATCTAGAGCGATGTGAATATCTCTGTAGCTATAATTGGCATGTGGATATATCTAGGAGTTGTATATGCTGTGACATCCATAACTTTGCTGGTAACTTTAATAACATTAAGATAAGAGAGTGGCCCGTGTTCTGGTGGCTGTAGGTGTTACCTCTCTGGGTCTTCCTGTATTCCCCTGAGCTCTAGATCTGGAACAACAGGCAGAGGGAGGCAATTCTGTTGAACTGGAGACTGTAGCCGCCGGAGCTGAGCCCACAGTGATGCAACACAAAGTCACCAACTCTACTTTGAATACAGATAAGAAGCTAGTGGTGAGTAGTAGCTCAATCTTTGTCCCTGTGTTTTGGTTTCATAATGTATGTCAGTCTTTCACTGGTTTAGAGAAAACCTTGAGAAACACTCTCCCTACGCTGTATGTTTAAGAAATTACTTGTATTTACATCTTGATTTTTGCTGCCTGTCAAATGCAGTTTTTGTGCTTTCTTGGCAGTGCTTGATTTGCGTTGTACTCCTTTTTGTATTAATTGGCAGTTCATTTAGTTAAGAACCAAATTGCTTTTGTTACTTTAACAAAGACTGTGGCTCATGTGGGTGCCTAACAGTTACAGGAAGAGTGACCCCCTCCAGCCCCGGCGCCAAAAGTGCTTTAAAAATGTTTTGAATTTTCCGTTTGCTCTTTCTGAGAAACAAACTGCAACGGTTGATGGTTTCCGCCGCGCTCTCCACACGAATATGTGATCTGGGCTCTGAATTCTTTTCCTTTCAGCAGCTGGGAGTTCTCCATCCTTTTTCTCCATCCAATTTGCCACAAACACAGTCCCCAGGTTCTAGACTCAGCAGGTCTCTAACTGAGTGGTGTCCATTGTAAAAGTGTTTTTAAGCTCTTTTTATTGGTTTTTTATTTGATTTGGCTACTCGCTTCATGTCTAGCCATTTTGGAGATAGTCTTTTCCAAATTTGGAATGCTGTTCTGAGTTGTGTTCCCATCAGGAGTTACACTGGACTGTATCCAGTAGATGCTACTGGTGCTGATCTGTAGCTCAGAAGAGCGAGGAATAGATGTCCCTGCTGCAGGATTTCACTGGCTGTCTGTGCAGCTCTCTCAGCCTCTCCATTAATTTGTGCGTAACATGGGCTGCTAGTAATATGATCAAAATCATATTTCTTTTGGAATGGCTTAAATTCCGCTCCAGGGAATTATGGTCAGTTGTCTGTCACTGACTGCCCTGGAATACTGCAAGGAGCAGAAGTGCACTTCAGTTTCTCGGTAACACTGTGACATGTTCTGTCTTTCAAGTACATTGTTTCTACACACCTGGAAAAAATGGTCCACAAAGACCAGGTAATGATGTCCTCTGAATTTGCGTCCGTCTGCATCGAGTCTTTCCCACGTTCTCTCTGGTTGGGGTGTTGTTATTAGAGGTTCTTCATGTTGTATTTGTCTGTTAGTTCTGCAATGTCCAGATGCAGATGCTTTTTTTCTTTATGTCCTGGCTGATGCCCAGCCAACACACTGACTGGTTGGCCCATTTGCCTCATTTCGTGAATCCTTTATGTCCTTCATGGCTGAGGTTTAGGATTTCTCTTTTCATTTTGTTTGGAATTAAGATGCAATTGCCTTTAATAATGAGTCCATTTGACTCACTTAATTGTCCATGCGTCACAAAGTATTTCTTGTCACTTAGTGAGTGTCCTTTAGATATTTGGGCCAGCCGGCACTAATGTAACTTAAAACTTCCTGAAGTCGCATGTCTGTTTGTAGCTGGAGAAATCTCTTTTCTGAAACTGGTCAGTATGTGGCCACAGCATCTACATATGCCAGTGCATCATATTTGAGCTCACAAGTAGTTGAGTACAATGCTGGGCTCCATGACAGAGAGTTTGCTACTACCAAATTTTTCCGAGGAACATATTTAACAATCAGGTTAAATTACAATAATCTTATCAATAGTCATTGGCATCTCAGCGCTATTTGATCCAGATCTTTTCCACTGTTCAGGGTTACAAGTGTTTTATGGTCTGTTATCAGTGTAAACACATCCAGTCAATACAGATACCTGTAAAAGTTCCCATGTGTCCATACGCTTGCCGAGCACTCCTCTTCAATCAGTGCATTTTGTTTTTGTGCTTCTGAAATGTGAGAGCAAACTGCAACTGACTTCTACTCTGAGTCATGTTGTTGCAACAATACACCACCTAGGCCATTCCTGCTTGCGTCCTCACTGACCCCCATTGTGGGTTTGTTCACATCATAGTACTTGAGAACTGGAGATGCTAAGATAATTTCTTTTACCTTTCTGAAGGCAATTTCTTGATTTGGCCCAATAGTCAAGATCACAGAATCATAGAAGATTAGAGTTGTAAGAGACCTCAGGAGGTCATCTACTCCAACCCCCTGCTCAAAGCAGGACCAACCCCAACTAAATCATCCCAGCCAGGGCTTTGACAAGCCGGGCCTTAAAAACCTCTAAGGAAGAAGATTCCACCACCTCCCTCGGTAACCCATTCCAGTGCTTCACCACCCTCCTAGTGAAATAGTGTTTCCTAATAGCCAATCGAGGCCTCCCCCACTGCAACTTGAGACCATTGTTCCTTGTTCTGTCATCTGCCACCACTGAGAACAGCCTCCTCCTCCACTGAGAACAGCTGAGCTTCATCCTCTTTGGAACCCCCCCTTCAGGTACTTGAAGGCTGCTATCAAGTCCCCCCTCAGTCTTCTCTTCTGCAGACTAAATAACCCCAGTTCCCTCAGCCTCTCCTCATAAGTCATGTGCCCCAGACCCCTAATCATTTTGGTTGCCATCTGCTGGCCTCTCTCCAATTTGTCGACATCCATTCTGTAGTAAGGGGACCAAAACTGGACACAGTACTCCAGATGTGGCCTCACCAGTGCCGAATAGAGGAGAATGATCACATCCCTCGATCTGCTGGCAATGTTCCTACTAATACAGCCCAATATGGCATTAGCGTTCTTGGCAATGAGGGCACACTGTTGACTCATATCCAGCTTCTTGTCCACTCTAATCCCCAAGTCCTTTTCTGCAGAACTGCTGCCAAGCCATTCAGTCCCTAGTCTGTAGCGGTGCATGGGATTCTTCCATTCTACATGCAGGACTCTGCACTTGTCCTTGTTGAACCTCATCGAATTTCTTTTGGCCCAATCCTCCAATTTGTCTAGGTCACTCTGGACCCTATCCCTACCCTCCAGTGTATCTACCTCTCCCCCACAGCTTAGTGTCATCTGCAAACTTGCTGAGGGTACAATCCATCCCATCATCCAGATCATTAATGAAGATGCGTTGGACTTTAGCAATTCATTCAGTGGTTTTGTCACTACATAAAGTTCTTGTACGTATAAATGCTTGTACGTATCTTGTACGTATCTTGTACATACCAACCACTCTATACATCTCAGTTCTGGTACATTACTTGGTGCATTCAATTCTCAGATTGCTTTTACTTTTTCCGGGCTAGGACGGATTTCACTTTTGTTTATTGTTTGTCCCAAAACTCATTTTGGGATAGGCAGAAAACACATTTTTCCTTGTTTCGCTTCAGTCCAGAGTGACTGATTAGGCTTAATGCTTCATTGAGGGTTTTGTAGCCTTCCAATGAAGATCCATATATAAGAATATTGTCCATGAAAACTACAACTCCATTTGGGTTCATTAACAATTCTGCCATCTTTCTTTGGAAAATTTCAGGTGTACTGGCAATGTTCCCTCTAATTTTTGACAGGCCGTGGGTGCAAAAAATTTCTTCTGTGCAAATTTTTGACAGGCCATGTGCACAAAAAATTTCTGCTGTGCAAATTGTTGTGCTTCTGTGCAAATTTTTGTGTGTGCAGTGTTTTGTCGAGTGCGTGGGGTTTAGGATCTGTGTGCACACTCTCACGTGCATAGCTTAGAGGGAATAGTGTGTACTGGTAATCCCAAAAGTTAATCTTCAAAAGCAAAATTTCCCAAGGATTGTGATAAATGTACTCAGTTTAGCACTTTCTTTGGCTAAAGCAATTTGCCAGAATTTATTCAAGGCATCCAGCTTGGAAATGTTATCGCTCCTTTCACTTTGGGGAGGAAGTCACCCAGTGTTGGGAGGATATATTTTTCTCTCACAACTGCTTCATTATGTCTTTTAAGTTCCTCACAGATTTGTATTTCCCCCAATTTTTTTTGTAACTGGTAATATGTCAGACCAGGCTGTTGGGCCAGATTTTCTCAATTATGCCAGTCCCTTATATTCTCTTTAACTCAGTTTCCATTTATGAAGTAACGGGATAGGAAACCAGTGAGGTGTATGTACGCTATATGGTTCAGCATTATCTCTTAAGGTGATTTGTACTGGATCGCCTTTCAAAAGTCTAATATCACCACATACTCCATGAGGTTCTTCCACCTTTCTCACTAAGCCCATCTTGACTGCCACATTGCAGCTGAGACGGCTGTTGGTCTGTGATCCTTTTATCACATGCCCTCTGAATGTATAGCTTTTGTCTTTGTAAGTTGTCTCTGTGGTGAACTGGCCCATGTAGTTCAGAATCCCTCCAGGGCCAGTCAGAGCTGTGTCAGGTGCCTTCAGCTCTAGCAGGAGTTGAAGGTGATTGTAAGTTGCTTCTGAGATGACTGTGAAATCTGCTCCTGAGTCCATTTTAAAGTAAATACTCTTACCATGAATATTCACAGTTTCACTCTCCAGGCAGGCTCTGTGTCATGGATCCAAGAAGCAAAGGCTCTTCATTGTCTGTAATATGACTCAACTTTCTAATGGCTTTGGTGCTGCAAACAGCTGCAAAATGTCCATATTTCTTGCATTTATTACACTGTGTACCTCTGGCTGAATATGAATCATCTTTTGGGATATGACTTTTTTCCACACCTCTTGCACTTTGGCTGGAATTTGTCCCTCTTGGCCTGGGAGTTCTTTCTCCTTACCTCAGGGATTTTATGATAATGACTTTTAACACTGAAGTATCAGTTTATAGCTTTTCAGGTAGTTTCAGATTTTTCAGGTTGCTCCTGCCTTGTGTTCTGTGGTTTAACTAGTACAGACTGCTTTGCTTTCTGAATAGCTGTGGCTAGGGATAAGTCATAGGAACATAAGAATGGCCATGTTGGGTCAGACCAATGGTCCATCTAACCCAGTATCCTGTCTTCTGACAGTGGTCAGTGCCAGATGCTTCAAGGGGAATGAACAGAACAGGGCAATTTATCGAGTGATCAATCCCTTGTCATCCAGCCCCAGCTTCTGGACGTCATAGATTTGGGAATACCCAGAGCATGGGGTTGCTTTCCTGACCATCTTGACTAATAGCCATTGATGGACCTATCCTCCATGAACTTATCTAATTCTTTTTTTAACCCACTTATATTTTTGGCCTTCACAACATCCCCTGGCACCAAGTTTCACAGGTTGACTGTGCGTTGTGTAAAGAAGTACTTCCTTATGTTTGTTTTAAACCTGATGCCTGTTCGCTTCGTTGGGTGACCCCTGGGTCTTGTCTTATGTGAAGGAGTAAATAACACTTCCTTATTTGCTTTTTCCACATTATTCATGATTTTATAGATTTATATCATATCTCCACTCAGTTGGCTCTTTTTTCTAAGGTGAACAGTCCCATTCTTTTTAATCTCTCCTCTTATATGGAAGCTGTTCCATATCCCTAATAATTTTTGTTGCCCTTCTCCATACTTTTTCCAATTCTAATATATGCTTTTTGAGATAGGGAGACAAGAACTGCACATTGTCTCTGCACATCAAGGTCTGGGCATACCATGGATTTATATAGTGGCATTATAATATTTTCTGTCTTCATATCTATCCCTTTCCTAATTGTTTCTAACATTCTGTTAGCTTTTTTGACTGCCACTGCACATTGAGCTGATGTTTTCTTTGTTATCCACGATGATTCCAAATCTTTCTAGAGTAGTAACAGCTAATTTAGATTCCAATCATTTTATATGTACAGTTGGGATTATGTTTTCCAATGTGTATTACTTTGCATTTATCAACATTGAATTTCATCTGCCATTTTCTTTCCCAGTCACCCAGTTTTGTGGGATCCCTTTGTACTCTGTCTTCAACTGTAACTGCTGTGAAATATTGTTATCTGTTAACCCAATAATCAGCCTGTATCTGATATTTTTATGTTTTGCATTTCCAAAATCACAGTTTTCAGCTGATGTATGCCAAGCTCTTGTAAAACATTTAAGACTTTCCCCTAGTCTTTGAATTATCTGGTGAAAACATGCTCTTTCAAAAAACACATTTCTCTGAGGTATAAAGTATGTATCAAACATAGCCAGAACCCTTTCATAGTCATCTTTGTGACAGTCTTCAGTAAAGTCAAAGGATTTAAACATTCTCTTTCTATTTCCCCATAGCATAGATTAAAGAAGATGCCTGTATATCTCTAGTTTCCTTGTGGAGCTTGTTTGCAGTTTGAAATATTGCAAAATACTGCATCCAGTCTGTCCACTGTGAAGCATTGTCAAAGCTGAAGTTCTCTAGGGCATTGAAGTGTGTCATGTTGATAAGGTCCTGCAACCTTTGTTGCTTCGTTCTTTCTGTTTCCAACCTTTGTTGCTATTTTCCTTTTGTTTCTGTTCTCCTCTGGGACTAGTTTACTTCTGACACCATGCCATGATCCTGTACCAAATATTAACTGGCTACATAGCTTATTTCTGAATGAGATACACACCCAATGAGTTCATCATAAAATCCTTAAATTTTCTGTGAGATATTGCTAAGGGTAGTTTAAATAAAGTATATTAAACACAGGGCTGCCTAGTGGCTGAACACTACAATACATCTTAGCATGCGATTATATACCCTTAGAAGCCAACCCAGCTCTATAGTATGAGCCTAAAGGACCTCAGTCTTCACAAAAGCCAGCAGCAAGTGGCCTTTTGTCATGCCCATATGCCTGCTGGATTTTGTGGGTTCCTAGTAAATTTTATTGTATTAAGAGAAGTTTAACAAATGAATCAATGAGTAATTGCAATGCAGCAAACTGAAACACAGACTGATATCCTTTAGGCTCTCACTATAAGGCAGGTTTTCCAAACCTCAAATTATTCTCCTTGATCTTTTCTGAACCCGTTCCGGTTTGTCAACGTCCTTTTTATGGTGTGGACACCAGAATTGGATACAGTATCCAGTCATGGTCTCCCCAATCCTGTATCCAGAGGAAATACCACCTCTTGACTCCTACTTGATCTTCATCTGCTGGTGTATCCAAGGATCCTGTTTGTCCTCTTAACTACAGTATTGCCCTGGGAACTCATAATCAGCTGAGCGCAGTCAGGGCTTGGTATCTCTTGCTCTCTCATTCATACACTTGGAAATTAATGTGTGAGCTGATTTTGAATTAAGTCAAATATTTCAGCAGAATTATCAGAGAGGCCCATGTGATCTATGGCTCTTAATGAAGGAGACTGTCTTCATGGTTCCCTTCTGCTCTTTATTAACGTTATTTTCTCTTTTCACTTTAAAAATCACTCACAGTGGCCACCATTAAAAACTGGGTATTTACACCATCCCTCACTAATTTCCCCTTGTTAGTAGTGGTATTTCTCATTCTAAATATTAAATATTGCAAATGCTGTGGTAAAGGGTACCGTGGCCTATATTACAGGAGCCCTAGGTATTTAACAATGTCCACTGTATACAGCACTATACATTAGGAGCTGGGTCCCCATTGTGCTAATTGCTCTATGGACATGCAGTAAAATCACAGTCCCTGCCCCAGAGAGCTCACAAAT
This sequence comes from Chelonia mydas, assembly GCF_015237465.2. Taxonomy (NCBI): domain Eukaryota; kingdom Metazoa; phylum Chordata; order Testudines; family Cheloniidae; genus Chelonia; species Chelonia mydas. Next base: position 133,359,016 of record NC_051246.2, on the reverse strand, counting down.
GAGGTTAATTAGGAGATGAAACAGGCAGGCACAACACAGCTTTATTTCTGACATCACCTCCAGCACTGATAGTTCTGTTGAAAACAATTTTTTCTAGCTAACAGCAAAATCACAACTAGGACATTTGAGTTGTTATAGAGCAACACTCCCCATCCTTGCAGTGGGTTCTGACAGCTGTGGGCTCTTTGCTCACCTGTCTGCCTTTCCTCCTTCTCCCCATCATTAAAAATGGCCTGGCAGTGTCTAAATAGGGAACTCTCCCACTCTTGTCTTCAGATCCCCAGTGTGTCGCTATAAGGCTGGTCACTATTTCTGGAATCCCTAAAATGAAGCTTAAGAGCAGATAAAAGTAGTGTACAAGTAATCAACATAGTACGTGTCTCAGGAGGAGAAGATACTCACCCACAAGAGCATTATAACCTGTAACCCCTTGGGTTTAGGGAGCATGGCCCCTTTAAATCTTTTCGGGCGGGGGAGCAGTGAGAGAAAGGAGGGAAACGTGGGGGTGTGGCTGTGGAGCCCCGCGGGAGAAGGGCTGCAGGGGGAGGCCCTGGGCAAAAAGTGAAGGAGAGAGAACCTGCCTGAAGCCGGGGAGGGACAGGGCAGCCGATCGGGAACACCCCAGGACAGGAGGCAGGAGGAGCACTGTGCCGGGGGGAGTCACCCCAGAAGGACAGGCTGGAGCTGGACCCAGTATCACGGCTGCCCGGAGCTGCATGGGGCCGTGAGTGCTGGGGCTGGTGACTCTGCACTGGGAATAAGGAGGGAGGCTGTAGCTAGTTAAGCGGGGAGGCGGTCGCTCTGGGTGGCTTTGCAGAGAGCCGCAGAAGAGGGCACTGGAGGGGTTTGTTGGGGAAAGTTCACTGGCGCCGAAGACGACCAGGAGCGCCCAAGACTCACCATTGGACTGGATCTTTGCTCGGGACTCCCGAACTCTGTGTGCAGACACATCGCTCAGCGTCTGCCCTGTCAGACTGTGCTCCCACTGGGCCTGTGGGGCCTTGGTTTGGATGCAACCCTGTTCTACTGCTCCCCCTATACTTCCCCCTTGTCTTTTTTCTCCTCTCATCCCTCTGTAAATAAATATCTCCCTTTGTTATATCCACTGTACTTTTCTGGTAGGTGGGTGTGTTCACTCTGGGGGGTTTGGAACAGGTGCCCCGGGGTGGAAGGGATTTTTCTGCTGCATTCCTGTGCGCACCGTCTCTTGGCCAGAGCTGCCTGCAGAGCAGACTCCATCTTGGCCTTGAGAGCGCTAAAGTTACAAACCCAAATACTGCAAAATTAAATCCAACAGTGGCACTAAAAACTTTGAACTTTCTAATTCAAATTACATTTTGTAATTACACTTGCACTGCATTCAATTACAGTATATTAAAATTTACAGTGGCCAAATCTGCTGCACTATGAAGATAGTGATAAAAAAAGATTTATTTTTCATGCCCAAGATCATAATTAAAGGGGCAAAATTGCATTAACATGTAAAGTAGCTTTTCATGTATCTGCAAATATCAGCAGTGCTCCTGGGAGGCTCTGGGGATTTTAAGGACAGTGCACAGCACAGACTTCGCAATTATGGTGATTTACTGGTAGCCATTTTCTCTTCAGCTAATTTTCCAAGACAGGAAATACAATGAGATGGCCTAGGCTGCTGACATTGATGGTGACCTCTGAGAAGTAAAGGACGTCCCCTAATGAGCAGCTTCAATGACAGGATCATTCAAGACAGAGTCAACTGTCAGGGTTCCTATCAGCTTTAATGAACACCACATAGGAAGGGCCTTGTCAGGCTTTCTGTTAACAAATCATGCAAGTTGAACTGCTTTGACAGCATGTCAGGAAGGTAGGCAGTGGGAGCGCTGTGTGTGAGCCCGTGCGCATGGCACCAAACGTCCCTGCTGCTGCCTTCTGCACACCTCGTGTTCATGACTATTAAGGAGCAGGAGGCTTATGCAACGCTTATTGCACAATGCAGAAGGAAAAGACTCAGCAATCGCTGGAGCTACAGAGCTGCAGAGTCCTGGGTATCAGACCGTAGCACGGGAACACGATGACACGGGCGAGCATGGCAGGGGTGGTAGAGATGCAAAGGACCTTTGGGCCAGGTGAAGGAAGAGGAGCGAAAACCGGAATTCTTCTGTTGGGGGTGGGGCTGGTGTATGAAACCGCTCATGTCTCGCTCGGGGCTCCTCTTCGATTACTGGTCCCAAGGGTGAGACGTGCTGGCTTCAGCTTGCAATTGCTTGGGAAGTGGAGGCGAGAATCTGCCTCCCTTGACATTACTTCGCTCTCTTTTCCTTCTTTCTTTTTCTTGGTTAGGGAAGGAGCTCCAGGAAATCTGCTGTCCAGTAGGAAATGCTCAGCCACCCGGGCAAACCCTCTCAGGCGTCACTCGCCCTCCATTGTTCCAGCACAGACACACTGAGTTCAGGCACCGGACTGTGTGCCTCAGGCCCTATGAACAGAAGCAATGTCTGTTCTGTGTGGATAGCAGGGGTTTCAGAGCACGTGGTGTGAGAGGTTTTCCCCCAGGTTTTCCCACCCAGCCCTAGAGAAGCTGTGTGCTGCCATGCTGCCAGCTTCCACACTGGCCTGAAGGGTGCAGGACGTGGGGCTCCTTTATGAGGAAAGTAAATGGGTGTAACAGGGTCGGCTGTGGTGCTCTGACTCTCCTCCTATCACTGCACACACGCACTGGATCTGCCCCAAACTCCCCCACTCCCTGAAGTTTATAGCTAACTTAAATAACAGCAAAGCGTGAACCTTCACATAACTGTCCCTCCCTCTGAGCTTGGTTGTTCTTACTTTTCTTCCCTCCAAGATCTCCTCTGTCCTTGCCCCTAATTTCCTTTCTCTGAGGGAGAAACTCAAACTCTTTTGTGCTTTTAGATGAATGCTAATGAGATCCACTTGGTCTCACATGGTGAATCATCTCTGTGCAGGGTCCTAGGACCAGGGTCCAATTGCAATTATTTATAGGTATGTAAATGAGTATATTATTTATTTATACAGTTTAAGTGCATGCATGTTAGATCTAAAACAAAAAAAAAATACAGCTTCCTTTTGGACATAAACTAATATGACTGAGCCATTCTTTTTGTGTCCATCCCATCTCAGTTGGATACATGTGATTTTTATTGGAAATCTAATAGTGTGTCTCCTAAATAGCTGACTAGAACTTCTTGTTAAGTGCTTCTGTCACCCAGACAAAGAGTGTGTGTCTTTGTCTCCTTCTAGTGTCTGGCTCACATAAGAAGATACCAACCTACTACTGCTACTCGCTAACAGAGCCGCTACCAGGTAATTTAGTTCAAGGGGTCGTGGCTCAGGCTTTTAACAGTGAAGGTTTGTCAGCAGGGTTTAACCCGTCGGGCAGAGATTACAGCAGCTGTTGTACAGGACTAGCGTGGTTCTCCTATTGGCCATACCTCAGTCTCCCTCATGTTCCAGTCTGTGTGTGATATTTTTTTCCTGAAGTGTCAGAATTTGGGCATGTGATACAAGAAATGTTCTAAGCTGTTTCCTTGCATAACTTATACAACAATACAAAACAAAGCCCTGTAACTAGAGCTGACTCGGAGATCACAGCATCATAGCAATGCAGGGCTGGAAGAGACCTTGAGAAGTCATCAAGCCCAGCCCCCTGCGCTGTGTCAGCACCAAGTAAACCTAGACCATCCCTGACGGGCGTTTGTTCAACCTGTTCTTAAAAAAACTTCCAGTGATGGGGATTCCACAACCTCTCTCGGAAGCCTCTTTCAGAGCTTAACTATCCTTAGAGTTAGAACATTTTCCCCTAATATTTAACCTAAATTTCCCTTGCTGCAGATTACACTCATTACTTCTTGTGCTACCTTCAGAGGACATGGAGAAGAATTCACCACAGTCCCCTTTAGAACAACCCTTAATATATTTGAAGACTGTTATCACGTGCCCCCTTAGCCTTCTTTTCTCAAGACTGAACATGCAGTGTCTTCAGCCTTTCCTCATAGTTTAGGTTTTCTAAACCTTATCTTGTTTTCGTTGCTCTCCTCTGCATCCCCTCAGTTTGTCCACATCTTTCCTAAAGCGTGGTGCTCACAACTGGACACAGTACTCCTACTGAGGCCTCACCAGTGCCGTGCTGAGCAGGACAATGACCTCCTGTGTCTAACAAACAGCACGCCTGTTAATATACCCCAGAATGATATTAGCCTTTTCCGCAACTGCATCACACTGTTGACTCAGATTCCATTTGTGATTCATTGTAACCCCCAGACCCATTTCAGCGGCACTGCCAACTTGTTCCCCATTTTGTAGTTGTGCATTTGATTTGTCTTAAGTGCTGTACTTTGCATGTGTTTTCACTGAATTCCATATTGTTGATTTTAAACCAATTCTCTAATTTATCAAGGCCATTTTGAATTCTAATCTTGTCCTACAAGTGCTTGCAACCCCCAAAAACTTTATAAGCATATTCTGCACTCCATTATCCACGTCATTAATGAAGATATTAAATAGTAGCAGACCCAGTAGAATGACCTCTGCGGGACCCCACTAGACATGTCCTCCCAGTTTGATAATGAACCGTTGACAACTACTCTTTGAGTACAGTCTTTCAACCAGTTATGCACCCACCTTATACTAATTTCATCTAGACTGCATTTAGCTACTTTGCTTATGAAAATGTTATGTAGGACGGTGTCAAAAGCATTACTAAAGTCGAGATATTCTGTCTACTGCTTCCCCCTATCTACTGGGCCAGTAACCCTGTCAAAGAAGGAAATGAGGCTTGTTTGGCATGATTTGTTTTTGACAAATCCAAGCTGGCTATTCATTATAACCCTATTATCCTCTAGGTGCTTATACATGGATGGTTTAATAACTAGCTATAGTATCTTTCCAGATATCAAAGTTAAGCTGACTGATCTGTAATTCCTTGGGTCCTCTTTGTTCCCCTTTTTAAAGATAGGTCTTAGTTTGCCCTTCTCCGGTCTTCACTGGTACTCCGTGAGGTCTTGAAAATAATTGCTAACAGTTCCGAGATTGCTTCATCTAATATCTTAAGTACCCTTTCATCAGGCCTTGCCGACTTGAAAACATCTCACTTACCTAAATATTCTTTAACCTGTTCTTTCTCTATTTTGGCTTGTGTTCCTTCCCCTTTGTTGTTAATATTAATTGTGTTGAGTATCTGGTCACCATGAACATTTTTAGTGAAGACTGAAGCAAAATAGTCATTAAACACCTCAACCATCTTGATGTCATCAGTTATCAGCTCTTTTCCCTTGATAAGGTCTGTTTTGACAGTTTCATTTTACAGCAACTTTTGTGGTCTTGAAATTTGATTTCATTCCACACTGTAATGAAAAAACAACAACTTTCCAATGTTTTTGAGCAATGGACCTTTGTCAGACAGTGGCTTTTGGATCGGAAACCTCAGCTTTTCAATTTTTGTCTCTCTCTCATCAGTGACCCTGGATCTCAAAACTCTTCCTGACAAAATCTTTGTCAAAACCAATACATCTATGCAAAATATTTTGGCTCTGATGAAACAGCATATTTTGATGACATTTCATTTAGCCAGAAATGTTCCAAACAGACTAGAGATAAGACACGTTTTAATAGTTTGAGGGTAACTAACCATTACTACAACTTACAACATTTCATTGAGACACTATCGTACCTTCGTGATTTAGAGCATGGACTGGGAATTTGGCTGGGAGTGGTCATGATATCAGGGATATGCCTTTTGCCAAGCCTGTGAAAATCATCTCAAATTTGACTAAGTTATGAGCCTTTGGAATGTTGAAGTTTGCACATGCTCAGTAGAGCATGCTCCAATCTGGGGATGCAGGGCGAGAGCAGGAATTTCCCTATAATTACTGCTCTTGTCAGACAGGTGCTGCTGTGACACCAGGCCTGGGACGTGATTGCCAGGAGCCTGTCTCATGTGTTCTCAATGCCCTCCCTCACCCCTCCTCCCCTGCCCACTGGCACCCATATAGAGTGGAAGAGGAAGCCACCTGACTCAACTACAGAGGGGATAAAAATTGCAGGGTGTTTGAAGGTGGGGAGTTGAAAGTACATTGGGACAAGAATCAACAGGGGGAAGGAATCAATAGGGGAAGGAAATGGGGGAGTCTCTGCACCTCTCCCTACTGAGTGCAACAGCCACAAACTGACCATTCACTTGGTTCTGAAAAATATTTAACAATATACCTTTAATATGTAGGCTACCAGGAGAGTGACAATAGCATGCAGGGCTCCAGCTTAGCAATGTGGTTTCTATGCATAAAGCATCTTGTCCCTTAACCTAATTATTTTGGGCTGGACCCTGTAGACTTTGACCTGACATAGTGGCCAAGTTGACTAGCTGGCTGGCTGCTCCAGTAGGCAGGAGCTGGTTTGCTGATGTGTTATACATTGCAATTCAAAGTTTTGTACAAAATCACTAGTAATAACAAATATTAGTGTCTAGGGGTTGTGCATTTTTTGCTGAGGATCTGTGCAACTTTCCAGGTGAGCCTGGATGTTTGGTCCTTTTGGTATTCAGGAAATGGGCGGGCCCACTACTAAAGGACCTCCCCTAGCCTAAGGGGAGGATCCACAGGTCTAGGATTCCAAATATTTGTGGGGGGCAACTAATGAGATGACAGGGATGGGAGTGAGGTCACAGGGCTAAGCAAAGGGAACCGGATGGGGACACCGAGCAGAGAACCCTGGACAGTGCCCACTGCTCCTCAAAGGTGTCAAGGGAGCCAGCGGATGTCGCCCAGAGAAACTCTGCCCAAATGCGTGAACGAACCGAGGAACAGAAATAGGCCCCACAGTCGCAGGAAACCCCGTTGGCCAGCCTCCTCTCCCTGGTTTTATAGATGGCCATTTTGGCCAGGGCTAGGAGGAGGTTGACAAGGAGGTCCTGTGACTTTGTGAGGCCACAGATGGGGAGTGTGTAGATGAACAGGTGAGGGGAAAAGTGCAACCATAAACGTAATAGTATATCCAAGAGGAGCTGGAATAGAGGCTGCAACCTGGCGCACCCCAGGTACACGTGTGCCAGGGTCTCCTTCACACCGCAAAAGGGGCAGGTGTCTGGGAGGGGAGTGAACCACGCCAAGTACACGCCCATGCTCACAGCTCCATGAAGGATCCGCCAGCTGACATCCCTGGTGGGCCTTGGGACCAGGGTAGAATATAGGCTGGCCCACCGGGGCTCCTCACCCTCCAGAGGTGGCAAGAGATCCTGCCACTTCATGTCAGGGTGGGACGTGAGGGTGAGGACGTGAAGGGTGTGGAGCACAAGTGTGTACAGGGGTTTTCTTGGCGCGGTCCAGAACTGAACTGGCTGCAAGTCGTGCAGCCGGCTTGCGGTAAAGGAGTGAGATGGCCTGGCAGGTCCACGGGGCAGGGGCCAAATGGAAAGGTCCAGAGGGCCTGGGGTGGAGGGTGGGCATGGCGTGCCCTCTCGCAGGACCTGGTCGAGGAAGACCCGAGCAATGGGCGGTAAAGTGTCATAGAATCATAGAATATCAGGGTTGGAAGGGACCTCAGGAGGTCATCTAGTCCAGTCCCTGCTCAAAGCAGGACCACCTCCAAAGCAGTCCCTCACCTCCTGAAGTACGTGCCAGGGAGTACAAAGGTCTGGAGAGCCCCATGCGCTGAGCGAGCACCAGGGGATCCAGCCAGTCTCCCCGGTTGGATGTTTGGTAGCAGGCAATAAGAAGTAGCAGCTGCAGAGTGTTCTGTGCCCGTGGCTCTTCATGTGAAAGGTGTGCCAGGGTTCTTTTTTTCTGATTCTTGGGCCTGTGTGAAGAATTTTTTGATGCTGCCTCACCTCTTCAAGAGAGAATCCCTGGCAGTGCAATGAGCTGGAGATATTTACTTTCATTCAGCAATATTGCCCCGTCCAGTAGCACTACGGCAGTAAGGTTGTTAGTGTTCCTTGTATGAACTCTGTCTTTCAGCACAAGTAGCCTTGTTTAGAATGGGATATTTAATCTATTTACTGTGCAGTGGACTGAAAGGGATCTGTCTTCAAATCAGCTACCGTGATGAGTTTGTCATGTGCTCCTCGAGGTCCTCATGCCATTGAGAAATAATCAGCTGTGTTCTCTGATGAGTAATGTCATAAACACTATTAGCAAAACAAACAAAATCCCAAGCACGGTAATATCTCAGAGAAGATAGAGCCAGGACAGAATGTCCAGCACTTGCATTACTCACATCATCCCTTGCAGGGAACCCCACAGAAGGTGAGGTGATCTGCGTGCGGTCATCAGGTCAGCACATCCCAATTATTCCACTGTCCACAGGCTCTGGATCATCTTTTATAAGCAGAGGTTCTCAAAGTGATGGGGCTTAGGCTTCGGTCCCCTTTTCTGGGGTCGTGTAGTAATTTTCATTGTCAGAACGGGGTCGTGGTGCATGAAGTTTGAGAACCCCTGGGCTAAGCTAACACTCACCAAACCTGAGACACATATATTGAGGGTTTCGGCTTCCTTTCCTTATACGTGCTTCCACACCTCAGTAACACTGGGGTCTCTATCTTCAGTAGGTCACTTAGCCATTGATGTTATATTCATTAGCATTTACAACAATTAGTTGCCATAGTGGTTCTGTTATTACTACATGTCCATTTCAGTTACGCTCAACAGCCTTTAATCTTTCCCTCCAATTCCCAAAGTGTATTCTTGCAGTTCCGTACTTCACCTGTTCCCAGCACATAACACTGTTGTTTACTACCATACTCACCCTGTGACTGAAGCTCTTCTAACCAGTTAGTGCCTCGTTCCAAGCTTCTCATGTCAAGCTAGGCCATGATGATGCCACGCTAACTGTCATGCTGGCCTGAGGCCTCTACATCCTTGTATCACAGACGTATAATACGTGATTGTTCTTAGCCGTATTGCTGGCTACACAGCATAACAGGTGTGTGATTTTCAGTTCTCTCACCTCACCCAGTTTCACTGAACATTTGCTTTATTTCTGTATCCACCTAGATTCATACACACCCTTCCTGTAGCCCCTGAATATGGCATTCCTTTGTGTGACCCCAGAATCTGACAGTATTGCAGTCAGGCATCCCAGGTGCTCCGTCACTGCCAGCTAAAACCCAAACCTCACAGAGCTAGAAATAGAGCGGCAAGGCCGGGCAACGGCGAGCCTGCAGCTCTGCTATCGGAATGGGAGGCTGGGGCAGGGAGGGACGGGTCCATGAAAATAGAAGGAATCTTTGGACAGCCTTGGTTTTAGGTACCTCTGACATGTACATTTTATTGTTTTTATGACTAGAAATGTTTTGCTGATAAGGAGAATAATGAATTGTTGTTGGCTGTTGCTAGGGAAATTGATACCCTATTAGAGGCTATTATGAGTTCTGTGCTTTGTTTGGAGAAAATTTATAAAAAAGTTTCATTAGAAAGTGTGCTTTGGAGCAGTCCGAGGGAGTTTTCCTGGGGCAAGGATTTGAACCTAAGTTCCCTAGCAGCTAGACAGAAGGTGCCCACCCCACCCCACCCCAGAAGCCTGGCTGCTGATTCATCAAAACCATCTTAACTTCGGTAAATATAAGTTTAAGATGCTCTGAACCTACTGTTATAGTGTGTGTGTGTGTGTGTGTGTGTGTGTGTGTGTGTGTGTGTGTGTGTGTGTGTGTGTGTGTGTGTGTGTGTGTGTGTGTGTGCACGCACACACACACATGCTTAAGATCTAATAAAAAGCAGTTTTAGGTAAAAGCCGTCTGCTTTGTATCAGTCGTATTTCAGACGGAGGAACTGTATCCCCACTGATTTATTCCTGACACCACCTGGAGAAAAACAGTAAAGTTCCCGCTGCTTTGGATCCTGAAACCCCTGGGTAACATTCCCTGCCATGTTTTGCTTTGAACCTAAGATGTCCCCATGAAAGTCAACGGAACTGCTGAGCTGTCACCAAGCATCGCATCCCAACCCTGCAGAACTCCAGCGTGCATCTGAAGTTACCTAACACACCGGCACGAGCAAGACTCAACGTTGTTCCAAAGGTTTAGGGACATTGATGCTTGTGAGGTGCCTTTGGCACAGCTCTGTCCACCCCAGCCCAGGACTGGATTTGACAGGAAAGTCACTGGCCCTCACTGGAGACAGAACCATAGAGATTTCAGGAGAGGCGGGTGGCCCAAGAGGTGCTTCTTGGCACCGGTTCACATGCCTGGAGGCTCTGCTGTTCCCCATCCCCTCCTGCTGGCTCGCACCCCGACGCAGAAATGCACCAGCTCACAAAGAAGGCACAATTTTGCCGCTCTGAGCTAAAATGTGCCCAGGGCAGGGTGTGTGCTCTAGCCCTAACCTTTGTCAGCAATCCCATTCATGCCAAATGAGCTTTTCCCGAAAGAACTTGGTGGTATGTAGTGTGAAAGATTACTGCTGCTCTTTGCAGGATCATTATAAAGCCAGAAGGGACCATTGAGAACATGAGAGCGGCCAGACTGGGTCAGACCAGTGATCCGTCTAGCCCAGTATCCTGCCTTCCAACAGTGGCCAATGCCAGGTGCTTCAGAGGGTGTGAACAGAACAGGGCAATTACTGAGCTATCCATCCCCTGTCCTCCAGTCCTAGCATCCGGCAGTCAGTGGTTTAGTGACACCCAGAGCATGGGGTTGCGTCACTGACCATCTTGGCTAATAGCCATTGTTGGACCTATCCTCCATGAACTTCTCTAATTCTTTTTTGAATCCAATTATACTTTTGGTCTTCACAATATCCCCTGGCAAGGAGTTCCATTGGTTGACTGCACTGTGTGAAGAAATACTTCCTTTTGTTTGTTTTAAACCTGCTGCCTTGTCACGGAGTGTGGGGGAGTCCAGGCCCTGCACCCCTCTTCCTGGGATTCACTGAGACTCTCAGCCAGCCAGTAAAACAGAAGGTTTATTGGACAACAGGAACACAGTCCAAAACAGAGCTTGTGGGTACACCCAGGACCCCTCAGTCAAGTCCTTCTGGGGGAGCAGGGAGCTTAGACCCCAGCCCTGGGGTTCCCTGTGTTCCTCCACCCAGCCCCAAACTGAAACTAAACCCCCCCAGCAGGTTCCCTCCTGCAGCCTCCGTCCACATTCCTGGGCAGAGGTGTCACCTCCCCCTCCCCCTCCTGGCTCAGGTGACAGGCTCTCAGGTCTCCCGTCCCCAGGGCACATTCCCAGGTCAACACTCCCCCCTCCTTGCTGTGTCACATCGTCACATGCCTGTTCTACGATTATGATCATCTACTCTGACCTGTGTGGCAGTGGCAAGGGGATGTTGCCTAGTGATTCCTGCATCTACCCCATAACTCCTGGTAGAGCTAGAGAATATCTTTTACAACGATATCCAATCTTGATATCAAGACATCATGTGATTGAGAATCCATGTGTCCCTGGGTAAGTTGATCCAATGCCTAATTACCCTATTAAAATAACTTAAACCTTATTTCCCGTCCTAGTTTGTGTGTGAATTTGTCCATGGCCTTGATTTGAAAAGCCTCCTGGAAGGCCGTGTGTTCTCTCTTGTTGGCACCGCCAGCTTTTGCCCAACGCTGAGCTGTGAGGACGGAAGGTGTTTCACTTCCTGTGGAAATGTTAATTTTCTATATTTTAAAGAAAAAATCGATTCTACTTGCTGACCCACTGCCCGCGAGCTCCAGGGCCCTTGTCGAACACCGAATTCTGTCGAACACCTTGTCCATCTCCAGGGCCCTTGTCGAATTCTGCTGCCCCCAAGCTCTAAATGCAAAGGAACGGGCCGTGCTCCCCGATACAAGGAGTTCAGCGTTTAGCGGCCTCTGCAGGGATCCCTGCTGCCTGGGTGCTGGCACCGGTACAGGGCACGAGAGCGAGGCCAGTAGAGCCAGTCATACAAACCTGCCAGACCCATTCTTGGCCAAGAGGGAGCTGTTCTGCAGTCCACGGCTGTGGGGATGGAGACCAAGAGACACCCCTTGCACAGCCATGTAGCGGGGCTAGGGTTAGTCCTTCGCCTGCTCCTAGGGACAGTGTCTGGGCTTTGGTGCACACACAGACCTGGGCCCGGCTAGCTGAGGGTCTCTGAATCCTAATGGACAAACAGTGGAATGGGAGCACCAAGGACTGGAGCAGCCATCACAGAGAGACTGTGGGTCCATCTACACAGCAAAAAAAAACCCAAACCCTGCGGCAGCAAGCCTCAGAGCCCAGGTCAACTGATGTGAGCTGGGAGCAAGGGACTAAACTCGGCCGTCTCAATGTTCCCGCTTGGGCTGAAGTCCAGCTCTGAGACACGCCCCTTCGCCAGGCTCCCGAGCGATCGGGAACCGCTGCGCTGCTGTTTTTAGCCCTGTCGTGTGAGCCTGAGTCAGATGACCTGGACTCTGGGACTCATTGCCTTGCTTGGTGTCTTGGGGGCCGGGGGTTGTGCTCTGTAGATTCACCCTCAGTGTTGTAGCACTGGTGCCTCAGTTTCCCCACAAAAATCTTTGCCCTACTTCTGCAGTGTAAGTGACTTGCTGCAGGTACTAGGCCCTCTGCTTAAGTCATTCTGGGATCTCTAATTCCAAAATAAACAATACACGGAGTCTCCAACTGGGCCAAGACCCTCCTTCCCGTGGGCTCTGTTTCCTCTGATCCACGTTCTCTTCCGCCCACCCTCTGGGCTCAGATTTCGCCCTGCCTGGGCTCTTTTCCATCTCTCCCCTCAGCCCACCTGGGCTCCTTTGAGTTGCTCCCTGCTCTTTCCTGAGCTGCCACGCCTAGGACTTCCTCCTGGAGTCTCGCACAGCCCTCTGCCTGCCTTGTGCGTTGCACCAGCTCCTCCCAGACTTCGGCTCCCCTCTCTAGCCAGTTCCTCCCTGCTGGGCTTCCCTCCTGTGTCCCAGAGTTGTGGGCCAGCCCCGGAGTCTCCCAGCTCCCCCCTGGGCTAGCATCACAGCTCCAGGCTTTGGCTCTCCAGCATCTCCCAGGCTAGACTGGGCACAGGTGCTTGTCCCCCATCGGAGCAGCCTGACCATTCTCCTCAGCTTCAGAAAATAAAGCCAAGTCTTTCCTTCAGCCTCTCCCCCCGGTAAAGTGTTCAGCCTCCAGAACACGTGTGAGCATGTGCAAGGAGCACAGTACATCAGCTGGGTGCACACATCCTTCCAGGAGGAGAATTTACATTTTCAAGATCCAGCATTGGTGACAGGTTTATAGCATTCTGGGCTTATACCATCCAAGCAATTGCTTTGCACGCTGACACCCAGCATTTGCATGCTGACATTTCTTTCCAGGCATCAGAAAAGAAGGAAAGGAAACAAACTTTCCAGCATTTCTGTGTTGTGATCCGGTGGGTTGGGTGGGGGTTTCCCCCTAGGTGGTCCCAGAAATAAAACTGAAGCTGGAGTCAGGTGCTTTTTATTAGCCTGTCCGCATGAGGGGACCCGGATCCCGCCCTGGGTGACGATGTGGGCGTTCCTGGCACAGAGAAAAGGCAGCTGCTGCTTCTAGCAGGTTGACATCCACAGAGGCAGACGCATTCCGCAGTTAGGTATGGGTCTGGTAACAGGCAATGACCAACAACTCCACTGTCTTTGTACGAGTTTATGAATTCATTCATTAGACGTCTGAGGTGGCGGCGATGGCCCATAACAAAAGACCGAGTGGCCTTCAGAATGAATGTGAATTACTGACCCACATGCTCTGTGAATCAACCAAAACATGGACCAACATACACTCAAAGCCAGGAACACCAGCAGTAAATAATCTTACGTACCCTATCTATTGAATTAACAAAACAAGCTGGTATCTTGGGCCTGACAAGTCGTCCATGCAGCTACGCTACTGGGACCAATAAATCAGTAGCTACGATATTGCTTGCATGATAACAAGTACATAAATCAAGTAGCAATAAGAAACAAACTATGAGATATATATGACTGAGCAAATGGCCTGTCTCACACCCGAGAACGTGTCTCATGAGGCACAGAAGAGACAGCCAAGGCTGTGTAAGGCACTGGGCCAATTTATGGCTTTCCATGAATATCTAATCACACGGGCAGTCCAGAAGCTGGTCCTTCATCCCGGTGCATGCAGGCTAAGGAGCTGGGGCTGGCACCGATAGCAGAATGCAAAGCAACGTTAGAAATCTCCAGAGCTGACTTTTGTCAGCCTAAGGGACACTGTGTAAGACACAAATGTGCAAGCTCCCACTAATGGTTGATGGTGAAAATTACCCCTGTGCGGAGGATCCTCCCAATGCACTGTCTTAACATGGGGTGAATGAGACACTGAGGCTCAGCTAATCTCTCTGCTTGGGGGTGGATTTCACAATGGCAAGCACAATGCAAGGGGGAAGAAAACAGCCTGAAAATTTGCCAGTTTGTTCGCGAGTCTCAAGGTGCTACTTTGATGCCCAGTGAATGAGCAAGGGGGTTATTCAGGGTCCCCAGAGAAAACCAATCACAAGCCAAGAACGAGATAAGTGTTGGGTAGAACAGCAACACATTCTTTCTTTAAGGACTGGAAACTTGCATTAAGCTTCCAGACCACGAAACTAAAGGCTCCCGTAAATCAATTCAATGTAATGGTTTACATATTGCCTCGGTAGAGATGAGTGCTGAAACGTGCATCTCCAGCTCAGTGCAGGAAGGGCTGGCACAGTGTTCTCTAACATCTGTCTTGTCTAGCGCTACCTGGGGCTCCTCTCTCAACTCCTTTTCTCCTCTTTCATCCCCATCTCTAAAGGTCTGCATCAGGCTGCTCATGGCTCCCTCTGACCCGCGCTGGGGCCATTCCTGCTGCCAGCTAGTTGTGGACATTTGTCTGAAGAGTTCTTGTTTGCCCAGATGTTTGGGAACCAGTTGTGCTGCACATGACACCCCGTATTCCCATGCCAGCTGCATTCCGCACCTGCCCATCAGTAATTGCTTTTCTCCAGTGTGAAAAGTCTCAGCCATCCAGTCTGGGAGCAGAAATAACATCCTGGGATTCCTGTGAGCACACATAAGAATGGCAATAGTGGGTCAGACCAAAGGTCCATCCAGCCCAGTATCCTGTCTTCCGACGGTGGCCAATGCCGGGTGCCACAGAAGGAATGAACAGACAGGTTATCATCAAGTGATCCATCCCCTGTCACCCAATCCCAGCTTCTGGCAAACAGAGGCTAGGGGCACCATTCCTGCCCATCCTGGCTAATAGCCATTCATGGACCTATCTTCCATGAATCTATCTAGCTCCCTTTTGAACCCCACTCATGCTCTGGGAGTAGTGAATGGTCAACACAAACAGTTTGCAAACATCTCTTTGGCATTTTGGGGTGTATAAGTAGGGGCATTGCCAGCAGATCGAGGGACGTGATCGTTCCCCTCTATTCGACATTGGTGAGACCTCATCTGGAGTACTGTGTCCAGTTTTGGGCTCCACACTACAAGAAGGATGTGGAGAAATTGGAGAGAGTCCAGCGGAGGGCAACAAAAATGATTAGGGGGTCTGGAACACATGACTTATGAGGAGAGGCTGAGGGAACTGGGATTGTTTAGTCTACGGAAGAGAAGAATGAGGGGGGATTTGATAGCTGCTTTCAACTACCTGAAAGGTGGATCCAAAGAGGATGGATCTAGACTGTTCTCAGTGATAGCAGATGACAGGACAAGGAGTAATGGTCTCCAGTTGCAGTGGGGGAGGTTTAGGTTGGATATTAAGAAAAACTTTTTCACTAAGAGGGTGGTGAAGCACTGGAATGCGTTACCTAGGGAGGTGGTGGAATCTCCATCCTTAGAAGTTTTTAAGGTCAGGCTTGAGAAAGCCCTGGCTGGGATGATTTAGTTGGGGATTGGTCCTGCTCTGGGCAGGAGGTTGGACTAGATGATCTCCAGAGGTCCCTTCCAACTTCTGATATTCTATGATCCCCTCGGCTGACGGCCCAAATGCCCCAGCGCGCAGTTGTGGATCACGGCTATAGCTGTAGATGTCATATCAGCTTGTGGATGATTCACCAAAAGGGAGAGCGAAATTCCAATGGAACAATAGTCACAGCCAATAGTTCAACCAGCTCTGGCCCCAGGGCAGGACCGCCAGCATCCTGATTCAGGGTCAACAATTGTGCACGTGTTGAAATGCCATTGTGAGTTTTCTCCTGAATGGGGGCCTCTATTTTCAAGGGGCTGGTAGTTTTACACTTGGCTGAAATGGCTACAGGATGGGTCTGCCAAGCTCAGGGCTTCATGTTCCATTCTCATTTTCAGGCCTGGCTTTTTCCTGGTGCTCTGTAAGTTGCTTCTGAGCCAGAAAATACCCCACATTTTCCATGTGCCAAGTTACTTCTCACTCATTTGCCTAAGCTCTAATTAATCTTTTGTCATATATTTTTCCTCATGTCAAAAACACAGTCCCTATTACTCTGTCCCTCACAGCCGTGTTAGCCTAATGGGATCCGTAAATAATGAATTTGCATAATGATCAGTATTCATAAAAACCAATTACACTTAGAGTAAGTGACCTTGTGACTTTAAATGAGCTAATAACCTTTGAAATACAGGCAAGATAATCTAGTGCTAAACCTCAACGGATGTGGACTAGAAGGCAGCCCATCTTAAAGGTACAGGCCTTAGACTGCCGGCCATAATGGTTGCAGTTTTAAGAAGGTGTTAACTGGATGTAGAAGTTGAATGCACAAAGTAGTTTTCTTTAATTTATTAGCAGAATACATAATGCAGAGCAATCAGAAGCAGACACATTTGTGGTGAGCTGAACTTCACCCAAAGATAATTTATAGAAAATGAAATGATTGTTTGGTAATGGAAATCCCATTCCTGGAGCTGTACTCCCAGAGAGCCAGGGGAACCCACTGGGTGATACACAGAGTCTGTGGGAGATAAAGAAATGATCCCACGCGACCTTCCAGTCCTTTCCTCTCCTGCACTCACTTGCCTGGAGTTTAGCTGCTCCTGGGTCTGACTGTTTGGGAAGTTACAGCTGGATCCACAAAATAAGAGTTTTGTGGGCCTTGGTAGGTGCCATGGTGCACAACAGGTGATTGGGCTTGTGCCAGGGTGGGGCTCACTCCTGTCTGGGCTGCTTATTGAAACACCCTCCATTTGCCATCCCCCCCACCTTCAGTTACGCTCTAATTCCTCTTGGGTCACGCTCTTTTCCCATGTCAAACAAATCACAGTGTTGTCTTAAAATCATGGAAAGTAAAATCAAATCCTCCATTTCTTGCAGGAAAGACAGACCAGGATGAAGACTTGGGGGAGGGGCATTATATCTAACGGTGTCCACAGAATCTAGTGAGATACAAATTCTGAGTGGACAGGACCATACAGTTGCATCTAGGGCTACAAATCGCAGAGGTCAAAATGCAAATACCAGCCTCTGCATCAAGAAAATCAATTGAATGCACAATGCTGAGAGAGGGCAAGATTTAACAAAATGAATACTACTTAAATAGTCACTAATGAAATACCCAATCGCAGAGTCTCAGAAGCCATCCATAATGCAGGACAAAAAGGAAAAGAAGGCAAAGAATAATCCTTCCTGGCAAAATGGCAGATGCAAGAAGCTATTGGAGCCAAACAGAAATCCCACAAAATTTGGAAATATGACCCTAGCAAAGCCAATAAATAGGAACAAATTCCTGCAGATTAAGAATGAAATTAGAAGAGCCACATAGAGATAGAAGAACAAATAACTACAGGTGTACAAATAACAAGAGATGCAGTAAGTAAGCCTTTGTGAAATACCATGTTGGTCTGCTGGATCATCAGGGGTTAAAGGGAGCAGTGAAAGAAGAAAATGACATTACAGAGCAGCTAACACAAGCACATATTCTGCCTCCTTCCAGCCAGCCATTGCTCCAGAGGTTGCAGTGAAGCAAATGTTGTATCTATATTTTAAAAGGTTGTATGTGAGTTAGGCACCTAAGTACCTTCGAGAATCTGGGCTGAAGGAGTCACAGGGAAAAAGTGTTGTCTTGGATCAAAACACGTGGCAGCAGAAAGCAAAGAGCAGGTTTAAAGGGTAATTTTCATCATGGCAAAAGGTTAATAGCAGGAGCCTCGAGCTTCTGTACTAAGTCCCATGTTTAATACATTTATTAATGATCTGGAAAAGGGGATGAACAGTGAGGCAACAGAACTGTGCAGATAACACAGTGTTATTTAGGTGAGTGAGTGAGAGGGGCCTGGGAGGATACAGAGAGAGACCTAAACAAGCTGGGTGAGTGAGCAACATGATGGCAAATGAGATTCGATGTCAAAAAATGCGAAATAATGTACCTTGAAGAGAAAAATGTAAACTGCTCAGACACCTTCCGGGGCTCTAAATTAACTGTATCAACTCAGGAGAGGACCCTGGGTGTCACTGTAGACAGCTCAATAGATCCTCTGCTCAATGGGCAGCTGCATCAGGGGACAGATCACTCTGTGATTGCCTGCTCTTTTCATTCCCTCTGAAGCATCTGGCACCAGCCACTGTCGGAAGACACGATACCAGGCTAGATGGACCATTGGTCTGACCCAGTGTGGCTGTTCTTAACCTTGTAAATAATGCTCTTTGTTTTTCTTAGTTAGTAAACCTTTAATTAGTTTAATACAGGATTGGCAACAAGCATTGTCTTTGGTGAGAGATCTAAGGTAAAACTGACCTGGGGTAAGTGACTGGTCCTTTGGGACTCGGAGTAATCTTGGGTGTCAAAACATAATAGAAGTTGCTGTAATGTGCAAGCTCCTTATGTCGTTTAGGGCTAACCCAAGATCCCTTGCTTAGAAATCTTGTCCTCTCCAAATTCCAAGCAGCAAAGTGCTACAGATCCTTCTTGTCGGGGATTTTTATTCCCTTCCCCCAGAGATTCAAAATGGTGTGGGACAGTCTGTGCACGTCCCCTCTTCCTGGGCGTGGGGGGAGCAACCAGCAAAGTCTTTTGTCCACTGATGTTCCACAATGGCTAGATGGAGCATTGGTCTGACCCAGTGTGGCCATTCTGATGTTCCCCTGTTTCCACTAGTTACAAATGGAGAGAAAGGAGGGGAACACCAAAAACCTGGGGCGCGGGGGGATCAGGTTTTGAAATATAACCCCTGCCCCCAAAAAATTAGCCCAGTTTTTGGTATCATTGAAAAATTCTGTGAAATGTCTAAAAGAAATGACCTTTCCTTCTGTTCAGAGGACGGGTCCAAGGGGGTCACAGGAACTGGTGAAATCAATGGCAACCGAACCCAGTGGGCAGTGTCTCTTCCTTTCTCCACATGCCTAGTTGGGAATCTGTCCTGACAATGCTAGGCCATGGGCATTTCTTTCTGCAAAGACAGACAGCATGGCCACTTTACCTCTCAACATCTGAGGGCTACGTTGGCAGCTGCTGTCTTGTCTGATGTTCAGGCATTGAGCCAGGGGCTCCCAGAGCCAAAAGCGGGAGTTGCTGCAGTTTGAACTAAGAAGCAGGCTCTATAGGTGGGTCTGTAACAGGCTCCCCTCCACTGTGGGTCTGGCACAGAGCAGTGTGTGCAACACTCACCGACCAGCCAGGTACGTAAGGCCTGCCCACTCCGCACACAGCTCCGGCTCCTTCGCTGTCCTGCTAGGGTAGAGCTTTATTGCTCTCCACCCTGCTTGCAGTGGATGCTTCTCGTCTGTATTTTGATGGTGTCTGTGGTGCAGCTGTCCGAGCTGCCTCAGCCACTTGTTCTGGTGCTCTGCGGAGATCAATAGGTTCCTGCAGAGAGATTCTGCTCACGTAGCAGCTCCTGCTTGATGTCCTCCCTTAATATTCCTTCCACGGTCTGCTTCTAATGACCCTCTGCTGAGTGCCTGGCCTTGCCTTTCCTGAGAGCAGCTTCAGCTCTGAGGAGCTGCTCTAACATCACTCCTGGCTGCTGCAGCCTGGAATGGAAGATCGGCCCCCACTCACTGGCAAGGATGCTTCGCGGAGTGCGGTGCATGGCACAGTTTGGGGCTAGTGGTTCATGGGCCTGCCAGGCCTGTGCCCTCCATGCTGCTGGAGCGTGGCACATTGTAGCTACCACCTCTCTCTGCAGCATAGCTGAAGAATGGCTTCATCCACCTTTTCCACTTCTCTGTTAGGCAAACTTCTGTGAATTTGGAGGCTTCATCTGTTTCCTTCGGCAAGCCTGTCCTGGCATCACTTCTGAAACAACTCATCAGGAAGACATGCAAGCCTTCAGCTTCTTATCCATCTGCTGTAACCCTCTGTGCCCTGGGTCCCCTCTATAGCTAACCATACTCCAGTATGTGTCATGATAGCGAACACAGCTTCTGCATCCGTAAAACAGCACTGCAAACTGCCTGCAACTGTGGTGAAATGAGAGGGGTGGGGCACCAGCAGCCATGACATACCACACCCCCAAATTTATTTCAATGGGCCTGCACCCAGGGGTTAGGGTGAGAAAATATAACAAGTTAGCAAAGTGACAGTTTGCAAATGGCATGACACTGCCATGGATTTTATTGTTTTATTTCATGCCTCACCAATCTACTAGAATTCTTTGAGGGGGTCAATGAGCATGTGGACAAGGGGGTCCAGTGGATATAGTGTACTTAGATTTTCAGAAAGCCTTTGACAAGGTCCCTCTCCAAAGGCTTTTAAGCAAAGTAAGTTGTCATGGGATAAGAGGGAAGGTCCTTTCATGGACTGGTAACTGGTTAAAGAATAGGAAACAAAGGGTGGAAATAAATGGTCAGTTTTCAGAATGGAGAGAGGTAAATAGTGGTGTCCCCCAGGGGTCTGTACTGGGTCCAGTCCTATTCAACATATTCATAAACGATCTGGAAAAAGGCTAAACAGTGAGGTGGCAAAATTTGCAGATGATACAAAACTACTCCAGATAGTGAAGTCCAAAGCAGACTGTGAAGAGTTTCAAAGGGACCTCACAAAACTGCATGACTGGGCAACAAAATGGCAGATGAAATTCAGTGTTGATAAATGCAAAGTAATGTACTTTGGAAAACATAATCTCAACCAATCATATAAAATGATGGGGTCTAAATTAGCTGTTACCACTCAGGAAAGATCTTGGAGTCACTGTGAATAGTTCTCTGAAAACACCCACTTAATGTGCAGCTGCAGTCAAAAAATCTGACAATGTTGGGAATCATTAAGAAAGGGATAGATAATAAGACAGAAAATATCATGTTGCCTCTGTATAAGTCCTTGGTACGCCCACATCTTGAATACTGCGTGCAGATGTGGTCGCCCCATCTCAAAAAGATATATTGGATTTGGAAAAGTTTCAGAAAAGGGCAATGTTAGGGGGCTTTCCCTTCCCTCCCTCCCGTGGTTCTCTTTACCAGACAGAAGGCAGAAGACCAGAAGTCTGAAGTGCGGGCAATGCAATGTTTATTGGGTTTAATTTCAAGCAAGCATAACTATAGCTATAGCATAACTATAACTAATTATGATGCCGCAGAGCCTTGTTTCCCAGTGTCCTGTCTGCTCTCCTCCTCAGCAGGCATAATTATCCCTGTAGTACACACCCTTGGTCCCACCTCTTACAACTTATGGTCATGTTCTGTTCTGGAGGATTGTGAGTCTGGGGTCTTCGTTCCACCTCTTTTGTATCTCATGGGAGGGATAAGGAGTGAGGTTGTGCTATGGTCAGGGGCAGGCACTTCTTTGGGCTTCGTGTTTCTTATACCTTTCCCCAAGTTGCCCTTGCTCCTCCCGATTCATTGCTTGACCTTGTCTTGAGATAGGAGTGGAAACAGTCTTCACGTGTGTGTTCGTATATGATGCTCCCACCGTGCCCAGTAACACTTTAACTGCTCTTATCTGTTCCCTCTATACTAACAAACCCTTCTGGCCGGGCAGAAGTAACATAAACAGTGTCTTTGTTCACACATATTAGTAAAGGATATAAGTGTATCATTCCCCTCTATTCAGCATTGGTGAGGCCTCATCTGGAGTACTATGTCCAGTTTTGGGCCCTACACTACAAGAAGGATGTGGAAAAATTGGAAAGAGTCCAGCGGAGGGCAACAAAAATGATTAGGGGGCTGGAGCACATGACTTACGAGGAGAGGCTGAGGAAACTGGGGTTATTTAGTCTGAGGAAGAGAAGAATGAGGGGAGATTTGATAGCTGCTTTCAACTACCTGAAAGGGGGTTCCAAAGAGGATGGATCTAGACTGTTCTCAGTGGTACCAGATGACAGAACAAGGAGTAATGGTCTCAAGTTGCAGTGTGGGAGGTTTACGTTGGATATTAGGAAACACTATTTCACTAGAAGCGTGGTGAAACACTGGAATGCATTACCTAGGGAGGTGGTGGAATCTCCTTCCTTTGAGGGTTTTAAGGTCAGGCTTGACAAAGCCCTGGCTGGGATGATTTAGTTGGGGATTGGTCCTGCTTTGAGCAGGGGGTTGGACTAGATGACCTCCTGAGGTCCCTTCCAACCCTGATATTCTATGATTCTATGAACAGCTTACATATGAGGAGAGATTAATAATACTGTTATTTTTCACGTCATAAAAGAGAATATGATAGAGATCTATAAAATCTTGACTGGTGTGGAGAAAGTAAATAAGGAAGTGTTCTTTACTCCTCATAACACAAGAATTAGGAGTCACCAAATGAAATTAATAGGCAGCAGGTTTAAAACAAATAAAAGGAAGTATTTCTTCATAGAGCACAACACACAGTCAACCTGTGGAACTCTTTGCCAGAGGATGTTGTGAAGGCCAAGTCCATAACAGGGTTAAAAAAATAACGAGATAAGTTCAGGGAGGATAGGTCCATCAATGGCTATTAGCCAGGATGGGCAGGGATGGTGTCCCTAGCCTCTGTTTTCCAGAAGCTGGGAATGGATGACAGGGGCTGGATCACGTGATGATTCCCTGTTCTGTTCATTCCCTCTGGGGCACCTGGCACTGGCCACTGTCAGAGGACAGGATACTGGACTAGATCTGGACCATTGATCTGACCCAGTCTGGTCATTCTTATGTTCTTATGTTTGGTTGTTTTTTTGTTTATTTTGAGGATGGGGTTTTGTTTTGACGGGATTCACTAAACAGAGACAAAGATAGGGAGGGAAAAGGCTGGCTGGGGCTGGGGTAAAGAGGGGGAAGAAGAGGAGAATGGAGGATGGGAGAAAACTACAGGGAAAAGATTGACTGTCCGTTATAGATTTTATACAGTGCCTAGAACAATGTGACTGCAACCTTTAGGCACTAGAACAACACAAATAATAACAATTAATAGCCTCTTCTGTGGGATAGCATCAAAGGCCTTTTGAAAGTCTAAATAAAATATGTCAACTAGTTCTATCTCCGCCTTTCCTGAATGAATCAATGAATTCTTGGGTTCGTGGGGCACAATTCTCCTGCTGATGAGACCTTGCCATATCCTAGATCACAGATTCTAAGGCCAGAATGCATCATTGTGATCATCTAGACTGACCTCCTGGAGAACACAAGCCAGAGACCTGCCCCACGGTAATTCGTAGAGAAGAGTTTTTAGAAAATCTTCCAATCGTAATTTAAAAATTGTCAGTGATGTAGAATCCACCATGACCATTAATAAATTGTTCCAGCGGTTAATTACCCTCACTCATAAAAAAATGTGTTTTATTTCCATTTTGAATGTGTCCAGGTTCAGCTTCCAGCCATTGGATTGTGTTGTACGTTTCTCTGCTAGGTTGAAGAGCGCATTATCAGATATTTGTTCCCCATGTAGATACTTATAGACTGTCATCAAGTCACCCCTTAACCTTCTCTTTGTTAAATTAAATAGACTGATGAGGCTCAAACTATCAGTATCAGGCAGGTTGTCTAATCCTTTCATCATTCTTGTGGCTCTTTTCTGAACCCTCTCCAATTTATGAACATCGTTCTTGAGTCGTGGGCACCAGAACTGGACACAGGATTCCAGCAGCGGAAGCACCAGTGCCAAATACAGAGGTAAGAGAACCTTCCTGACTCCTGTTCATTCACATTAGTCTTTTAGGCTGAGCATCACACTGGGCGCTCATGTTCAGCTGATTATCCACCATGACCCCGAAATACTTCTCAGAGTCACTGCTTCTCAGGACAGAGTCTTCTGTCCTGTAAGCATGGCCTGCATTCTCTGTGCCTAGATGTATACATTTATATTTGGCCCTATTAAAATTCATATTTATTTTCTTGAGCCCAGATTGCCAAGTGACCCAGATTGCTCTATCAATGACCAGTCCCCTTCATAGAATCATAGAATATCAGGGTTGGAAGGGACCTCAGGAGGTCATCTAGTCCAACTCCCTGCTCAAAGCAGGACCAATCCCCAAATAAATCAGTTA
Organism: Chelonia mydas; assembly: GCF_015237465.2. NCBI lineage: Eukaryota > Metazoa > Chordata > Testudines > Cheloniidae > Chelonia > Chelonia mydas. Next base: position 133,334,791 of record NC_051246.2, on the reverse strand, counting down.
GCCAGTTTTTAATCCATTTATTTAACCCATGCCTGCGGCAGGCCGGACTCACTCTTGGCTCTTTTCAAGCCCATAGCCAACAGACCTTCTGCCAGTAAAATATCCCTGTGACGTTCCCCTCTGGTGTTATCTGGGCCGGTGATCTGCTAGGCCTCTCCAATCCTTGACTCTGGGAGCCAGCCTTACCCTGCTCTGCTGGGAGAAACCCCATTCATGGGCACAGTCTCTGTCATGCAAGCTACTCCTTGGATTGTGCAACCGAATGATACTAGGCCTGACTATGGCCACTGATGTTTAACAGCAGTGAATGAGTCATAGAAATGATTTAATATTCATCCAAATGACAGGGCCCACGCCTGCCAGCCCTCTATGCCGATGGGCCCTCCATTGGGGGAGAGCTTAGAGGATATGAAATGCCACCAAGTACTATGTACAATTTCTTTTCCTAACCCTTCACCTAAAACAAAAGTTCTTTTCCCCCTTCAAACCCTCTAGAATGAGTGTGGAACCGAACACTCCTTAGTCGCCTGTTGAGGATTAGGGCAAGAGTCATTTCTCCATAGAAAAGGCCTGCCAATGTCTTGAAAATCTGGGGTTTGGTTTTCACTGAAAGCAGGCACTTTCTGAAACGCTGTGGTATGTAACTGGGACACCTTCCATAGATTGAACACTGGTAGGGTGCTCTGAATCTGGCACATGAGAATCTGCATAGCACTTAGAACTCATCAGCCGTCCCTCTAGCCCCGTCGCCTGTCTCAGACCGAGGCTGGCACTAGCTGCTTCTAAGAAAAGTGCAAGAACCACAATTATGGAATAACCCACCTATAAGGGGATTTTTTCCTGACTCTTGACAGTTGCTGGTTGGCTTAACCCCTGAAAGATGGGAGTTTGCATCCCTTCTTTTTCTTTTTTCCTCTCTAATGGAATATGGATGTTCTCATTATCGGCATAAATGGCTGATGGAAGAACTGAATATTTTATCCCCTCCCCAGACGTGGCAGTTTTTGCAAACAAAACAGAAGCTGGTTGAAAATTTGCCATAAGGGGGTTATAATTACTAATAACAGGAAACATTAGAATGAGAAAGTCACGTCTGAGGCAAGGACTGTATTTTTGAGTCCTGCTCCATGTCTAGGGTTCCTATAGTAATACAAATAATGACTAATAATAATGATGTCTTGATTTAACTCTTAATATGCTGCCAGGTATATGATCCCTAAACACCTGCCTTCTACATCAGGCCGGAAATCTGCATGTGGAATTTTCTGAAGTTGTGCAACTCTGTGGGGTGTAGTTATGCATGAAAGGGGTTTTATAAAATTGTATTGTGCTGATATTGAACAATGGAACAAATGGAAAAGCGTGTTTGAGCAAAGAGGATGGTAATGTCCCTTGTATTTTAAATGCAATCAACAAATTGTTCTTTCCTGTGAAATAGGCGTGAACTGCTAAGGAAACAGTTAATCTGCATTACTCAATGCACATGTTGTTGTTTTCTTCATTAGCCAGCAGCACAGATAAACCAATTGCACAATAATTATTCTTTCTGACAAGCCATGAATAATGCAGCAAAGAAACAATCCTGAAGAGAGAGATGAGATCTGTGTCATGCTTGATTACCAACTCTTCATGAAACGGGGTAAAAAAAGAACAGGAGGACTTGTGGCAACTTAGAGACTAACAATTTTATTTGAGCATAAGCTTTCGTGAGGTACAGCTCACTTCATCGGATGCATTCAGTGGAAAAATACAGTAGGGCGATTTTATATATACAGAGAACATGAAACAGTGGGTGTTACCATACACACTGTAAGGAGAGTGATCAGGTAAGGTGAGCTATTACCAACAGGAGAGAAAAAAAAGAACCCTTTTGTAGTGATAATCAAGGTGGGCCATTTCCAGCAGTTGACAAGAATGTGTGAGGAACAGCAAGGGGGCGAAATAAACATGGGGAAATAGTTTTACTTTTTATTTTTATTTTTATTTGTATTTACTTTTATTTCCCCATGTTTATTCTACCCCCCCCCCCCCCACACACCCACACATTCTTGTCAACTGCTGGAAATGGCCCACCTTGATTATCACTACAAAAGGGTTCTTTTTTTTCTCTCCTGTTGGTAATAGCTCACCTTACCTGATCACTCTCCTTACAGTGTGTATGGTAACACCCACTGTTTCATGTTCTCTGTGTATATAAATCTCCTCACTGTATTTTTCCACTGCATGCATCGGATGAAGTGAGCTGTAGCTCACAAAAGCTTATGCTCAAATAAATTTGTTAGTCTCTAAGGCGCCACAAGTCCTCCTGTTCTTTTTGCGAATACAGACTAACACGGCTGCCATTCTGAAACCTGTCTGTTAAATATTCTTTTTTTACCCTAACAGTCCCTTTTTCTTTGGATTGAGAGGTAAAACATTTGAAAGAGGTCATGCTTGCCATCACATGTAAACAGATCCTCACTCCCAGATCTACTTTGCTCTCCACCAAGGGAATTTATTATTTGGATTTTCACATTTTTGGTGAAAATTAGGGTTGACAATTTGAATTTAGAAAAGGGGAAATGGGGACAATTTGCCTCCTGAAACTGGGTGATAAAAAGATTTTCAATTTCAAAACATTGATAAAGTTTTGACAAAAATAAAATAAAAGGCTACACTTTTTAATCTCTCCTGGTATATGGAAGCTCCATACCCCTAATCATCTTTGTTGTCCTTCTCTGTACTTTTTCAATTCTAATATATAGAGATAGATATTTGAGATGGGGTGAGCTGAACTTCACACACTAGTGGGCTTGTGATGGATTTATATAGAGGCAATATGATATTTTCTGTTTTATTAGCTATCCCTTTCTTAATGATTCCTAACTTTCTGTTTGCTTTTTTGACTGCCGCTGCACATTGATCAGATGTTTTCAGAGAACTATCCACAACGATTCCAAGATCTCTGTCTTGAGAGGTATCAGCAAATTTAGACCCCATCATTTCAAACGTATAGTTGGGATTATGCTTTCCAATGTGCATTACTTTGCATTTATCAACAATGAATTTCACCTGCCATTTTGTTGCCCAGTCACCCAGTTTTGCAAGTTTGCTTTCTAACTCCTTGCAGTCAGCATTGTACTTAACTATGCTGAGTAACTTTGTATGATCTGCGCTCTTTGCCACTTCACTGTTTACCCCTTTTTTTCAGAACGTCTATGAATATGTTGAATAGGACTGGCCCCATTACAGACCACTGGGGGACGCCACTGTTTACCTCTCTCCATTCTGAAAATGGACCATTTATTCCTACCCTTTGTTTCCTATCTTTTAATCACTTACTGCTCCATAAAAGCACCTTCCCTCTTATTCCATGACAACTTACTTTGCATAAGAGTCGTTGGTGAGGGACCTTGTCAAAGGCTTTCTGAAAGTCCAAGCACACTATATATCCACTAGATCACCCTTCTCCATGCTTGTTGATTCCCTCAAAGAATGCTGATAGATTGGTGAGGCATGATTTCCCTTCACAAAAGCTGTTGACTTTTCCTCAATAAATCATATGCCTCTATGTCTCTAACATTCATAGAATCATAGATGTTAAGGTCAGAAGGGACCATTATGATCATCTAGTCTCCGACCTCCTGCACAACGCAGGCCATAGAATCTCACCCACCCACTCCCATAACAAACTCCTAACTTATGTCTGAGCTATTGTAGTCCTCAAATCATGGTTTAAAGACTTCAAGGTGCAGAGAATCCTCCAGCAAGTGACCCATGTCCCATGCTGCAGAGGAAGGCAAAAACCCCCCATGGCCTCTGCCAATCTGCCCTGGAGGAAAATTCCTTCCCGACCCCAAATATGGTGATCAGCTGAACCCTGAGCATGTGGGCAAGACTCACCAGCCAGACGCTCAGGAAAGAATTCTCTGTAGTAACTCAGATCCCACCCCATCTATCATCCCATCACAGGCCATGGGGCATATCTACCGCTAATAGTCAAAGATCAATTAATTGCCAAAATTAGGCAATCCCATCATATCATCTCCATAAATGTATCAATCTTAGTCTTGAAGCCAGATGTGTCTTTGGCCCCACTGCTCCCCTTGGAAGGCTGTTCCAGAACTTCACTCCTCTGATGGTTAGAAACCTTTGTCTAATTTCAAGTCTAAACTTCCTGATGGCCAGTTTATATCCATTTGTTCTTGTGTCCACATTGGTACTGAGCTTAAATAATTCTTCTCCCTCCGTGGTATTTATCCCTCTGATATATTTATAGAGAGCAATCATATCTCCCCTCAGCCTTCTTTTGGTTAGGCTAAACAAGCCAAGCTCTTTGAGTCTCCTTTCATAAGACAGGTTTTCCATTCCTCAGATCATCCTAGTAGCCCTTCTCTGTACCTGTTCCAGTTTGAATTCATCCTTCTTAAACATGGGAGACCAGAACTGCACACAGTATTCCAGGTGAGGTCTCACCAGTGCCTTGTATAACGGTACTAACACATCCTTAGCCCTACTGGCAATACCTCACCTGATGCATCCCAAGACCGCATTAGCTTTTTTCATGGCCATATCATATTGGCAGCTCATAGTCATCCTGTGATTAACCAATACTCCAAGGTCCTTCTCCTCCTCTGTTACTTCCAAGTGATGCGTCCCCAGTTTACAACAGAAATTCTTGTTATTAATCCCTAAATGCATGACCTTGCACTTTTCACTATTAAATTTCATACTATTACTATTACTCCAGTTTACAAGGTCATCCAGTTCTTTCTGTAGAACATCCCGGTCCTTCTCTGTATTGGCAATACCTCCCAGCTTTGTGTCATCCGCAAACTTTATTAGCACACTCCCACTTTTTGTGCCACGGTCAGTAATAAAAAGATTAAATAAGATTGGTCCCAAAACTGATCCCTGAGGAACTCCACTGGTAACCTCCCTCCAGCCTGCCAGTTCACCTTTCAGTGTGACCCGCTGTAGTCTCCCCTTTAACCACTTCCTTATCCACCTTTCAATTTTCATATTGATCCCGATCTTTTCCAATTTAGCTAATAATTCTCCATGTGGAACCATATCTAATGACTTACTGAAATCGAGGTAAATTAGATCCACTGTGTTCGCTTTGTCTAAAAATCTGTTACCTTCTCAGAGAAGGAGATCAGGTTGATTTGACATGATCTACCTTTTGTAAAGCCATGTTGTATTTTGTTCCAATTACCATTGACCTCAATATCCTTAACTACTTTCTCCTTCTCCTCTGATGCTCATTCTGTTCTTTACTATAGTTTCAACCAATTTGCCTGATACCGAAATTAGGTTTAATGGTCTGTAATTGCCGGGATCGCCTCTGGAGCCTTTCTAAAAAACAGGTGTTACATTATCTGTCCACCTGTCATCTGCTACAGATGCTGATTTAAGTGATCAGTTACATACCATTGTTAGTAGATCTGCAATTTCACATTTGAGTGCCTTCAGAACTCTTGGGTGAATACCATCTGGTCCTGGTAACTTATTACTGTTTAATTTATTAATTTCTTCCAAAACCTCTTGTATTGACACCCCAGCCTGGGACAGTTCTTCAGATTTCTGACCTAAAAGGAATGGCTCAGGTGTGGGAATCACCCTCACATCCTCTGCAGGTGCTTTAGCTTCTCCGCAACTGCCTTGTCTTCCTTGAGTGCTCCTTTAGGACCAAGATCAACCAGTAGCCCCACTGATTGTTTGGCACACTTCCTGCCTCTGATGTACTTAAACATTTTTTTTTGCTGTTAGTTTTTGTGTCTTTTGCTAATTGCTCTTCCAGTTCTTTTTTGGTCCGTGTGATGGGGTGTTCACCCCACACAGGCTAAGTGAGGTCAATTGACCTGATAGGTTGTACCTAGGGAACAGCCAGGGATGGAAAGCCTGATTGAAGATGGGGCCCAGCTGAGAAAGAACAGGTGGTGCTGGCATAAAGCCAGGACAATGCTAGTTTTGAAACTTCCTGTGTATTGTCAGGGGGTGGGGAGGTGGGGGGGGGGGGGTTGAAGTCTTAAGGGAAATGGTTCAGGAGAATGTAAAGCTGAATGTGAGTTATACTGTATATTTAGGATGATGCCTGTGGCCTTCTCCCTGATCCAGAATATGTTAGCTGAGAGATGTTTACAGCCTTTAAAATCAGAGCTTAGCTGAGGACTTGTAGGGACTGTCAGAAGCCTCCTCATCCAGTCACATAGAATCATAGAATCATAGAATATCAGGGTTGGAAGGGACCTCAGGAGGTCATCTAGTCCAACCCCCTGCTCAAAGCAGGACCAATCCCCAAATAAATCATCCCAGCCAGGGCTTTGTCAAGCCTGACCTTAAAAACCTCTAAGGAAGGAGATTCCACCACCTCCCTAGGTAACACATTCCAGTGTTTCACCACCCTCCTAGTGAAAAAGTTTTTCCTAATATCCAACCTAAACCTCCTCCACTGCAACTTGAGACCATTACTCCTCGTTCTGTCATCTGCCACCACTGAGAACAGTCTAGATCCATCCTCTTTGGAACCCCCTTTCAGGTAGTTGAAAGCAGCTATCAAATCCCCCCTCATTCTTCTCTTTCACAGACTAAACAATCCCAGTTCCCTCAGCCTGTCCTCATAAGTCATGTGTTCCAGTCCCCTAATCATTTTTGTTGCCCTCCGCTGGACATTTTCCAATTTTTCCACATCCTTCTTGTAGTGTGGGGCCCAAACCTGGACACAGTACTCCAGATGAGCCTCACCAATGTTGAATAGAGGGGAATGATCACGTCCCTCGATCTGCTGGCAATGCCCCTACTAATACATCCCCAAATGCCATTGGCCTTCTTGGCAACAAGGGCACACTGTTGACTCATATCCAGCTTCTCATCCACTGTAACCCCTAGGTCCTTTTCTGCAGGACTGCTGCCGAGCCACTCGGGCCCTAGTCTGTAGCGAAGCATTGGATTCTTCCGTCCTAAGTGCAGGACTCTGCACTTGTCCTTGTTGAACCTCATCAGATTTCTTTTGGCCCAATCCTCTAATTTGTCTATGTCCCTCTGTATCCTATCCCTACCCTCCAGCGTATCTACCACTCTTCCCAGTTTAGTGTCATCTGCAAACTTGCTGAGGGTGCAATCCACACCATCCTCCAGATCATTTATGAAGATATTGAACAAAACCGGCCTGAGGATCGACCCTTGGGGCACTCCACTTGATACCGGCTGCCAACTAGACATGGAGCCATTGATCACTACCCATTAAGCCCGACAATCTAGCCAACTTTCTACCCACCTTATTGTGCATTCATCCAGCCCATACTGTGCATATGCCCAACTCTCTTTCGGTATATGTGTAACTGGCAGGATACCTAGGCCACTGAGCTGGGAATATCTCAAGACCTCTGATGCTCACAAACCGCCCACTACTGTATATTCCCCAGTCTGCCCCCTGCACAGCATTTGGTAATATGTACAGTGAATCCCCCCATCACTGCTGCTGGAATCTCTGTGTGTGAAGACCAAGTTCTCTGGCCAGGGACTCTGCAATATTTTGTGCATTGTGCAGAGTGGTTATGGAGTTCCTGCTCCTCCAGTTACCAGAGAGGACCATGATATGTTACAGGGGGGAGCTTAATACATGTAGAACCTTTTTGGTTAAAGAATTCTCTAGCAGCTGTTTAATGCAAAGCTCTTTGTGTTTATAGCCCCATACTACATGGTGTCAGAAGTGAGTGACTGCCTCTCTCTAAAGGAGTAAAGGAAATGACCCCCCAACAGCCAGCATGGTGAGTGAGTGGCAAAATGGAAAATCAAGAAGGAGACCTGTGAAAGCAGCAGCAGGAAGGTAGGAACCAGAGCCATCTCAGTGTGGCAGCAGCACGAATTGCTCTAGTTTGAGTTTTTGGCACCTCATGTGGCTGGCCTCACTGGATCTGAAGATTTGAGCAATTCCAGATGGCTTCTGGTTTAACAGAGAAAACACAAAAGTACCACATTCAATGTACAGTCAATCTGTGGAACTCATTGTCAGAGGATGTTGGGAAGGCCAAAACTATAACCTGGATTCAAAAAAGAACTAGATAAGTTCCTGGAGGACAGGTCCATCAATGGCTATTAGCCAAGATGATCAGAGACACAACCCCATGCTCCGGGTGTCCCTAAACATCTGACTGTCAGATGCTGAGACTGGATGCCAGGGGATGGATCACTTGATGACAGCCCTATTCTGTTCATTTCCTTTGAATCATCTGGCAATGGCTACTGTCAGAAGACAGGATCCTGAGCTAGATGGACCATTGGTCTGATCCAGTGTGGCTGTTCTTATGTTTTACCAGTTAAATGCCCTAATATTTGCCATGGGTGATGCTGATGGAGACATCCTGTGTGCAGTACCCCTCACTGATGAGGAAAAGAAAAAATACACCAAAGAAAATGAGGCTTTTGATGCCCTTGTCATAGGCAGACAGAATATTATATACAGAAGAACTAAATTTAACACGAGGTGCCAGGAGCCAGGGGAAACAGCTGAGCCTGTTATTACTGCAGTTCATAGTCTTGCTGAGCATTGCAAATGTGGAATGATAAAAGAACTAATAAGAGATGGGCACTTGTTGGTATAACAGACACCAGTTTATCCACACAACTTCAGTTAGATACAGCTCTCACAGTAACAAAAGCGAGAATGCAAGAGACCACACTGGAATAGCAATGTGACTTACATGCTAGCAGTATAGGAGAGACTGCATCAGTAATGCAATGCAGTAAAAAGGAAAGACACATGCAAAGGAGGAATTGGACCAAATTGACCAAATTCAAATCCAAGAGCAGTGGAGAGCTAGACAGGAGGGAGACCAAAGAACCTTAATAGGAAGGAAGCTTAGAAAAGCTGTGGAAGATGGGGGAAGACACGAGGCCATAGCTAAAGAGCTAGAATGTCGGAGATATCACAAAATGCGACATTTAGCAATAGGATGCAGGACACCAAGAGTAGTGGAAACACTCCAAGAGAGAGTGTTATCATCAGATGACAAGGAGTGTGTGACAGTGCCCCCTATAAGGCTTTATGGAAATATGCTTATGAATATATATGACATAACTGGAATATGTTCTATGCTACTGTCATAAAAATAAAGGGAAGGGTAATCACCTTTCTGTATTCAGTGCTATAAAATCCCTCCTGGCCAGAGGCAAAACCCTTTCACCTGTAAAGGGTTAAGAAGCTAAGATAACCTCGCTGGCTCCTGACCAAAATGACCAATGAGGGGACAAGATACTTCCAAAGCTGGAGGGGGGGGGACAAAGGGTCTGTCTGTCTGTGTGATGCTTTTGGCGGGAGCAGATCAGGAATGCAGTCTCAGAAACTCTGTTAAGTTAGTAAGTAATCTAGCTAGAAATGTGTTAGATTTTCTTTTGTTTAATGGCTGGTAAAATATGCTGTGCTGAATGGAATGTATATTCCTGTTTTTGTGTCTTTTTGTAACTTAAGGTTTTGCCTAGAGGGATTCTGTATGTTTTGAATCTGATTACCCTGTAAGGTATTTACCATCCTGATTTTACAGAGGTGATTCTTTTATCTTTTCTTTAATTAAAATGCTTCTTTTAAGAACCTGATTGCTTGTTCATTGTTCTTAAGATCCAAGGGTTTGGGTCTGTGTTCACCTTTACAAATTGGTGAGGATTTTTATCAAGCCTTCCCCAGGAAAGGCGGTGTAGGGCTTGGGGGGGATATTTTGGGGGAAGTCGTCTCCAAGTGGGCTCTTTCCCTGTTCTTTGTTTAACACGCTTGGTGGTGGCAGCATACGGTTCAAGGAGAAGGCAAAGTTTGTACCTTGGGGAAGTTTTTAACCTAATCTGGTAAGAATAAGCTTAGGGGGTCTTTCATGCAGGTCCCCACATCTGTACCCTAGAGTTCAGAGTGGGGAAGGAACCCTGACAGCTACATATGCCATGTAACATATCTATGTAAAGGTTATGACCTACTGAATCTATTAATCCTATTTGTATGCAGGTATCATTTTTGTATTCAAAGTTATGAATATTGGCCGTGTACTGGCTTGATTTCTAAATAACCTTCGTAGAGCATTTAGTCAGTTCCTGGAGAAAGGAATTCTCAAAGTTAAATGACCAATCAAGAAGCACTTAAGGAACAATGCATCTTGGAAGGCTCCAATCCACATAAGAAGTCTTCCTGGAGACATTCAAGATGCCAGGTGGGCAATGGCTTCTGCCTGTAAAACCCGAGAGTCATGCATGGACATGTGACTTGCCCAGGTGACTCCAGAACTCCATCTTGGAGCTGGACTTTGCATAGTAGAGAGGAGGGGTCTCCACCCACAAGAGAAAGTCTATTTAAGCCCATGGGAGGCCCCTCCATTTTGTTTTCAGCTGGCTAAGGGAGATAGCCTCTCCACCCCCAAGGATAGCTGAAAGAAACTGGAACAAAGGACAGTAACTACAGGGGGTGTGAGTGATTGCTGGACCCAGACTACAAGGAGATTAGTTTGTAAATGGAAGCTTACTGGAGCTGGTGAGGTTTTGTCTGCATTCAGTTTGATTAGACATAGACTTGCGTGTTTTATTTTATTTTGCTTGGTAATTCACTTTGTTCTGTCTGTTACCACTTGGAACCACTTGAAACCTACTTTCTGTATTTAATAAAATCACTTTTTTACTTATTAATTAATCCAGAGTATGTATTAATACTGGGGGGGAGGGCAAAGAGCTGTGCATATCTCTCTATCAGTGTTATAGAGGGCAAACAATTCATGAGTTTACCCTGTATAAGCTTTATACAGGGTAAAACAGATTTGATTAGGGTTTGGACCCCTCTGGGAGCTGGGCATCCGAGTGTCAAAGACAGGAACACTTCTGTAAGCTGCTTTCAGTTAAGCCTACAGCTGTTAGGGGACATGGTTCAGACCTGGTCTGGGTTTGCAGCAGCCTAGCGGGTCTGGCTCAAACCAGGCAGGGCACTGAAGTCCTAAGCTGAAAGAGCAGGAAAACAGGAGCAGAAGTAGTCTTGGCACATCAGGTGGCAGCTCCCAAGGGGGTTTCTGTGATCCAGCTCGTCACAGAGTGATTCTGGGATGCATGAACTGGGAAATCTCAAGCAGGAGTCTTATTTTATCTCTGTATTTGGCACTGGTGTGACCGCTGCTGGAATACTGTCTCCAGTGTCCACAATTCCAGAAGCAGGTTGATAAATTGGAAGGGCTCAGAGAAGAGCCATGAGAAAGGTTAAAGTATTAGAAAACCTGCTTTACAGTGAGTGAGTAAAGGAGTTCTATCTATTTAGCTTAACAAAGAGAAAGATTAAAGGGTGAGTTGATGACAGTGTATAAGTATCTATAGGAGAAATAAATATTAATATGGGGCTATTCTATCTAGCAGACAAAGATATAACATGATGCAATGGCTGGAAGCTGAAGCTAGACAAATTCAGACTGGAAATAAGGTGTAAATTTTTAATGGTACAAGTAATTAATTACTGAAAGAACCTACGAAGGGTCATGGTGGATTCTCCATTATTGGCAATTTTGATATCAAGATTGGATGTTTTTCTAACACATCTGTTCAAGGAATAATTTTGGAGTGGTTCTATTGGTCTGTGCTATGCAGGATGTCAAACTAGATGGTCACAGTGGTCCCTTCTCTCCTTGGAATCTATGAAAAACTATATTATCCAACCTGCCTTATTAGCACAAAAGGATAAATCCCTTCAGATCTGGTCGCTGGTCCTTTCTACTGTACTTCTCCCATCAAATGTTCATCTCCTCTGAATATTAAGGCAGAGAGAGGCGCACCAGGTTGGACCGAGATGCTGTACATCATGCTTCTGTTTTATGTAGCTGACATCTCTCTACTTCCACTAGCAAAATCCATCCTATTCTACTTCACTTGTTCAATACTGAGTGTCGTCCATAGACTTGAATACTATATTAAACCTGTCTTTAATCAAGAGTTTGCTACATAAAACTATGTATTTAAGATAAGTCCTTAAAATTTCATTCCAAGTTTTTGGTGCTCTCTGCTTCTAAATCAGTAAAGCCGCGTTAGGAATCTCTGACTAGCTAACGGTATGTACTGGCAGGTGACCTAGATCTCCAGTTGTACTCCCTTCTGCCTGAGCTTGTAAATTGCTTACCTACCAGCCCAGCAGAGTGGAGCGTTGGCCAAAAATGAGACAGAAAATTCTCAAAATCAAATCAGTGAAACATTATTCCTGAAAAAAAAAAACACCCTGTAATCTGTGAAATTGCTGAGTGGGTCCCATCTTCCAGTTACGCCATTTCTGGGAGGCAAAAGGTACATTTTCATTTTCCCCCTTTGCTAAAGCAGTGTTTACAAAACAATTGTTCTGTTCTATTTGATGCTGTGCAGGGTTTTTGACCTCAGTCATTCAAGCACCCTCCAGGAGTGCACTAAGACACGATTGTGAAAGCAGCTAAGAAAACGAGGAAAGTAGAACTAATTGGCTAATATTGCAGCAGCCCTGTAAAGTTACAGCTGAGATTTTCTTCTTATATTAAATCTTTTCTAAAGTCTTGCTTGAAACTCTCATGTGATCACTAAAACATACTGGTCAGAGGGTGACAGCCCTCACCGCCGGAGTGGCGTCTCCTCCTGGTCATGCTGGGGATTAGCTAGAGGCCTGACACCCTCATCCGTGGTCTGTGTCTGCTCCCACCTACGGATCCTCTCTCAGCTCCCAGAACTACAGCACCCTCTTTGCGACCTAGCCCTCTGACTGGGTTGTCATCTGAGTGTCCCCTTTCCAGACGGGTGGGGGTGTCTCTGTCCAACAGTCCAGCCACTTCCACAACGGAGAGAGGGTGGGGGTCCTTGGGACAGCCAGGGACCCTGTAAATAGCAGCCTCCTGCCACTCCTCTGTAACCTCTGTCAATGCTGCTCTATTTCCCTGGGACACTTCCCCAAGCCCCCAGCACCTTCTTCCCCCTCAGCTCAGGGCCTCAGCAGCTCAGTCCCGCAGCCAGTCACTGCTCTGCCCAAGGGGCTTACAGCTCTCTCAGCGCTCCAGGGACGCAGTCCTTACTCCTGGGCTCCCAGAAGCAACTGACCTGCTCTGCCCTGCAGCTCTCTTTTATCTGAGCCTGCCAAGCCCGGATTGGTTGCTCCTTGCAGCTCCTCCCTGATTGGCTGTGCTTCATGCAGCCTCTCTGGGCCGTTCGGAGGACTCACCTCTATTGCTGCTTCCAGGGCAGGACATGATTAACCCCTTCTGTGCCTGTGTGGCGGAGGCTCCCCAGCGCACATACCAGCACTGGGTCCAGTTCCACAGGTCTCATCAGCAGAGCTCTCCCCCTGTGCTTTATGCCCAGCTGGAGGACAAAGGAAGATTTCAGTAACACTCTTATCTGGGCTGCAAAACCATGTGACTGGGGAAGGATGGGAGCCTGTGGCTCAGCTAACAAAGGTTGCAAGTGGTGAGTACTCTGACCCCAGCTCAATGTTGCTGGTTGCCAAAGCCGTGCTAAGACGGTCTTTCCGGTACGGCACAGGGCTAGGGTTAGAGGCACCAAACTAAGAAAACAAAAGCACTGCATAAAAAGCACTCATTTTCAAATAACCATTGACAAGGCAGCTGATTATTTCAGCCTCCAGCCATTGAGATAAACTCCTGCATCATTTCTCCAGGTGAGCTGCTTCTGACAGTAGCCGAGCTCCGTTTCCATTATCCTTGGCATGCTGGAAATGAAGCACGTTTCAGTCTAGTTATCAAGGCCTGTCTTGAGGTGCTCTGATGCTAATGTGAAGCTGGTGCAATTGGTGAGCTTATCCCAATAATGTACATTTGTGATGCGCGTCAGTGTCTGCAGCGGTCTGGACTGCTCGGAGCAGAGGCGGCAGTGCCGCTCCAGGCCAGTGGGGGCGGCAGGAAGCGGCACGGGCCAAAGGACGTGCTGGCCGCCCTTCCCGCAGCCCCCATTGGCCTGGAGCGGTGAACCGCGGCCAGTGGGAGCCGATAAACCGGCCCAGCCCGCCAGGGGCTTTCCCTGAACAAGGGCAGCCCTAGTTTGAGAACCACTGACCTAGACCATCCCTGACAGGTGTTTGTCCAACTTGCTCTTAAAAATCCCCAATGATGGAGATTCCACCACCTCCCTAGGCCATTTATCCCAGTGCTTAACCACCCTGATAGTTAGGAAGATTTTCCTAATGTCCAACCTGAACCGCCCTTGCTGCAATTTAAGCCCATTGCTTCTTGTCCAAGCCTCAGAGGTTAAGGAGAACAATTTTTCTCCCTCCTTCTTGTAACAACCTTTCATGTACTTGAAAACTGTTATTGTGTCCCCTCTCAGTCTTCTCTTCTCCAGACTAAACAAATCTAATTGTTTCAATCTTCTCTCATATGCCATGTTTTCTAGACCTTTAAGCATTTTTGTCGCTCTTCTCTGGACTCTCTCCAATTTGTCCACATCCTTCCTGAAATGTGGTGCCCAGAACTGGACACAATACTCCAGCTGGGGGCCTAATCAGTGCTCAATACAGCATAACTACTTCTCATGTCTTGCTTACAGCACTCCTATTAATACATCCCAAAATGATGTTCGCTTTTTTTTTTGCACTGCTGACTCTCATTTAGTTTGTGATCCACTATGACCCCCAGATCCCTTTCCACAGTACTCCTTCCTAGGCAGTCATTTTCCCATTTTGTATGTGTGCAACTGATTGTTCCTTCCCAACTGGAGTACTTTGCATTTGTCCTTATTGAATTTCATTCTATGTACTTCAGACCATTTCTCCAGTTTGTCCAGATCATTTTGAATTTTAATCCTATCCTTCAAAGCACTTGCAACCCCTCCCAGCTTGGTATCATCAGCAAACTTTATAAGTGTACTCTGTATGCCATTATCTAAATCCTTGATGAAGATATTGAACAGACCCAGACCGAAAACTGAACCCTGCGGGACCCCACTCATTATGCCCTTCCAGCATGACTGTGAACCACTGATAACTACTCTCTGGGAACGTTTTTCCAACCAGTTTTGCACCCACCTTATAGTAGCCCTATCTGTGTTGCATTTCCCCAGTTTGTTTTTGAGAAGGTCATGCGAGACAGTATCAAAAGCTTTACTCAAGTCAAGATATACCATGCGTACCGCTTCCCCCCTATCCACAAGGCTTGTTACCCTGTCAAAGAAAGCTATCAGGTTGGCTTGACACAATTTGTTTTTGACAAATCCATGCTGTTACTTATCACCTTATTATCTTCTAGATGTTTGCAGATTGATTGCTTAATTATTTTCTCCATTATCTTTCCAGGTACAGAAGTTAAGCTGACTGGTCTGTAATTCCCTGGATTGTCCTTATTCCCTTTTTATAGATTAGCACTATATATTTGCCCTTTTCCAGTCTTCTGGAATCTCTCCCATCTTCCATGACTTCTCAGAGAAGTTTTACTGATGGGACAGAGACATAGCCAGGCTAAGTGACATGCCAAAGGTCACACAGGGAGTCTGAAGTGGAGCACGGAATTGCACTCCGGTCTCCCAAGTGCCAAGCTGGTGGAACACCCAGCCTCGCTGTTCACTTTCAGACAATGCATAGCGATGGCAAAATTAACTTGTGCTGCACCATCTAATATGACTCTCACTTTTGAAACAACATTCAAGCATTTGCAAATGTTTGTCTTGTTTTCTATGGGCCACGATGCACAGATTCTGCATTCACACTGGTATATCTGAGATCAGAATCTAGCCCTAAACTGGCCATCCTGAATTGTGTACATTATTTTTCTCTAAGTTTTTCTGTACAGTACATGGGTATAAACAGCAAAACTGGGGTCTTACCTGATCACAGGCATCATCTCTACTGCTAGGTAAGAGTGCTTCGTTTCCTTTAGCCCCAGCTTCATTGCAGAGCCTGGGCAAGCCCCAGTGTTGTGCCAACACCGATCGCTAGTAGCAGAAGCTGAAGAACAGTGCATGTGGTGGAGAGGAGAAGGAAGGAGTGGAAGCAATATGTTCTCTACGCAGTGAATCAGCAGAACTGTAGGATGGCAAAGCAGTTCCCAATGCTGAAGCTGATACCTACATACTGTGAGCACAGGTGCGCCTTACATCGCTAAAATGATAAACTGTCCTTTGTTAAATTTGCTGGCCCAGTACGACCGAATACCTGTCTATAATGCACCAACACATCATGGGTGAATCTGACCTTTTGTTTTGGGGAGTGTTGAGCTTTCTTACTCAAAAGTCACATTTAAACCAATTGACTGTTGATTTTAAAAAGACAAAGAAATACTTTAATATGCCTAATGCTAAAATAATACGAGTATATGTTAGCATTAATTTGTCAACTGTAGCAGGTTCATGATTGTCCATCCATAATGCCCACTCTGGCAGTACGGTGTAGTGGTTACAGGATTTTAATTATCTCTAAATAGGGTGTTTTCCTGCTTTAAAGTTTTAAGAGAGGAACAAGTCTAATGTGGGTTTATGGATTTATTAAAAGAAATATGATGCTAATATGATGCTAAATACATCACTAACTAATTAGCTTCTAATTTCCATAAAATAGTCAAATATAACACAATGCAATAAGCAAATTAAGGTGCAATTGAAATTCAATCAGTAGATCAATGGTTCGATTTACCTGGCTAACCAATGAGTAGTTACATCAATTAACAAGGTTAACCCTAGAATTACCACAATGAGTTAAGGAAGAGCACTTTTCTTTTCATCTGATCAGTGGGCTAAGAGTCTGCCAAAACACAAGTCACTCTCACCTTTATTTTAACTAAGTATAACTCTTAAAATAATTTCTTTATAGCTTCCCACCTGGTGTTCCACCTAATGTTGCTCTCAACATGCCATCTATGTTGGGCTCTGTCAAGGTTCCTCCCTGACTCTGAACTCTAGGGTACAGATGTGGGGACCTGCATGAAAACCTCCTAAGCTTACTTTTACCAGCTTAGGTTAAAACTTCCCCAAGGTACAAATTAATTTTATCCTTTGTCCTTGGAATATCCACTGCCACCACCAAACTCTAACTGGGTTTACTGGGAAACGTAGTTTGGACACGTCTTTCCCCCCAAAATCCTCCCAACCCTTGCACCCCACTTCCTGGGAAAGGTTTGGTAAAAATCCTCACCAATTTGCATAGGTGACCACAGACCCAAACCCTTGGATCTGAGAACAATGAAAAAGCATTCAGTTTTCTTACAAGAAGACTTTTAATAGAAATAGAAGTAAATAGAAGTAAAGGAATCACCTCTGTAAAATCAGGATGGTAGATACCTTACAGGGTAATTAGATTCAAAACATAGAGAATCTCTCTAGGCAAAACCTTAAGTTACAAAAAAGACACACAGACAGAAATAGTCATTCTATTCAGCACAGTTCTTTTCTCAGCCATTTAAAGAAATCATAATCTAACACGTACCTAGCTAGATTACTTACTAAAAGTTCTAAGACTCCATTCCTGTTCTGTCCCTGGCAAAAGCAGCATACAGACAGACACAGACCCTTTGTTTTTCTCCCTCCTCTCAGCTTTTGAAAGTATCTTGTCTCCTCATTGGTCATTTTGGTCAGGTGCCAGCGAGGTTACCTTTAGCTTCTTAACCCTTTACGGTGACAAGATTTTTCCTCTGGCCAGGAGGGCTTTTAAAGGGGTTTACCCTTCCCTTTATATTTATGACAGGCTCTATTTATCGAGCTTATGCCCCTCTACAAAATAATACCGTGTCTGTGGCAGTGTCTACACTACAGAGTTTTGTAGACAGAAGTTACGTGGCTTTAATTAACCTGCTGTTGCGTGTCCACACTATGCTTCTTGTGTCTGCAGGGTGACTCCACACGAGCGGCTCTGCCATCCACACACCGAGCAGGAGTATCCCATTGTGCAGCCGGCCACAGGGCGCTTTGGGGAGGGTTTGCAATGCCTCCTGGGACAGGTACAGTGTCACATGATGCAGGTTTCTGAATCCCATGGTTCCATGGATATGCTACTAGATTGCCAGCTGCTTTTCAATGGAAGTGCATATGGAGAGGAGGAGGGGGAGTGTGGGGGGAGTGTGTGAGAGTGTGTGTGTGTGTTGGGGGAGTGTATATGTGAGAGACACAGAGGGTGTGTTGGAGGAGTGTGTTGTCATACTGTCTCTTTAAGTTCAGACAGCAGCCTGAGCAACCAATCCTGGGGGAGGGGGACACCCCGCAACATCAGCCCCCGCCCTGCACAGCACAGCAGTCCCTCCCCCCCCCCCGCCCCCCAGCAGCAGCCCGCTCTGCCTGCCTCCCTACGGCTCTGATTCCCTCCGAGTCCTCCCACAGCCGCCTCCACAGCTCGGTGAGCTCCTTCAGAGCAGCAGAGCCGTCACGGCGGGCACCGTGGGACACTGTGGGAGGTCAGCTATGGCAACATAACAAACGGCAGCGTCTGCACTGATGCTTTGTCCCTTTAACTTTGCCACAGAAAGCTCCCTGCCTCTCGTCGAGGGGGTTTTATTTTGCCGGCAAGTCAGCAGAGTTTAGCCACCAACAGTAGCTTTGCGGCGTGTACACCTCCGCTGCTCTGTCGGCAAAGCACACCTGGGTAGTGCGGACAAGGCCTGTATCTTTCTGTTATTTTTACACAGATACAGGAACGATTCTTAATCCAGGCATTGAGCAGCTTTGCAACAACCTGCTTTTAACCTAAAGTGATTTCTTACTAATTAGAGAACAAGCAAGATTGGTCAGTGTCTACCTGGGGAAACAGTTAACGAGATACCCTCTCTAATGGAACGTTGGCGAACTCAGATGTCTTTGAATTCTACACAGCAGCGTTCTCACATCTTATTTTTCTTCCTAGAACCACTAAGGGATTGTCTACACAGCGTGGCAAAGTGGGCCAGGGGAGGGAGGTGATTTGTAAAGTGTTCTAATGAGTTGCACTTTAATTGCCCCATGTAGACCGAGGTGACTACCTAGTTTGTGTTGACATAGCGTTTAGCTTAACAAAGAAAAGGTCAAGGGGTGGCTTGATCACAATTTATCATTACCTACGTAGGGAACAAATATTTAAAATGGGCTCTTCAATCTAGCCGAGAAATGTCTAACACGATCCAATGGCTGGAAGTTGAAGCTAGACAAATTCAGACTAGAAATAAAGTGTAAGTTTTAGTGGTGCAAGTAATTAATCATAGCAACAGGTGTGACAAATAGCTAGTAAATAATGTTATAAAAGACAACAGGCAAGAGAGGTCATGCATGGTGAATTCAGAGAGGTGATAGCTTGAGCTCTGATTAAAAAAATACAAAGAAACATTTGTTATGGAAACAATAACTTTCATGGAAATTTTTTTCAATTTTATCAATATTTCTTCCCTTTTTTGGATGGTAAATCCAAAAACTAAATGATTTATGGGTTCAGGGTTGTGTTCTCCCAACTGCTTTTTACATGCTACTTCCTAGTTAAGTGGAAATTAAAATGAACAGTCCCAAGACTGAAAGGCCTGCAAGCTTCATGTAAACTCTATAAAAATACCATAGAGGCTCAAACAAAACATATACCCAAATAAAAAACAAAAACAACAACACAAAGTAAGAGGACCAACAAAAAAAAATGCCACCATGGCTAAACAACAGAGGGAAAGAAGTGGTTAGAGGCAAAAAAGGCATCCTTTAAAAATTGGAAGTCAAATTCTACCGAGGAAAATAGAAAGGAGCATAAACTCTGGCAAGTCAGGTGTGAAAGTGTAATGAGGCAGGCCAAGAAAGCATTGGAAGTGCAAGTATTAAAGACACAAAAATTAACAGCAATTTTTTTTGAAGTACATCAGAAGCAGGAAGTCCACCAAACAATCAGTGGCTCCGTAGGACAATCAAGTAATAAAGGAGCACTCAAGAAAGACAAGGCCACGGTGCAGAAGCTCAATGAATTCTTTGCATCTGTCTTCATGGCAGAGGATGTGAGGGAGATTCCCAAACCTGAGCCATTCTTTTTAGGGGACAAACCTGAGGAACTGTTCTAGACGGAGGTTTGAGAACAAACCGATAAATTAAACAATAATAAGTCACCAGGACCAGATGGTATTCACCCACTAATTGTGGTATGTAAGCTGTTGTAACCTACGTGCCGGATGACTGGAGGATAGCTAATGTGACACCTATTCTTTTAAAAATGCTCCAGAAACAATCCTGGCAATTACAGGAGGGTAAGCCTAACTTTGGTACCAGGCACATTTGTTGAAACAATAGTAAAGAACAGAATGATCAGACGTACAGATGAACTCAATATTGTAGGAAAGAATCAGCATTGCTTCTGTAAAGGGAAATCATGCCTCACCAATCCATGAGAGTTCTCTTGGGCCAGCTGTACGCTCTGGCGATCAAGACCTTCCTCTGTCTCCTCCGCAGGAGGTTGACAGGGTTGGTGCTGCGGGAGCTGGAGCTGCGTCTGGTCCTGTTGGCGTATGCTGATGATGTGCTCCTCGTGATCCAGGACCCTGGCGACTTGGCGCGGGTGGAGGCTTGCCAGGCCATCTATTCGGCAGCCTCCTCCGCCCGAGTCAACTGGGTCAAGAGCTCTGGCTTGGCGGTAGGAGACTGGCGGCAGGCGAGCTCCCTCCCACCCGCGCTTCAGACCATCCGGTGGAGTGCGGGTCCGCTGCTCTACCTCGGCATTTACCTTTCTGCCGCACATCCCTCTGCCCGAAAACTGGGAAAATTTAGAGGGCGGGGTGATAGAGCGGCTCCGGAAATGGACGGAACTACTCCAATGCCTCTCCCTCTGAGGGAGAGCGCTGGTGCTTAATCAACTCGTCCTGTCAATGCTCTGGTACCGGCTCAACACCCTGGTCCTGGCCCCGGGTTTCCTGACCAACCTCCGGACATCGATTCTGGGGTTCTTTTGGTCAGGAACGCACTGGGCCCCTGTAGGGGTCCTTCATCTATCCCTGAAGGAAGGAGGGCAGGGCCTGAAGTGTCTGCACACTCAGGTCCGCGTCTTCCGCCTCCAGGCCCTGCAGAGGCTCCTCTATGGTGCAGGCAGTTCGGCGTGGAGCACACTGGCGCTCGCCATCCTGCGCCGCATCCGAGGGCTCCGATACGACCGGCAGCTCTTTTATCTCCGTCCAGGAGGTCTTCCGCGAGACCTCTCGGGGCTGCCGGTCTTCTACCAGGACCTCCTCCGGACTTGGAAACTGTTTCTAATGACCAGGTCCGTGGCGGCCACTGAGGGGGCAGATCTCCTCGTGGAGCCCCTGCTACACAACCCCCAGCTCCATGTGCAGGTGGCGGAGTCCCGCTCGGTGCGCCAGAGCTTGATCCTGGCAGAAGTCACGAGAGTCGGAGACCTCCTGGACTATGACCGGGGAGACTGGCTGGATCCCCTGATGCTCGACCGGTGCATGGGGTTCTCCAGACCTCGTACCCCCGGCGCTCACCCTCCAAAGGTGGCAGAAGGTCTTGCTTTGCCGCCCGCTGCTCAAGCTTACCTCGACCGGGTCCTGCTTGAGGGCACGCCCCGCCCACCCTCTACCCCAGGCCCACCGGACCTTTTAATTGGACCCCTGCCCCGCAGACCCAATCGACCCCCACACCCCTTCACTGCGAGCCAGCTGCATGAACTGCAGCCGGTACGCTTCCAAACCGCACCAAGGAAACATCTATACATGCTCGTGCTCCACACCTTTCACGCCCTCACCCTAGTGTCCCGCCCCGACACAAAGTGGCGAGACCTTCTGCCACCTTTGGAGGGTGAGCAGCCCCGGTGGGCCAGCCTATAGTCCACCTTGGTCCGAGGCCCCTCGGGGACATCAGTTGGCGGCTCCTTCACGGAGCTGTGAGCATGGGCATGTACTTGGAGCGGTTTACCCCCATCCCAGATACTTGTCCCTTTTGCGGTGTGAGGGAAACCCTGGCGCACATATATCTGGAGTGCACCGGGCTGCAGCCCCTGTTCCGGCTCCTCACAAATCTCCTATTACGTTTTTGGTTGCATTTTTCCCCTCACCTTTTTATTTGTTCACTCCCCATCCGTGGCCTCACAAAGTCACGGGATCTCCTAGTTAACCTCCTCCTGGCCCTGGCTAAAAGGGCCATCTATAAAACCAGAGAGAGGAGGTTGGCCGATGGAGTTTCCTGTGACTGTGGGGCCATTTTCGGATCCTCGGTCCGTTCACGTATCCGGGTGGAATTCCTCTGGGTGACGTCCACCGACTCCCTTGATGCTTTTGAGGAGCGGTGGGCGCTGTCCAAGGTTCTCTGCTCGGTGTCCCCGGCCAGATCCCTTTGTCTGACCCTTTGATTGGGGGAGAGAGTAAGGGACCCCAGCCCCAGCCATTGCTGCTGCAGACACCACCACCCTAGAGGGGTCCTTTCACACGGGGTGCATGTGCTCCCCCCCGCCCCCAGATTGTCCACCCCACAGCCTGCCCCTCTTGTTGGGTGCTTTCAGAGGAGGGAATTGTTGGTGACACTCGGGCGTGGCGCCAGGTAACTCAAGGAGGTGGAAGACAACGAGAGTCGATGAAGCCCCCTTGCTCAGGGCCACCAGGTAACTCGGAAGGGTGGAAGACCACGAGAGTCGAGGAAGCCCCCCGCTCTGGGCCCAGGCAAGCTTGAACACTTCCCTCCCCTGCAGCTAATGAGGAAACAATTGTGATTGGTTGCTGTGTTACACATTGCATATGCTGCTATTTTTGCTTTGTAAGTGTGTTATGCAAATAAAAAAAACATCTTTTGCTTCAAAAAAAAAATTACTTTCCTGTAGCCATCCTGCCCGACCCTGTCACACACCTTAGAGACTTACAAATTTATTTGAGCATAAGCTTTCGTGAGCTATAGCCCGCTTCATCGGATGCATAGAATGGAACATATAGTAAGTAGACATTTATACATACAGAGAACATGGAACAGCTTCCATATGAGGAGAGATTAATAAGACTGGGACTTTTCAGTATGGAAAAGAGACAGCTAAAGGGGGATATGATAGAAATATATAAATATATATATATAGAAATATATAAAATCATCAATGGCGTGGAAAAAGTGAATAGGCAAATGTTATTTACCCGTTCGCATAAGACAAGACCCAGGGGTCACCCAATGAAACTAATAGGCAGCATGTTTAAAACAAACATAACAAATTTCTTTACACAACACCCATCAACTTGTGGAACTCATTGCCAGGGGATGGTGTGAAGGCCAAAAGTATAAGTGATTTGAAAAAAGAATTAGATAAGTTCAGCAAGGTTAGGTCCATCATGGCTATTAGCCAAGATGGTCAGGGATGTTCCCAGCCTCTGATTGCCAGAACCTGGGTGTGGACAAGAGGGGATGGATTACTTGATGATTGTCTGTTCTGTTTATTCCCTCTGAAACATTTGACATTGGTCACTTTCGGAAGACAGGATACTGTGCAAGATGGACCACTGGTCTGACCCAGTGTGGCTGTTCTTATGTTCCCCCTTTTCCAGTCATAAAAAAATGGAGCAAAAAGAGTGGCACCCCAAATACTCAGGGGAACAAAGAGGTTTTGAAAACTGACCCCCACCTCCCAAAAAATAAGTTCCATTTTTGTATCACTGAAAAATTCTGTGAAGTATTTAAAAGAAATGAATACCTTCCACTGTGTTCAGATGTTCTTTACATACAGTATGCGGCATATTAGCCCTCAGTGATGTGTTCACAGCAGGCGCAAGGCAAGTGAAGTGGGTTACAAGGTAGGGTGCCTCCAGCTGGCCGGGCAGCAGCACTATGACACCTGTTGCCATGTGGTCAGCTCCGAGTGCCTGAAAAGGGGGATAGTTTAAGTGAAAATGTAGGCGGGAAACTTTCTAAGACATAAAGGAGAAACTTGACTAAATAGAGCTGTACAACACTGCAGGATAATGAAGTCTTTTCCTTGACTACTGAGGTACTGAATGGCATTATGGAGGAGAAGTCTATTATAAGCAATATGCAAATCTTACCTAATGTATCGTATGACAAAAAGGGTGCCTTTGAGGGATTGCATTAAATTAATGACATTAGCAACTGTAGGCATAAAATAACATTTGTACTTTGAAAAATGGCAGCGCTTTCTGGATGAGACACATACTTTCAAGGCTTGTACATCATTCAATTCTTTACGTGTCAGGTGGCTGCAAAGTTCTTAGCAGGGTAATCCAATAACCCTCATGGTAAGAGAGGTTTCAGAGTAACAGCCGTGTTAGTCTGTATTCGCAAAAAGAAAAGGAGTACTTGTGGCACCTTAGAGACTCACAAATTTATTTGAGCATAAGCTTTCGTGAGCTACAGCTCACTTCATCGAAACTGCAGAAGACAGATCAGTGGTTTTATGTCTGATTTTGTAAGCAAGTAGTTTTTAAGTGAGGTAAAACTTGGGGGTACAGAAGACAAATCAGACTCCTGAAAGGGGTACAGTAGTCTGGAAAGGTTGAGTGCCACTGCCCTACACAAACTGTTTTCCTTTTCATGAGCATGCTACCCAGGAATTTAGTGGATCATTATGTAACAAACCTCTTTTATATCAATTATATTGTGTTTCCTTACAAAAGAAGTGATTTCAGTTACTATTAATAATGTCTTTAAGTAATTTCTTATTTATACCATCTCAACTTTTTATCCTGGTTTGCAATTAAAAAGTGCTTGAAGCACTTAGCCATAATAATCCTTAATACATTTAAGACTTAACTGCATTATCAACAGCTCAATGCTGTAACAATGTAAAAGACTTTCTTTCTGGGTATCCTGTTACATAAATCCAAAGCAAGCAAATACACACATTTCCTTTAGATGGGGGACATTTACCAAAAATGTATACATAAGAAGCAGCTTTATAAAATGGAGACATTTGCCTTATGTCCACATGGGTTTCACAGGGATGTGTTTTGGGTCAAATGTCATTTAACATCTTTATGAATTACCTGAATGTCAGAATAGAGAGCTTACAGATCAAATTTGCAGATGACACAAAGCTGGGGGGTTGCAAACACTTTGGAATACAGAACTAAAAGTCAAAGGGATCTTGATAAACTGGAGAACTGGGCTATAGACAACAAAATGAAATTCAACAAAGACAAATGTGAGGTGCTACACTTAGGGAAGAAAAATCAAATGCACAAATACAGAATGGGGGATAGCTGGTGTGGCTGCAGCACTGCTGGGAAGGATCGGGGAGTTGAGGTGGATCATGACCTCCGCATGAGTCAGCAATGTGATGCTGTTGCAAAAAAAGGAAATGCAATTTTAAGTTGCATTAACAGAGGCAGAGCATGGAAGTCACAGGAGACGACAGTAGTGCTCTACTCGGCGCTGGTTAAGCCTCAGCTGGGCCGTGTCCAATTTTGGTCACCAATGTTTTGAAAGGATGTAGAGAACCTGGAACAGATCCGACAAAGATAATCAAAGGGATGGAATATGAGCAAAGGCTGAAGGAACTGGGTATATTTAGTTTGGAAAAGAGGAGCTTAAGTGGGGGTAAGATAGAGGTCGTCTTATACTTGTAAGTTTGCCATAAAAAAGCTGGAGAAAAGTTGTTCTTTCTTGCCACAGTGGCAGAACAAGAGGCAATGGGTTCAAACTAGAGCAGAGCAGATTTAGATTAAATCTCAGGAAAAACTTCCTAACTATAAGAACAGTGGGACACTGGAACAGACAGCCTAGAGAAGTCATGGGATCTCCTTCATTGGAGGTTTTCCAGAGGAGGCTGGATAGCCATATGTCTTGGATGGTTTAGACACAACACATCCTGCATTTTGGCAGGGTTTAGACTAGATGACCCTTGTGGTCCTTTTTAACTCTATGGTTCTGAGATTCTGTGATTCTAAATCAGGTGAGCAAGGTGAAAGCTGCTTTTTAGTTACTAAAATGTAACTCATTTACTTGTTTGACTGGGGGAGAGAATAAGGGACCCCAGCCCCAGCCATTGCTGCTGTGGACACCACCACCCTAGATGGGTCCTTTCACACCTGGGTGCATGTGCTCACCCCCCAGATTGTCCACCCCACAGCCTGCCTCTCTTGTTGGGTGCTTTCAGAGGAGGGAATTGTTGGTGACACTCGGGCGTGGCGCCAGGTAACTCGAGGGGGTGGAAGACCACGAGAGTCGATGAAGCCCCCTTGCTCAGGGCCACCAGGTAACTCGGAAGGGTGGAAGACCACGAGAGTCGAGGAAGCCCCCTGCTCTGGGCCCAGGCAAACTACAAAAGGTTTTTTTCTCCTGCTGATAATATCTCACCTTAATTGAGCACTCTCCTTATAGTGTGTATGGCAACACCCATTGTTTCATGTTCTCTCTCTGTATATATATATATATATATATATATATATATATATATATATATATATATATATATATATCTTCCTACTGTATTTTTCACTCCATGCATCTGATGAAGTGGGTTTTAGCCCATGAAAGCTTATGCTTAAATAAATGTGTTAGTCTCCAAGGTGCCACAAGGACTCCTCATTCTTTTTGCTTATACAGACTAACGCGGCTGCCACTCTGAAACCTGTCACCTAGTTTTATGAGGCAGTAAGAGGAATAGGAGGGAGCCCCGGACTTTGTATCTAGTTCAGGGAACTAGTGCAAAGGAAGGGGCTCTGCACAGCCCTCCGCAGTACACGAGTGCTGTTGATGTGTGGAATGGCCCATTCACCTCAGTGGGGTGTGCTCAGATGAATTAGAGTGCTCCAAAGAGATGAATAGTCTAACACAATAGTTCTGCGTGGTGCGAAATGACCCATTCATCTCAATGGGAGTTCTCTTCTACCTCAGTTTCAGTTGTGCAATACTGTCAGGGTTCCCTCCCCACTCTGAACTCTAGGGTGCAGATGTGGGGACCCGCATGAAAGGCCCCCTAAGCTTATTCTTACCAATTTAGGGTAAAACTTCCCCAAGGCACAAAATCTTTGCCCTTGGATTAGGTAAAACGCTGCCGCCGCCGAGTGATTTAACAAACAATCAGGGAAAGGACCACTTGGAGTTCCTATTTCCCCAAAATATCCCCCCCCAAGCCCTTACACCCCCTTTCCCGGGGAGGCTTGAGAATAAACAAGATGAGCACAAACCAGCCTTGGATTTTTAAGACCCCCAAAACCCAATCAGATTCTTAAACAGAACTTTGTTAGAAGAACAAAAAAAGATAAGAGAACAACTCTGTAAGATGAGAATGGAAGATAATCTTACAGGCAGTCAGATTCAAAACATGGAGAATCCCTCTAGGCAAAAGCTTAAGTTACAAAAAGACACAAAAACAGGAATACACATTTCCTACAGCACAGCAAATTTCACAAGCCTAAAACAAAGAAAACCTAACGCATTTTCTAGCTAGATTACTTACTAACTTAACAGAGTTTCTGAGACTGCATTCCTGATCTGTTCCCGCCAAAAGCATCACACAGACAGACAGACCCTTTGTCCCCCCCCCCCCCCAGCTTTGAAAGTATCTTGTCCCCTCATTGGTCATTTTGGTCAGGTGCCAGCGAGGTTATCTTAGCTTCTTAACCCTTTACAGGTGAAAGGTTTTGCCTCTGGCCAGGAGGGATTTTATAGCACTGAATACAGAAAGGTGGTTACCCTTCCCTTTGTATTTATGACAAATAGCATTGTTCAAGGTAATCTCACTATGCATGTCAGTTTTAGAGCAACTAGAATATTAAAATTTTCTTCTTATTGTGGAGGACAGTATCTGAGGAATGCCTGAACCAAATTATTCCAAACTTGCACCATTGCCCCTGTTGTGGCATACGGATATCCTAGATAATCTCATGATGCATGTGGATTTTAGAGTACTTTGAAAATTAAAAGAAGCTCATAATGCAGAGGGAGGACAAATATTGGGAACCTCTTGATCAAATGACCTACATTTGCACCATAAGTTCTACCCCAGCCCCTGAATAGCTTTTTAATTATTGCTCCCCCAAAAGGGAAGTGGATGAAAATTATCCATGATTGATCCCGAGGGAATAATATCAGCATCAGAGCCATAGTTTGAGCCCCAAGTATGTGTAGAAAAAAGTTATAAGAAGTGAAATTTGGATGTTACATAAATTTTTTCAGTGGGACCGTATCTCACTTATATGACCTCAAAAATCTTGACAAATAAATCAACCCTGTGGCTATTTACAATACAGGGTTTTTTTGAGGGCCTCTTTCCCCTAATCAGCTTTCTCTTACCCTAACCTATGCTGTTGGGCTCCCAGCATCTGTTCTATATGTACATGCAACAGTAGACAGGGATAAATTTTCATACCCAGATCCAGTCTTTCAGGCCCCCAAAGTCAGCAGTTACCCTGATTTGGGGGAATTAGGAATGTAAAGGATCATTTCATTTTTAAAGGTGATCTGTAAAAGGGCAATAACTGAGGCTGGGCCTTTCTTTGATTTTCTTTGGATGTGTAAAGAAGGCATGAAGATTTGGGGGGCCTAGATGTTTTGTTTTGTTTCTTGTTTATATGTTTGTTTTGGGGAGGGAAGATACATTTATGTTGCCTCCTTTTATATTAAAAGTCCAGGTCCTGCCTAGCCTGGGGGATTCATGCTTTGGCTTTGTCTAGACTAGAGTTGATGCTCCTGTTACAATTTGAGCTAACTGATCATAAATGCTAATTGTGTTGATAACGGAGGCTCTCCATAAATGTTTGTTCTGTTTTGTGGTTTGCCCCAGGCTGAATCCCCATGTCCTGATACTCTGCAAATGTTTGAGTCTAGATTAGCATTTACAGTCACTTGCCAAGCAACTGGCAATCAATTACAGCAGGAGGACACCTGCTAGTCCAGATAAAACCTAGGATAACGGGGAACTAGTTTCAGAGTAGCAGCCATGTTAGTCTGTATCCGTAAAAAGAAAAGGAGGACTTGTGACACCTTAGAGACTAACAAATTTATTTGAGCACAAGCTTTCGTGAGCTATAGCTCGCTTCATCGGATGCATACAGTGGAAGATACAGTGGGGAGATTTTATATACACAGAGAACATGAAACAATGGGTGTTACCGTACAGACTGTAACAAGAGTGATCAGGTAAGGAGAGCTATTACCAGCAGGAGAGCAGGGTGGGGGGGGGGGGGAACTTTTTGCAGTGATAATCAAGGTGGGCCATTTTCAGCACTTTACAAGAACAGTAGGAGGGGAAATAAACAAGAGGAAATAGTTTTACTTTCTGTAATGACACATCCACTCCCAGTCTTTATTCAAGCCTAAGGTAACGGTGTCGAGTTTGCAAATTAATTCCAATTCAGCAGTCTCTCATTGGAGTCTGTTTTCAAAGTTTTTATGTTGAAGAATTGCCACTTTTAGGTCTGTAATCGAGTGACCAAAGAGATTGAAGTGTTCTCCGACTGGTTTTTGAATGTTATAATTTTTGATGTCTGATTTGTGTCCATTTATTCTTTTACATAGAGACTGTCCAGTTTGGCCAATGTACATGGCAGAGGGGCATTGCTGGCACATGATGGCATATATCACATTGGTGGATGTGCAGGTGAACGAGCCTCTGATGTCACTAGGCCCTATGATGGTGTCCCCTGAATAGATATGTGGACGCAGTTGGCAACGGGCTTTGTTGCAAGGATAGGTTCCTGGGTTAGTGGTTCTGTTGTGTGGTGTGTGGTTGCTCGTGAATATTTGCTTCAGCTTGGGGGGCTATATGTAATCAAGGACCGGCCCATCTCCCAAGATCTGTGAGAGTGATGGTTCATCCTTCAGGATAGGTTGTAGATCCTTGGTGATGCGTTGGAGAGGTTTTAGTTGGGTGCTGAAAGTGATGGCTAGTGGCGAACTGTTATTTTCTTTGTTGGGCCTGTCCTGTAGTAGGTGACTTCTGGGTAAGCTTCTGGCTTTATCAATCTGTTTCTTCACTTCAGCAGGTGGGTATTGTAGTTGTAAGAACACTTGATAGAGATCTTGTAGGTGTTTGTCTCTGTCTGAGGGGTTGGAGCAAATGTAGTTGTATCGTAGAGCTTGGTTGTAGACAATGGATTGTGTGGTGTGGTCTGGATGAAAGCTAGAGGCATGTAGGCAGGCATAGCAGTCAGTAGGTTTCCGGTAGAGGGTGGTGTTTATGTGACCATCGCTTATTAGCACCGTAGTGTCCAGGAAGTGGATCTCTTGTATGGACTGATCCAGGCTGAGGTTGATGGTGGGATGGAAATTGTTGAAATCATGGTGGAATTCCTCAAGGGCTTCTTTTCCATGGGTCCAGATGATGAAGATGTCATCAATATAGCGCAAGTAGAGTAGGGGCATTAGGGGATGAGAGCTGAGGAAGCGTTGTTCTAAGTCAGCCATAAAAATGTTGGCATACTGTGGGGCCATGCGGGTACCCATAGCAGTGCCGCTGATTTGAAGGTATACATTGTCCCCAAATGTGAAATAGTTATGGTGAGGACAAAGTCACAAAGTTCAGCCACCAGGTTTGCCGTGACATTATCGGGGATACTGTTCCTGACGGCTTGTAGTCCATCTTTGTCTGGAATGTTGGTGTAGAGGGCTTCTACATCCATAGTGGCCAGGATGGTGTTTTCAGGAAGATCACCGTTGGCTTGTAGTTTCCTCAGGAAGTCAGTGGTGTCTCGAAGATAGCTGGGAGTGCTGGTAGCATAGGTAGCCCACCTTGATTATCACTACAAAAGGTCCCCCGCCCCCTGCTCTCCTGCTGGTGATAGCTCACCTTTCCTGATCACTCTCGTTACAGTGTGTATGATAACACCCATTGTTTCATGTTCTCTGTGTATATAAAATCTCCCCACTGTATTTTCCACTGAATGCATCCAATGAAGTGAGCTGTAGCTCACGAAAGCTTATGCTCTAATAAATTTGTTAGTCTCTAAGGTGCCACAAGTCCTCCTTTTCTTTTAAGGGAACTAGTGAAATGACATCAAAAGAGTCAAGAGACAGAAAACTGAGCAATGGAAAGGGGAAGGAGTTTTAAATCACTTTGATAAACTCTGTTTTGTCTGATTTTGTTAACACCTATTTAACATCGGTGCCAAATGAGTATTTTGGATAAAGGATGCATGGGGGCAAGGGAGGGATGGGAGAGACAAATTTGCCCCCAGATTTTTACTATCCTGGAGGCCCAGGAAAGTCCCCCCCTTCCTCCCCTAAATGGCACCCCTGAGGAGAGACACTGCCCTACCTAGGCAGAGCAGAGCAGCTCGGCACTGGCAGAAATGGGGGAAGGCAGTGGCAGTGACTCTGCATGTCCCCACACTCCCAAACTGCGCCCATGGTGGACTCCCCTCCCCTCTCCCGACACTGCAGCGGGCACCACCCACCCGCAGCCAGGCTCCCTCTGCCTGGCCTCACCTAGCGCTGTCTGCAGTTGGAACTTGCCCAGGAGATCTATGCAGGGCACGTGGCCACCCGCCCCAGGTGAGCAAGGTCTCCCCACTGCTGATCAGGCTGGACTTCAGCAGAGCAGAGGGAGCCCTGGGCTCCCCCCTCGCCCTGGCTGGAGCAGCTCCCTGAGGCTGCTGGAGGAGGGGCCCCATCCCCCACTGAGGGATGAAGTAGGGCTGGGTCAGCCTCTGCTGCAGCCAGCCCAGGGGCCGCAGAACAGCTGACAGGCAGGGTGGGGCTGCATTCAGGGGAGCTCCCCAAACCTGGATTAGCACAGCAGCCTACCCGCTGGCCGGTGGAGGCGGGGCTGCTCAGGAACTGCTGATCCGCGGCTGGGGCTGCAGCTCCACTGTTACACCCACTGGTGCTTTTCCCTGTCGGTGCTCCAGGGCTGGAGCACCCACGGAGTCGTCGCCGATGATGCTTAGCCCTCTCCAGTCTTCTGGGACCTCACCCATCCTCCAGACGCTCTCCAAGATAACTGTGAATGGTTCTGAGGTTCCTTCAGCTAGTTCCTTAAGTACCCTAAGATGAATTTCATCAGACCCTGCTGACTTGAATACATCTAACTTATCTAAATATTCTGTCATCTGTTCTTTACCTGTTCTGGCTTGCATTCCTTCCCTTTTGTTGTTAGAATTAATTGTGTTGAGTATCTGGTCACCATTAACCTTTGCAGTGAAAACTGAGGCAAAATAGGCATTAAACATATCAACTCACTTCATGTCATCAGTTAGTCTCTCTCCTTGCCTGCTAAGTAGAGGGCCTACATGTTCTCTCATCTTTATCTTGCTCCTAATGTATTTTAACAACATTGCCTTTTATGTCGCTTGTTAGGATATAGATATTCAGGCCTGTGTGTAAAGGCCTATACTCTAAGAATGTAGGTGTATTCTTATCACTTGGCTAGATCTAGAGGTATAAAAGAAAGAATCAAAATCACTGTCTGCCGGTGTAAGGGCCTTTTCTTACTGTGACAGTCTGAGGCCCTGTGCTTAGGCTAAGGCCTTTGGCTAAGCAGCAGAGGCAGCCATAAGCTGGGAAGCGACCGGTCACCTCCTCACTAGTCACATTGAAATAAGGTGCTATTGGGCTGTTAGGCCAGGATTGTATTCCTATCGCCTCCAGAGAAAGGGAAGTGCCTAGAAAATGTAAAAGGAAACTTAGTTTGATAGCATCCTGTCTGGCAAGAACTCACTTATCAATAGCTGGGATGTGAAATCCTCACTTCTGTATTGTTTTGTCATTATAGTTCCCACTTTGCTGTTGTTTATTTGCATGGTCTCTGTCTGGTTCTGTGATTGTTTCTGTCTGCTGTATAATTAATTTATCTGGGTGTAAACTAATTAAGGTGGTGGGATATAATTGGTTAAATAATCATGTTACAATATGATAGGATTGGTTAGTTAAATTTCAGGAAAATGATTGGTTAAGGTATAGCAAAGCAGAACTCAAGTTTTACTATATAGTCTGCAGTCAATCAGGAAGTGGGTGGGGGGAAATGGGAACAGGGAATGGGGCGGAAAATTGGAATCATGTTTTGCTAAGGGGGGGGAATGGGAACAGGGCCACAGGTGTAAGGCTCTGTGGTGTCAGAGCTGGGAAGGGGGACACTAAGGAAGGAAACTGGAATCATGCTTGCTGGAAGTTCACCCCAATAAACATTGAATTGTTTGCACCTTTGGACTTCAGATATTGTTGCTCTCTGTGCATGCGAGAAGGACCAGGGAAGTAAGTGGGTAAAAGAATAAGCCCCCTAACATCCCTTGTTAGGGGTGACTCATTTTTTGCCTCAGCACCTCTGATTTTCTTCCTTCGAGTGTGCTACTCTTTTGTACTCCTCCTTAGTAATTTGTCCATGTTTCCACTTTCTGTAGGATTCCTTTTTGATTCTGGATTCATTAAAGAGCTCCTGCTGGAGCCATATTGCCCTCTGACTATTCTTCCCGTCTTTCCTTCACCTCAGGATAGTGTGCAGTTGTGTCTTTAATATTGTCTCCTTGAGAAACTGCCAGCTCTCTTGAACACCCTTTCCCTTTCGATTTTCTTCCTGTTAGACCTTACGTACCGGTTCTCTGAGTTTGTTACAGTCGGCTCTTTTGAAACCCATTGTCCTTATTCTGCTGCTCTTACTCCTTCCTTCCCGTAGAATCATGAAATCGTCATTTCATGGTCACTTTCATCCAAATTACCATCCACCTTCCAATTCGCTACCAATTCCTCCCTATTGGTCAGAATCAAGTCTAAAATGGCTGTCCCCCTGGTTCCTTCCTCCAGTTTGGGGGACAAAAAATTGTCCCCAACACATTCCAAGAACTTATTGATAACTCTGTGTTTTTCCATATTACTTTTCCAAGACATGTCTGGATAGTTCAAGTCCCCTATTACTACCGATGCTTGTGGTTTGGATTTTCTGTTGTTCTAGAGATGCCTGACCCACCTTCTTTTCTGGTTGTCTCTAGTAGACCCTTTCCATAATGTCACCCCCTTATTTTTTAACCTTTTATCTTTACCCAATGCCTCTCAACCAGTCTGCCTCCAACTTCTTTTTGGATGTCAGAACAAGTGTATGTTTTATTTGGGTATAATGTGACATTTCCTCCCTTTTTTCCCTGCCTGCCTGAACAAACAATGCCCCTCTCTACCAATATTCCAGTCGTGAGACGTATCCCACTAAGTCTCTCTGATGCCAAGTAAGTCATATTGAATGTATCTACTAATCTACATGCAAAGGAGGTTATGATGATTCACCATTTACCGTTACATTCTGAGACCTATCAGTTAGCCAGTTTGTAATCCATTTTTGTGTAGCTAGGCCAAGGGCTGATTCTCTTTGACAGGAAATCCCCTTCTCACTATTCAGACAGTGTAACGGGTATTGCAGAGGGTGTAAATGTCATTGTTACCCACTTGAAGGCCCCTTTACACTGCCCATGTGGTGTGAAGGGGCCTTGCCATGCCTCAGAATGTGCCCATTGCTTTTGTTGTTGAAAGAATAAAATGTCAGTGTAAAAAAAACAATCTGATCGCCAGGGACATGAATTTCACCAAGAGACCAATGGCAAACACATTGTATTAAACTGGATGAAAATAAATTAACAGAACTACCAAAGAAAATTCAAAGGGCACAAAAACAAGATGTGAAAATTCACCCCCAAAGGCCTCCATTTTGTGGAGAGAAACAGAAATGTGTGCACCATTTCAGAACAGATCCTCCGCTATGGAGCCATGACCAACACCTCTCTTGGTACACGTGGATAAGACTGATCGGCTGATTGATTCAGGACCTGCTCCAAAGGCCAGGAAGTGGGGAAACTCCTGCTGATTGCAATGGGTTATGGATCAGGCCTTCAAGAGGAAGGCTATTCTCGTGTTTAAGGCACTAGACTGTTCAACTGCTGGCTGCACTGCAGACACCTCTGCGACCTCTGGGAAGTCTCTGATCTCTGGGGATCAGCCCATCACCTGTAACAGGGGGTAATAATCCTGCCTTTTCCTCACTCTTTGACGTGTCCATTTCAACTGTAATTTCTTTGGGGCAGAGACTGTCTCTTATTCTATATCTTTGTACAGGACCTAGTACAAAGGAACCCCGGTCTAAATGAGGATCAACCCGCACACAAATAATAAATATTAACTCATTGATCCCGAGTCAACACCAGGGTCGATGGCACACCCAGATTTTACTGCTTCGGCCTCCCAGAGCGTGTGGCTGGGTGTTGTTTCCTCGTGGCAGTATGTGAAAATGTGTTATAATCCAGGCTAAGCAAAGCCTGCCCCAGGTGCTGCTGTGCGTTTTCTGTATGGGAAATGCAGAGCGAGCACCTGTCGGGCTGCATAAAAACAATCTCCTGGAAAATTAAAAGCTGCTTGTGATTAAGTACCAAAGATCAGCGTGGAACCCTGCAGGCAGTTGCTGCTGCTGCGGCCCGTCTCCTCATTCTCTGACTTGTGCTCTACATAGCATTAGTGGGCGGAAACGCAAAATAAACCACGAACCTAACGGTGAATGTACAGCGACGGTGCAAATCGGGTGTCCTCTGTGGCCACTCGAAGTGCAACAGGTGATTAAACCAACCCCAAGAGGTTCTCATGTTGAGTGTGCAAATTTCAGTAACCTGTAGCCCTGTGTTATTCCTCTCCAGACATCAGGAGAGCGGATTTTCAGTTCAGCACCGAGTGACAACTCCTGTAGGGGCTTATCAGGAAAACTGCTGTGACAAACCCTGCAATGGAAGATGCTGCTGCCTGGGAGATGATTTTCATTAAACCGCCTGCCTTTGGCAAGGCAAAATCCATACCGAACCTCAGAAAGAAACACGGACAGCTGCAAGTGGCAAGGCTGAGACTGCGATTCTGCAGCTGTGGCAGAGCACCCCCCATCTGCAGCGGGAAAGGTATATTTAACTGATGATGTCATCATTAAAACCCCCTTCTGGAAAGACGCTCATCTAAGGGAGACAGTTACCATTTTCTTTCATTGACTGTACATGAACGATGATTCTTCTACTAAACTGTGGCTGCTTTTCATCTTAAAACAGTGTCTCACCTTTCCCAGAGCTATAATTTCCCTTTGCTGCTTCATGTTTATTTTTTCCAATGTACTGAATGAGTATTTACCACGTACCCTCTGACTTTATTAATGTTTTGTATTTTCATAATCCCCTGTGTTCTGAGCCTATGGAAAAATGGATTTTCTATTTTTAGAAGCAATCATTTCTCACAAAATAATTCACACGTGCATTGCCATCGCGTTATAATTTCTAGAAGAATAGAACTGGCTGGGAGCTAACATGGCAAATTTAGCTGGACAAACTGAAATCAACTAAATAGGTACGTTAGAAGTAGAGCTGGGCAAAACTTTTCAGCAGTATACAATTTTCAGCAGACCAGTAGGCTTAACTTCAGTACCCGGAAAGATAATGGAGCAAATAATTAAGCAATAAATTTGCAAACACCTAGTAGATAATAAGGCGATAAGTAACAGTCAGCATGGATTGGTCAAGAACAAATGACATCAAACTAACCTAGTAGCTTTCTTTGACAAGGTAACAAGCCTTGTGGATGGGGAGAAGCAGTAGATGTGGTATATCTTGACTTTCATAAGGCTTTTGGTATTGTCTTGCCTTCTCATAAACAAACTAGGGAAATAAAACCTAGATGGAGCTACTTTAAGGTGGGTGCATTAAACTGGTTGGAGAGAGAAGTTATCAGTAGTTCACAGTCAAGCTGGAAGGGCATATCGAGCGGGGTCCTGCAGGGATCAGTTCTGGGTCCAGTTCTGTTCAATATCCTCATCAGCGATTTAGATAAAGGCATAGAGAGTACACTTATAAAGTTTGCAGATGATACCAAGCTGGGAGGGGTTGCAAAAGCTTTGGAGGATAGGATTAAAATTAAAAATGATCTGGGCAAATGGAGAAATGGTATGATAGTCAATATAGTCAATAGTCAATAGGATGACATTCAATAAGGACAAATGCAAAGTACTCCACATAGGAAGGAACAATCAGTTGCACACATACAAAACGGGAAATGACTGCCAAGGAAAGAGTACTGCGGAAAGGGATCTGGGGGTCATAGTGGATCACAAGCTAAACAGTGTAACACTGTTGCAAAAAAAGCAAACATCATTCT
Source organism: Chelonia mydas (assembly GCF_015237465.2). NCBI lineage: Eukaryota > Metazoa > Chordata > Testudines > Cheloniidae > Chelonia > Chelonia mydas. The sequence continues at coordinate 133,297,897 of NC_051246.2, read as the reverse complement.
GGGACGTATTAGCAGGAGTGTTGTCAGTAAGACACCAGAAGTAATTCTTCCGCTCTACTCTGCACTGATTAGGCCCCAGCTGTAGTACTGTGTCCAGGTCTGGGCGCCACATTTCAGGAAAGATGTGGACAAATTGGAGAAAGTCCAGAGAAGAGAAACAAAAATGATTAAAGGTCTAGAAAACATGGCCTATGGGGGAAGATTGAAAAAACTGGGTTTGTTTAGTCTGGAAAAGAGAAGACTGAGAGGGGATGTGATCACAGTTTTCAAGTACATAAAAGGTTGTTACAAGGAAGGGAGAAGAAAATTGTTCTTCTTAACCTCTGAGGATAGGACAAGAAGCAATCAGCTCAAATTGCAGCAAGGGAGGTTTAGGTTGGACATTAGGAAAAAAAAATCCTAACTGTCAGGGTGTTTAAGCACTGGAATGAATTGCTTTGGGAGGTTGTGGAATCTCCATCATTGGCGGTTTTTAAGAGCAGGTTAGACAAACACCTGTCAGGGATGGTCTACTCTAGACAATACTTGGTCCTGCTTGCATACAGGGGACTGGACTAGGTGACCTCTCAAGGTCCCTTCCAGTCTTACGATTTTCTGAGTCTATGAATTTGGAATGAAAGAGGTGCCAGTGCTCAAGCAATTTTTTTACGTTCATAAGTGACACAGCAAATGCAGAGGTCTTGGGGCTATGAACTGCCATGCCTAGAGGTGCCGGGGATCAGCCCTGTCAAGTCCCATCACGATTTAAGCACTGCTTTTCAGCCCAAACATTTTTCCCTTCAAAAATGCACACTTGAGTCAATGTAAGCATGTCATGGATTTGTGCTGATTTTGGCAATTCGGTTCAGTCAAAAGAAATCAATCAATCCAAACTGTCAGGCTAGGTTCACCAAACGTAGGAGAGCAGATGTGGGGCCCTGTTATACTCAATAGCCTGGTGGTTTGGGCACTCAACGGGGAGGTGGGAGCCCCAAATTTAAGTCCCTTGTCTGCCTGATTTTGGAGCAGGGACTTGAACCCAGGTCTCTCACCTCTTATATAAGTAGCCTGACCACCAGGCTCTTGCTAGCCTGTGCGGGAGTCCTTCAACCTCTCCTGCTAACACTGTTCCATTGTCTATAAACTGTTCCACTGTCTGTAAAAGACCTGAGAGTTTGTTGGCTTCAATTGTAGCTGTTGAGAAAGAGAGGGAGCCCTAACCAGATTGTGTCCGAATCTCTCTTCTGCAGGGTTGTTATTACTGGCCTCCTTTTCCATTTTTTTTTCCAAACTAGAAACTTCCCACATCCATGAGCTGTTGTATGCTCAGTGGCTGCTAAGCCTCTTCCCTTTTCATTCCCCTCATCCAATGGAATGCTCCATTCCATTTTTGCTGAACAAGATACCTGCCAAAAATCAGCTCTTGAATGCAGATAAAAGTACAATTTTGCTCTGGGAGTATTAGGCCAAATTAATTCCTGGTGTAACCCATTGGTTTTAATGGAGTTACTCCGGGGTACATTTGAGCCACTGTATCAAATCATTGCTCAAAGGGCATTAACAGTAAGTTTTCCATGAGATCCCAAACTTTGTGTTTCCACCCATCTGATCTCTCTCCTATCGGAGATTGGATAGACTGCAAGGTCTTTTGGGGTAGTGGCTGTCTTTTATTGTAAATGTGTACAAGCACAGTGGGGAGCTATCATCATCATAATGCCATTACGCACTGAGCACGAGCTCCTAATGTGACACTGTAGCTAATAGTGCGAATATAATCCTTGACTGTATAAGAAGGGGACTAGCAAGTGGAAGGGAGATGTTGTTACTACTAAAAGAACAGGAGGACTTGTGGCACCCTAGAGACTAACAAATTTATTTGAGCATAAGCTTTCGTGAGCTACAGCTCACTTCATCGGATGCATGCAGTGGAAAATACAGTGGGGAGATTTATATACACACAGAACATGAAACAATGGGTGTTACCATTCACACTGTAACGAGAATGATCACTTAAGGGGAGCTATTACCAGCAGGAGAGCGGGGGGAGGGGGGAGGGGGGAAGGGAGGGGGAGGAGCTTTTTGTAGTGATTACACAAGGTATAACTATTTCCCCATGTTTATCCCCACCCCCACCCCTCACTGTTCCTCAGACATTCTTGTCAACTGCTGGAAATGGCCCGCCTTGATTATCACTACAAAAAGCTTCTCCCTCCCCCTCCCCCCCCCCCCCCCGCTCTCCTGCTGGTAATAGCTCACCTTACCTGATCACTCTCCTTACAGTGTGTATGGTAACACCCATTGTTTCATGTTCTGTGTGTATATAAATCTCCCCACTGTATTTTCCACAGTAGGCATCCGATGAAGTGAGCTGTAGCTCACGAAAGCTTATGCTCAAATAAATTTGTTAGTCTCTAAGGTGCCACAAGTCCTCCTTTTCTTTTTGCGAATACAGACTAACATGGCTGCTACTCTGAAACCTGTTGTTACTACTGTAAACAGCATTAGTGAGATCACTACTGGATACTGTGTCCAGTTCCGGTGTCCATACTTTGAAAAGGATTTTGAAAAATGGGAAAGTGTTCAGAAAATGGGAAAGTGTTCAGAAAAGTGTACAAGAATAATTCAAGGGCTAGCAAATCCAACTCCTAGTGAGAGACTAAAGACACTCAATCTATTTGTTTGATCCAAAAGAAGTTTAAGAGGCAATTTGATTGCAGTCTACAAGTACCTACACAAGGAAAAAATTTCTAATAGGAGAACATAAGAAGGGCCACACTGGGTTAGCCCAAAGGTCCATCTAGCCCAGTATCCTGTCTTCCAACAGTGGCCAATGGCAGGCACCCCAGAGAGAATGAACAGAAGAGGGAATCATCAAGTGATCCATCCCGTCACCCATTCCCAGCTTCTGGCAAACAGAGGCTAGGGACACCATGCCTTCCTGTCCTGGCTAATAGCTATTGATGGACCTATCCTCCATGAATTTATCTAGTTCTCCTTTGAACCCTGTTATAGTCTTGGCCTTCACAACATCCTCTAGCAAGGATTTCCACAGTTTGACGGTGCATTGTTTGAAAAAAATACTTCCTTTTATTTGTTTTAAACCTGATGCCTATTAATTTTATTGGGTGACCCATAGTTCTTGTGTTCTGAGGAGTAAATAACACTTCCTTATTTACTTTCTCCACACCAATCATGATTTTATAGATCTCTATCATATTCCCCTTTAGTTGTCTCTTTTCCAAGCTGAAAAGTCCCAGTCTTATTAATCTCTCCTCATACGGCAGCTGTTCTATACCCCTAATCATTTTTGTGGCTCTTTTCTGAACCTTTTCCAATTCCAATATATCTGATTTGAGATGGGGTGACCACATCTTCATGCACTATTCAAGATGTGGGTGTACCATGGATTTATAAAGAGGCAACAGGATATTTTCTGTCTTATCGATCCCTTTCTTAATGATACCCAACATTCTGTTCACTTTCTTGACGGCCGCTGCACATTGAGTGGATGTTTTCAGAGAACTATCCACAGTGACTCCAAGATCTCTTTCTTGAGTGGTAACAGCTAATTTAGACCCCATCATTTTATACGTATAGTTGGGATTATGTTTTCCAATGTGAATTACTTTGCATTTATCAACATTGAATTTCAGCTGCCATTTTGTTGCCCAGTTACCCAGTTTTGAGAGATCTTTTTGTAGCTCTTCACAGTCTGCCTGGGACTTAACTATCTTGAGTAGTTTTGTATCATCTGCAAATTTTGCCACCTCACTGTTTACCCCTTTTTCCAGATCATTTATGAATACGTGGAATAGGACTGGACCCAGTACAGACCCCTGGGAATTACCACTATTTTCCTCTCTCTCCATTCTGAAAACTGACCATTTATTCCTACCCTTTGTTTTCTATCTTTTAACCAGTTACCAATCCATGAGGGGACCTTCCGTGTTATACCATGGCAGCTTACTTTACTTAAGAGTCTTTGATGAAGGACCTTGTCAAAGGCTTTCTGAAAATCTAAGTACACTATATCCACTGGATTCCCCTTGTCCACATGCTTGTTGACCCCCTGAAAAAATTCTAGTAGATTGGCATCCTCCTCAACAGCACAGAGGCTGTCAGACCAGAGGTGGGACCATTCTACTGTGTCCCGGAAAGTCTCATCTATGTACCTCTCTGTCTCCCTTAGCTCCTCCAGCTCAGCCAGCCTGGTCTCCAAAGCCCGTACACGGTTTCTGCGGGCCACGAGCTCCTTGCACCGAATGCACAGATATGCCACCTGCCCATAGGGCAGGTAATCATACATGCTACACTGAGTGCAATAAACAGGATAGCCCCCGCTCTGCTGCTGGGCTTCTGCCTGCATCCTGTTTTCACTCCTGTAGTTCGTTCCTTTGTTGTTGTTTTGTTTTTATCAGGGTGTTTTTTGGCTTAAGTTTAAAGCAGTTTAAGGAATGGTATGTGTGTCAAGCCCCCTTCACAGCCCTCCCGTAAACTCCCTCACAAAACTCTCCTGTTTGCTAGCTCCTCTGGTCTCTTAGGAGCGGGCTTTTTAAAGGCTTGGTCTTCCTGCGTAGCCCTGCCCCCTCGTTAAGGGTTGATGGGGGTTAAAGGGATCAAAGCCTCGTTAAGAAGCTCCCAGCTCTCAAACTTGCCTAGAAGGCCGCTAGGCTCAGCACCCACATGGTGAGCACACGGTCCCCTGTGTTAAAGCCATTAAAGGTGACTCTTTAATCTACCAAACAAAGACAGAACAAAACCTAGTGCTGAAAGGTGAATCTGAACAAATCCAGACTAGAAATAAGGCAAACGTTTAACAGTGAGAGGAATTAAGCATTGGAACGACTCACAAGAAGTGCGCTGGATTCTCTACAACTCCCAGTCTCTAACCCAAGTCAGGGTCTCATTTTCTAAAGATACACTGTGTCTCAAGTATAAGCTTTGGGCTCGATGCAGGAACTGTTGGGTACGTCTACACTGGGCACTGGAGGCGTGACACCCAGCTCCAGACAGGCTCATGCTAGCTCTCTTGAGCTACCTTGCTAAAAACCAGAATGTACCTGTGGTGGGAGTGGCATCATGAGCTAGATGCCTAGGGTACGTGCCCATCAGAGACCAAATCACACCCCCTTGATGTGTAGCCGTACCCGCTGGTGAAACCCTCTGGCCTAGGCTGTGCAGGAGGTCAAAACTGAACTGTGAAATGTGCACTTCAGGCCATTTACTCTTGCAGAGAGGAGAAGGACCCTGCAAAGGAAGAATCTTCAGTGTGCAGGTATGGGGAATCCAGCAGGAGGGACCAAAACTGCCCCACAGTGACTGGTTCATTTGGTGACTCTCAGAACGTTCAGCGGCCTTCCAGAGCATAAAGGGATGGTGCCCTACATGCAGCGTTTTCAAGGGACATGGAGCTGGCTGGCAGCGTTGATTCAGCTCTTTTATTACACAGCTACAGGAGGAATAGAGGATACAAAGACGGCATAGGGCTGAAGGAAATAAGAACCTAGGGGCCGGAAAAAAGTGCAGATAGTAAAGAACTAAACTGGACAAAAGCCATCGTTACCTCAAACTCCCACTCGATTAACAAGAGGGGTGCTGGGACAGAACTGACAACTGCGGCCCAGAAAGCCCTGACCTCCGCAACTAAATATTTTCATTTAATCATTTAATAAAAATAGGCCCAAATCTTGCCCCGTGAGTGATTAAGCAGGACAAAGGGGCATGTTCCCAGTGCTTAATTTGGAATGAGAGAGGTGCTGGGGCTCAAGCAATATTTCTACTTTCTTAACAGCCAGGCCCAGAGGTGCCGGGGCTCTGCACTGCCGGTCCCAGAGGTGCCGGGGCTCAGCACTGCCGGTCTCAGAGGTGCCAGGGCTCTGCACTGCCGGTCCCAGAGGTGCCGGGGCTCAGCCCTGCCGGTCCCAGAGGTGCCGGGGCTCTGCACTGCCGGTCCCAGAGGTGCCGGGGCTCAGCCCTGCCGGTCCCAGAGGTGCCGGGGCTCAGCCCTGCCGGTCCCAGAGGTGCCGGGGCTCAGCCCTGCCGGTCCCAGAGGTGCCGGGGCTCAGCCCTGCCGGTCCCAGAGGTGCCGGGGCTCTGCACTGCCGGTCCCAGAGGTGCCAGGGCTCAGCCCTGGCAAGCCCCAGCACAAATTAAGCACCGAGCGTGTTCCATTGTCCCTGCCCACCAAGATGACAGGCTGCCACCGAGTGAAGTGCTGAGAAGACTCCACTGGTGGGATGATGTGCAGGCTGCCAGAGGGCCCAGACCCCAGCTTGTTACCGGTGGCCTGAATGACAACGGGCATTTCTTCCACACACCCCTGCGAGTGCCAGGCCTGAGGGACACAACCTGCTTCTTCCTGCTGGGCTAGGCTGGTGTGGATCTACCGGTGCAGAGGCACGGGGCGCGGGGGGAGGAAGGTGAGCCGTGTGTTTGGGTTCTTGACATGTACAGGTAGAAACGTTGCAGGCTGAACAGTCTTTCATGATATTATTGGCCATGTCCCAGCACTGGTGGTGGGAGCCCGCTGGCCACAAGCACACACAACCGCTCGGCCACACAACCGCTCCGTCACACAACCGCTCCGTCACACAACCGCTCGGTCGCTAGCAGCCAAGTGGAAGGAGCCTCAAAAAGAAGTTGTGTCCTGGCTTTAGAAAGGAAAAGAGCCATGGGCCCAGGGTCCCGGGGGCAGGGCTGGGCTGGTCAATGAGAGGAGGAAGGCAGGAAAGAGGCTCTGTGTGTCCTGACTTGGCACAAGCCCCTTTTTGTCTATAGCAGGAGGTCGAGTTGCAGTCAATGTGTATTAATGCTGGGGACCTAGGTAAAAGGCACACCACACAGCACTGGTGGACAACCCAGAATGAGCAGCCTGACATGCTGGCAGGCCTGAGGCAATGAGAGCCCAGAACCATCATCCGCTTGCCCAAAGATTTACCAATCACTGGCTTATCCCATGAGATTGTGAGGTCTAACAAGGGTACCAGCATGAAAGCTGGACCACTGACGGTCCCTCTCCTTAGCATTTTGATCTCAGTATTAGCCACACTCTGTATATTAGGAGGTGAAGGGTAGTTTTTTTTTCGAAAACATTATTGCATTCATGCACCAGATCCCTGGTTTGAGGGTCACTTGTACTTTTTGAAAACTCTCCTTCCTGTGGCTGCATGTACTGGTTTGGTTGAGGTGTGGCTAGGAAAAGTTACTATCAAACTGTGAAAACAGTTATCAGATTGGTTGGTGGGTTTCCTTGGTAATATTGGTGTGTGTTGTTTTGTTTTGGAATTCAAGAAAGGTTTTGGTCTCTCCACTTTTGTGGGGAGCAGCTGCTCCAACCCTAAGGACCCCAGCCCTCGCCATCTCGTACTCAGTAGCAGAGTACTGCGCACCAATGTGGAGTCGGTCGTCACACACCAAACCTGTTGACGTACAACTCAATTCAACAATGCGCATCATCATGGAAACTCTCCAACCGACTCATCTTCCATGGCTTCCGGGTCTGAGCCACATGGCTCCCCCTTACATCGGGAGGGAGATCACAGCTGGCAAGCTGCTTGGGAAGGTACGTGCCAGCCCACACTTGCCCTTGTTCAGTGACCTTTTTATCCCACCAGCCACACGTCTTTCATCACGACACCCACTGTGGTTGAAGCTGCCGCCCCAGTGCATGACAGCAGAGCCCCGGTGGCGGGAAGACTGGTGCTTAAAGCCAAGCGCCAATTAGTTCCTCATCACAGAGCCTGCTGCTCACCTCCCCGACCACCCGCCCCCGGCTTCAACCCGCCACATCGTCAGTGGGGCCTTCTGAACCGATTCCGGACTGGGCCAGGCCTCTGTGCAGCCAACCAGCACCGTTGGGGTCTTCAAGACAATCCACGCTGCAGCTGCGGCATGACTCAGACAATGACACACATTGTCGAGGGGTGCCCGCTAACCCAATTCAGCGGTGGGCTCCGAGAGCTCGACTCGGCTGCTAAAGACACTATTGATTGGCTCGGCGAATGCGCAAACGCTACATAAATAAATCCGTCCTACTGAAGTGCTCACTGCTATGCCAATGAGTCACTTTCTCCCTTGCTTGGCTGCACGGTTTCCTTCTGCCAACTCCTTCCTTCTTCTAATCCTCTTACCTCGAACACAACCTGCTTGAGTCTTGGATATGAATGGTCTCATTAACATAGAGCTGGGAGCCAAACTGCATGGATGCAGGGACCACAAAACCAGCCCTGGTAAATAGCATCCCTCAGCCAAATATGTGTGGGGGTAACGGCGAGGGGAATCGCAATCCCCGATCATCGCTATGCTAGGCCCACCTCAGAGCTGCTGTTCTCTGTGGGAGACGGGATTTCATCCGGGCCACCTTGTACATGCCCATTGTGGTGCTGAGGAGGGAGAAAGGGTCATCGTGGGCCTTAGACTAACCTCAGATCAAACTTTTCTAAACTGGACCCTCCCTCCCTAAGGCTGCAAATGTATCACAAGCAACCCAGACGGAGCTGACATGGGAATAATGGCAAGGAGGAGGAGACTTTGATACTTTTGTTCAAAGTGAGAATAAAGTCCTCACGGCACGAGAGTGCCTAAGCCAACGATGGTACATGCTGCCGTTCAGAACGAGTGCGCCCAGGTTTCCCTTAGGACAGGAAGTGGGTCTATGGCACAGCTGAGTGTAAGCTCCTTTTACGCCCGCTGCCAAGCCAATAATATTCACTTTTCAAAATCCTTTTGGGTGAGTCATTTAGATGAAAGTTATTTTAAGCAAAAGCTTTAATTATTTATTACTGAGAAGTGTCTCCGTTTCCTAAATGAATGACTGATTGTCCAAAAAAAGTGTTAATCTAATGAAGGGATTTAAAAAAAAAAGAGTTTAAAACAACATTAACATTAAGAAAGGTAGCCATTTAGTAACTAGAAAAAAACAAATGTTTACAGCCATATAATCAGTACAATTTCACTATCTTCCATATAAAATGAAATCATAATGAATGTGATATTTATTATTCATAGAAACCTAGCATTAATTTGATTAGTTTCTAAGCTTATATCTAAAAATTAACAAAACCTGAAAGAGAGCTAAGAAAATGTATTTTGTAGAAGCCTAAGAAAACATTAATAGAAATTTGTAAATATTCATTGTATGAGTATGTCAGGACAATTCTGGTGTGTAGAAACATGGATACACAGGTATTTTATGTCATTCAAAGGACTGTTTCTCACAAACAAATACATCCGGAATATCCTCATTTTCAAGCAGAAACTGTACAAATTCTTCCAGTCATGAATTTGTAACACATGTAGTTCAAAAGAAGATTGGATACACCGATTAAATTTTATTTTAAAATAAGGACTAACTCTGACAAGTACAGGGGTGCACTTCAGATGTAAAGCATCTGCTTTCAAACATTACCAGATTGCAGTTTCAGTTGCACTTAAAAGCTAAAGTGTGTAAGGCCAAATTCATCCCTGGTGCAACCTCATCAACATTTTGTGTCCCCAGTACAATACACTGACACGTTAACATGATTGGTCAGTCATAAATGGTGCCGTTAGGCAACACCCTGGATAGGAGAGTGAAATCAAGCTGTGATAATGATGTATTAACATTGAACAAATGTAGCCCAGATGAGTAATTTGATATAAAGTTGCTTAAAATAAAATTAAGAGGAGTAACTCTGCAGAAGGGGTTTCTCATCTCGAAAACTGCCTGTCAGAGCTGGAATTTAGGTCTATACTTCTACCAAGTCCTCCTTGGCTGATAACTGTAGTACATGGAGGCTCTAATGTGGATAAACGTCATTTCAGAGAGACGCATACACTAGTTAGTGTCATGTGATACTCTCTGAAAGGGTTTACACCTAATTCATACCGCAAACAGCTTAATGAGAATGTAGTACTGAGCAGCGAGTGTGATCCAGTCACAGGTTTCGCTTTTGTACAATGCAACAGCTCCCCCATCTTACAGAAGGAAGAATTTAAAGTGGGGAAAAAACTTCCAGGGGAAAATACTGGAGGAACTCAACATGTTGAATGGCTTTTATTTTAGAGAAAGAGAAAATCACTAGGCTGTCTGTGCCAGAAATGTTTTAGAATTCCCAACATGCCATTTTGGGAGAAAAGCTAAAAAACAACCAACCAGAAACCAAAATCCCACCTCTTCTGCAGACCAGTGCAGTTGACATTTTGATGATTAGGGGATGAATGTGCTTCTTGCAAGAATGAGTAAATGCTCTGGTTTCCCACTAGTTTTTGATGAGGTTCAGCAGTGTATTGTGCAGAAAATTACATTTACGCACTTCTCGTGTTCGGGATTTGGAATGGATTCTCTCTCTTGCAGGAATATTAGTGTGTGATTCTCCCACTGTCAGCATGCACTATCACTGTGATTAACTATGGATATTACCCTAGCACCCAGAGGTACCGACTCAGACACAGGCCCCGTTGTGCCAGGCACTGAACACATCCAGGGGAAAGGCTTGTCTACATGGTGCGGCAAAGCGCACCAGATGGGTCTGATTTGTAAAGCACACTTGTGTGCTGTGCTCGAACTACCCCGAGTACTGCCTGTGAGGTGCTCTGCCGGGTCCCTAGTGAATGAGAACTCGGTTTCTTTTAGAGCACGTTAGCAGGGGGTACCTGGCACAGTAAAGGAGTAACATGCTACAGCCCTTTACAAATCAGAGGGTGGTGAAGCACTGGAATGGGTTACCTAGGGAGGTGGTGGAATCTCCTTGCTTAGAAGTTTTTAAGGTCAAGCTTGACAAAGCCCTGGCTGGGATGATTTAGTTGGGGATTGGTCCTGCTTTGAGCAGGGGGTTGGACTAGATGACCTCCTGAGGTCCCTTCCAACCCTGATATTCTATGATTCTATAATCCTTTAATTCAAAGCAAGGGTCCTCAGTAGAACTAGAGTGTCCTGCCCCTCGACCTGTTATGGTTACTCTTTGTGCCTGGATAGCCAGCCTGGCCTCAGCCCCCAGGCCGGACGAGGACCATGGCCATGTCTGGGGAAGCTGGATTCACCGGGGAGCTGCCAGCCCGTGTAACTGAGCGGTTGGTCATGCACCCCATTTGATGCATGCAAATGGCCAAACCCCGCCACCCAAGAAGGACCTTGATGGACCCTGAATGTTTGGGGCAGAGGCTCAGAGCGACCTCCCAGGGGGTGCAGGGCCCCCTGCCATGAGTGTCCCCATGCACCTTTTCCACTGGCCTCCCCAGCCAGCGAACAGAGAGGGGCTGTGGAGGGAAGGGTCAGGCTGTGGGCAGTGGGGTGCCAGGCACCCCCAACATGCTGTGAAGGGTGGGTCCGGGAACGGTGAGGTAGCAGCAGTGGGGTGAATGATCCCATCTTTCCAGGGCATATTGTCTTTGCTGGAGCCCTGGCCTTTTTGTGAGACCCACACAGCCAGTTAGGAACCCCAGAGGACCCAATGCAATGGAATCGCACCAGTTCTGCTACACAGGCTGGATGGATGCACATGGGGGAGCCAGTGCCCCATGGACAGTCACAATGGGGTCTGTGCACTCCAGCCACAGGGGATGATATTGGCCATTGGCTGGGGGAGGCGGGGTAGTGAGCGCACAGGGGTCAAGGCCTTTATTCTAGGCACGGGGCTGGAAGAACAGCCAACGACAGCCGACCTGCCTCCATGCTGGGGGTCGATTCCATCTCCAACACACACAGCCCGGCTCCCTGCCTGCCACGTTTGTCAGGGTGTGCGCAGGGCAGGGGTGGGGTGCATCTCATCTGGGGGTCCTTAGAGTCAGTCGCAGTTCCAGTGCTGGGCCTGAGAAGGGTTTCAGGTTAGTTCTACTCGCCCCCCAGCTTGTTCTCTGGGCACAAATTCAGTGTTGTTTTCTAATAATTCAGGGAGGCCACGGGGTTTGTTTTTAGAAGAGACTGAGCGGGAGGTCTGACAACTGCTTTGGGCAAACTCGACAGCACTAACTCAGGCCAGCGGCCTGACCCAGCCGTTTGTCACCAGGAAGTCGAAGAGCAAGGTAAGCACTTTCTCTGATGCTAAGTAACAGGCGGTAGGATTCTGAGGGAGTGAATCTTGGACATGGTCACTGATGTGCTGAAGGGCTTTTCTGTTTCCCTCTCTACCATCTCCAGCGCTTCAGTTCCCCACTCCCTCCCTTCCAGCCCCACAGATACACACCCCTACCTGTGGGCCTGCCCCATCCGCAGCTAACCACATCCCCCCCTCCTCCCCATGCAGGCACCAGGAGTGGGAGCAGGGGAGCAGCAGGGGCCACCGTCTGAGTGGCCAAGTGCCCACTGAGCGCACACAGCTGCCCCCGGCACTGTCCCACTGCAGAGGTGATGGTCACATTTTGATGGGGAACATTGTATTTGAAAAACCCCTAACACCACAAACCTCGGTGAAGGGAACAGAGCGAAAGCAGGGGCCATTGCTCAGGGATGCACAGGGAGAAGGGTTCAGTGGTTTCCGGGCTGGAAAGCGGCTCTCAGCATTACATTGGTATTAGCCGTGTGTACCAGGGTAGTGCCAAAGCCCCTTTGCACTCGGCGCCGTAGAACCGCAGAGGTCCCCACCCTGAGGCGCTTACAGCATAACTCGACTGGACGGACGCGGGGGGGGGGGGGGGCGGGCACGCCAACAGAGTGAACAGTGGGGGCGGGCAGGAAATGTCATGAGAATACATTGGGGCGGTGGGGGGGGGGGCTAGGAGGGGATCAGCTAAATGGGAAGGGAAGGGGTGGGAGGCACAGGGCAGGGAGGAGAGGGAAGGAGGGTGGACCGAAGCTGAGGTGAAGAGACGGGGGTAGAGACGACAGGGGACAGGTTAGTTCCCAGGAAGACTCGAGTGCGGGCACCTGAGGCAGCATGTCCTGCCCCTGGCCTGCAGCCATCGGGCAGGACGCTGAGCTGGGGCCGGCAGAAGGTTTCCACACAACTCACAAGTTCAGTCGTGACAACCCCAACCCTTACAGATCAAGTCAAACTCTCCCCTCCCACACACTTGCTACCAGAAGAGCCAGGGGATTGGCTTATAAATCATGAGATGAAAAGCACACCCCCTTTTTGTTTTTTAAATTTTCCTTCTGGCTTTAGGTCCTTTGGGGTTCACAGCTTCAAGCTTCTCCTGCTCCCCCGGGGTCAAGAAACTGCATTTATTGAAAAACTAACCAACCAGCCCTGTCTCTAGCAACAGGAGCTTTAAGGTAAACTCCAAGATGGGTGAGGCTTGCGGGAACAGTAGCAGAGCCCTGCCAAGTCCTTCTGAGGGAGAGGCAGAGCGGAGCTGGCAGCTGTCTGCCAGCATCAGGCCACCTGAAGCTCTCGCCTTTTGCTGCTGAAGAGCTGGGTCCCAGTGTGGGCTGGGTCACAAGTGGTTGCCCTGGTCCATAGGGCTGCCACTGGGGCCTTTTCCAGCACAGAGCAAAATCTCTCTTGTGGATGTGTAGAAGTGTGACACCAGGGGCCACAATCTTCCCCCATTTGTGCCAATGTATGGCTCAGCCCATCTGGCTTTCCCTCCCTCCTCCTCCTCAGGACCGGGGCGTCCCACTCCCCACAAGAAATCCCTTGAGCTGGGGAAAGGAAGCCAGTCAGAGCAGCTGCATATACCAGGACCTGCTTCTGCCCTCCACTCCCCCCACCCCTGGAGCACTCTGCCATGGCTGGGGAGCTGCTCCCCCTGCCCTTACGGCAGCAATTGCCCCTCTCCCATCCCCCTTCTCAGATCTGGGGAGCAGGTGAAGGTCCTGCCCTGCCCCTGGCAGGCCCAGGGTGTCCTTGGCCCTCAAGTGGCACCAAGAGGGGAGCAGGTGGTGTGAGTGCGAGGCTGGTGAAAGATCTCACACACTCCAGAGGGGAAATGGTACTTTTGAGGAACTGGTACTTTTGCACAGGGTGTCTATTTCCACTAACAAAAAACCACTATCAAACAAAGTTATTTGGTTGTTTTCAGCCACAAGTTTTAGGTTTTCATTTAAAATGTCTGGAGAAAGAACTGCCCGTTTTCCTGACCAGCTCTGTGGAGGAGCACGTCTAGCAAGGCAGTACGGGAAGGAACACGTGTTGGTGGTTTCAGAAGACAATTACCGGTGTGTGTGTGTGTGTGTTAGTGTTTTCTGTTAAGTTCTCATAATGCTGAAGCATGCATCATTTAAGAGTCAGCACAGATATGTTAAAACCACTTAGTGTCATGAAAGAAATCTTTGACATTTTTCTACAATTGAAGTCACTTGGTAAGAAACAACCCTACAAAAATGCTTACTTTGCTTAGAGTCGTGCAATGGAAGTCTAACAACAGTGATAAATTCTGCCCACTATAAAGGACAACTACCTGCTAGGCTATAGGGTGTACAGCCAGGCAGCTCGAACTAATGTTACTCCAAAATTTGCTGAGATTAAATCTAAATACAATCTCCACACACACTCTCAAAACGGTTAGAGCTCCAGAAATTGTCACTGAAGTATCAAATGGTTGCCATGGAACTCAGAGCCTACCCCAAACCATCACTTTTCCTATTAGTCTTGATAGAGAGAGGAATTTAAGATGATTGTCTTCTTTCTGAATCTCCAATTCAGCTCTTTACTAGGGTCATTCGACAGACCTTAGGAGGAGCAGACTTGTCAATCATGGGGAAAAGTGACCCAGGAAGATGCCCTGTTTATGCAGACTACATGCACAGACGTTAATCAGTCATGAAAGCCAGCAGTGGTTTTCTAGAAGTATTTACACTGTTGTCACTTTCTCTGTCCTTGTCATTCCTCTCACGCCTGTGACTTTGTAAGCTAATTCTGCAGGTACGTTTGTCAGATAAATAATGAGGTCAACATAAACAGACATAAGCTACTGCTGTCAATCCTTTACTTATTTACTCATCCACTAGCGATGGGCCTGGCCCAGCCCTGGCAGACTGGGTCAGAAGAGGATGCAGGATAGGGTCCTAAGTGTTCCTGATGCTGCTGTGGGAGCGTGCACCCCTGCCCACCCCCCAACAAAAGCACTACACTTAAGTTTGAAACTGTGTTTACTTTTTCCTCCCCCCAGAATGGCACTAAGGCTAGAATGTTAACAATACAAAGTCTAGCCCTTTGGCATAAACGCTTCCAGAGGCGGTCGGAGGTACTCCCCTTTGCTGCTGTATTAGGTTATCAGCTCACAACTGAGGCCTACATTGTCGAGCATGATTTGTAATTTTGGGTCCGCAACTAGACCCCTTGAAAGGCCTGATTTTCAGAGGGTGGAGCTCTGCACTGTCTGGAAACAAAAAGGCCACTTTAAGGCATCTCTAGTTGTGGATCCAAATAAGAGACAAGCAAACCACCAGCCACTTTTGGAAAGCAGGACCCAGACCCCTTTGTGACATCAGGCATGTCTGCCTGCGATACCCATGGACATGTTACCTGCTTAAGAACAGCAGAATCAGGCTGTTAAATTCTGAAAGAAATGATCCCTCATGAGTTATTTTAGGTGAAGTTTGCGATTTCTTCTTCTGTTGACTTCAGTAGACCTGGCCCAGCGAACACCTATGGGTCTGAAGCTGGTGCAAAGCAGAGTAGCAATCTCATCACACCAGTTATTGCATTATCTTCCCCACATGGCATCTGTATTTGCAGCCATCTGCAGCTGGACTTTCTGTAGGCTCCAGCACACATTTTCACCTCAGGATACAGAGTACAAGAAACATCCTCCCACGGAAACCCCATCACCCCATCAGCCTCCCAGGCCCTGTGGGTGGGAATTTGCCCTCGGAGCTGTTGTGCCACACACCGGAGGATGGCTAGATGAGCACAAAGCCTCCTGCCTTTACCGCAGCCCTGACAGAGAGTGATAGATTCTAGCCCCCTGAACGATGCCAGAGCCCACGCTTTGTCTCTGTGCTTCCACAACCGAAACCACAGGCCTGGGCGTGTCTGGACACGGGGTGCGCTCCGGAGAAACCTGGCAGCGCAGCTCACAGCACAGAAGGGCGCAGCACCTCCCAGGAACGCTCCCCTCACTTCTGGCAGGAGTCAGACAATCACACCCAGCAGCCGGTGTCTCCCTGCTGGGCAGCCCTGCACTCAGCCCAGCCAGCCACTCCCTCTGTCAGAGGGCAGGGGCTCGGGAAGAGGGGCACGGTTTGCTGAGGGGCCTGTGTGGTTGGTGAAGTCCCCTTGCCTTGCCCAGCCCAGGGACCCTGCCTGCCTGGCCCACTCTCTCCGATGCCCCCTGCCTCCCCCAGCCTCTGCTCAGCGCTTCGCTAAAGGAGCCGAAGGGACAAACACAGGAGCCCCCGGCTCAGGGGGCCTAGGCCATGGGCGTCACTGGTGCGGCTCAGCTGCACGAGCGGTCTGTCTCCGCCATGCAAAGCAGCCCCTGGCCAGGGGCTCGGCGCAAGAGCCGGGCAGGGGGCAGCGCGAAAGCCAAGCACCGAGACGCACCCAGCCCACCACACTCACACCCCGAGAGCGCCCTGCCGGAAGGTGAGACACGATCCCCAAAGCCAGGCTCCAAGTCCGCGCCCTGAGCCCCGGCTGTGTCCGCCCGGATCCACGCAGCGCCCGCCACGGTCCCCCAAAGCTGCCTCAGGTCCCAAGCGCCGGTTTCCAGCCGCATCCACGTCATGTCCCCAGGAGGGTCCGAGACAAGGGGGCAGCTTCCCAGGACGGCGAGCGGCGCCTCTCTGCTCCCGGGACAGCGCGGTCGGGTCAGCGGCGCCCTCCTCGCCGGACCGCAGGCCCCTTTCTTCTCCCCGCTCCGGCAGTCCCCCGCGGGCGCTCCGGGCTGGCTGCCCCGCACCCCGCTGCCCCGAGAGGAGCGGAGAGCCCCGGGGAGGCAGACGAGCCTGCCGCCCGCCAGCCCCCAGAGCTGTGAAGAGCGCAGGGCCCCAGCCCGCTGCGCCAGGAGCGCTCCGCCGGGACCCCGCGCCAGCGCGCACGGCCCCTCGCAGCCACCGGCTCCGCCGCCGCCGCGCTCACTCCGGCTCCGCCTCGCCCCCTCCCCGGTTTTGAGCAAAGGCTGCTTAACTGATTGGCTCCCTCGTCTCGGCGGCGCCCCAGCCCCCACCCCGAGCCACCCCCGAGCAGGGCTGGGAGGGGGACCCGCCGCTGGCGCAGGTACCTCCGCGCCCTCTCCGCTCCCCTCCCCTGAGCGCACCCGGGACGGGGGCTGGCCCCGAACCGCGGAGCCCGCGGCAGCCCCTGGGCCCCAGGGCAGGCCGAGGAGAGCGAGTCCCTCCAGGTGCCCCGGGGAGACCCACGGGGGCTCCGACGTGAGGGTGGGCCCGGGCTGCGCGGGGAGCAGCTTTACCCCGGACGCGCCCTGCCGGCCTCTTCCCCAGCGAGCGCCTCCAGCGCCCGGGCAGAGCCGGCAACCAGAGGCCGCTGCCCGCTGACACCGCTCCAAGCGCAGCCTTCCAGCTGCAGCCGCGGCCCGGCCCCCGGGGTGGGAATCCCCCGCGCCGGCCCCGGAGCCGGAGGCGCAGTTCTCCAGCCCGGGGGAGTGGCCTGGCGGAGGCAGCGCTGTCACCCCTGCGGAGCGGGCTGCGCCCCCGCTCTGCCCGGCCCAGGGATGCCGGGCTAGCCCTGCCCGAGGCTGCCAGCTCCTCCGGCCCGGCAGGAAAGGGCGCAGCGACACGCCCCCTCCCTGCCCACTCCAGCGCCGGCAGCGCCTCCCCGCGCCAGGGCGCAGCCGCTGCTCACACGCTCCCCCGGCTTCTCCCTGTCCCGGCGGCCCCGGCTCGCCGCGCACCGGCTGGGCAGCGCTAGCCCTGTCCCCGCCGGCGCTGGCGAGCTGCCCAGCGCGCCCCTGCCCGTGGCTCGCAGGCACGTCTCTGGATTAGCGGAGCTGGGGGCGCCCGGCGCCGCTCTGCGCCCGCCCGCTGCGGCTGGAGCTGCCTTTCCCGGCTGCGCCGCGCCATCGCTCTTCTCGCTGCGGAGCAGGCGGTGGCTCGGGCTGGCACCAGGCTGCAAAGCCGGCTTCATGCTGCAGCGAGCGCCGCGGCTCCCGGGGGCCGGGCGGCAGCCGCCGGAGCTCGCCGCGGGGAGGATGGAGCCAGCAGCAGCCGGGGAGGAAACGCGCAAGGACCCAGTGCAGCCAGCTGCGCCCCCCTGCAGCGCCCGGGGCTCCGGCTGCTCCGCCTGAGGCTACCCGGCTCTCGGAGCGCCGCGCCCGGTGGGTCGGTCTCCCTTGACGGGGGTGTGCATGGCTGCGCCGCGGACAGCCGGCGGGAGAAGCCCGAGGACGGAGCCCGGCCGCGCAGCTCGGCGGTAGCTCCCCGAGCGCAGGAAGAGCGCCCGCCTCCCGGGGCCATGGGCAGCGCGTCCCCGGCCCGCGGCGCTCCAGCCGGCGCCTGAGCCGGGCTGGCCAGAGGCGGAGCGCGGGGCTCAGCGCTGGATTATCCGGCGCCCAGCGCACGGGCGGCGTTAGGTGAGCGCAGCGAGGAGGCTCGGCGAAGCCCGGCGGAGCTCGGATTGCCCTGGCGCAGGTACACGCTGCAAGGTCAGCGGGGCGCGGCTGCGGGGTCCGCGGTGGGGGCGGTGGAGGGGCGCTGGCGGCGGGCTGACCGGGCTGCGCCCCTGCCTGGTGTGCGCTGGGGGGGCCGCGCGGCTCGCTCCCTCCCTCCCTCCTCCCCCCGCCCGGCGCCGTGCGCGCCTGTGCAGCCGCCCTGCCTGCGCCCGCTCCCCGGGAGCCGAGCCGCCGCTTTGCACCGGGCGAGCCGCGCGGGCGACCCCCAGCCGGACCCGCGGGCGCCGGCCGCCGCCTGCCTGCCGGAGGATGCGTATGCGGAGCGATGGCACCGGGCGGAGCAGGGACCGGCCAGCCCGCCGCCAGCCTGTGAAGCCAGCCCGGAGCCGCCGCAGCTGCACCTGCCGGGGGAAGTGCTCCGGCCCCGTCTTTCCCGGCTAGCGGCGCCAGGTAACGCGACCCTCCCGCGCCGGGCGCTGCGCTGCATTGCGGGCTGGGGGGAGCCGCGGGCGCCGCTCCGGGAGGCGCCACCGTCTCTGCTGCGGGGCGGGGGGCGACCCTGCCCCCAGTCCAGGGCAGGCAGGGGCAGCCCGGCCGGGGGTCTGAGCAGGAGCCTTTCCTCCGTGTGGGGCCCCGCTGGGGCTGCAGCTTCTCCGGACACGGTCAGGGCTCCCCGCGCTGCCCAGGGGCACCGCTCTGCGCTGGTGCCAGGCTTGTGTCTGCCCGGGGCTCGCTCCCCCTCGGGCCGGGGCTGGGTTCCTCTCCGCGCCGGCTGGCGACAGAGCCTGGGCTTGGATTCGGCGGGGCAGGGGCGCGCACCCCGGGGTGCCAGGGCGGAAGGGGGCGCGGGCGGACTGAGGTCCCCGGTAGCGGAGCAGACGCGCACAGCCGCTGTCCTGCCAGCCGGGAGCTGGATCCGGACGGTGCTGTCGGGCAGGGACGGGACCCGCGGGCTGGGGCTGGCGCGGGGCGGATCCCCCGGCCTCGGACAGCGCCCTGGCTCCTGCCGGGGGAGCAGCGCTGCCCGACGAGTCCATCCCTGTTTCATGCCATAGTGAAGCCGGGATTAATTCAGCTGGGAGCCGCGCCTGCGGCTCCCTGTCCCCGGCGGGGGGAGGGGGGAGCTGCTGCCCGGCCCCCAGCCTGCCATGTCCCCGGCTGCACCGGGGCTTTCCTCGCGCCCCGGCCGCTGCGCTTCTGCCGCTCTCCAGGCGATGGCAGGTGCAGCCCGCGCTCCGGCGCTCGCAGCCGGGGGTGCCACAGAGCCGGCGGTGCGCAGCGCCCGGGGCGCAGGAAGGGGACCGGCCGAGCCCCGCGGGGGGGACGGGGGACGGGGGACAGGCCCGTGCGCTCCGCGCCTGCCCCAAGCTGTGGCCAGGTTACCGCGGCTGTGAGCCCTGCGGCAGGAGGGGGCTTTGGGGACTGCGTGTGGCCGGGGCTCTGGGTCCCCGAGTCCGGCGCCTCCTGCCTGCGGCTCCCCTCGGGGCCCGTGGCCGGGGCTTGGCAGAGACGCTGAGGGTGTGAACCCCGAGGAGCGAGCCGGCCGGAGCCCGCAGCTTGGCCCAAACTGTCGGCTCCCCTGGGATGGCCCAGCTGGAGGGCGGGGGCGCCCGGGCGCTCATCCGCCCCTTGCCCGCTCGCCAGTAGCCGCGGCGAGGCGCCCCGGTGCGCCCCGGCTCCGGCTTTGTAGCTGCGCAGAGTTTTCCCGTGCGCCAGGCTGGCGATGGAGGCGGGGAGAGGCTCTGGCCGCCGCTGGCCCTGGCGGGGAAGGGGGCCCACAGGGAGGGGCAGCTCCCTGGGGCCGGGGAGGGGTATGACCGGCCTGCGCCCCTGGGATCGAGTCAGAGCAAAGTTCAGCCCCACCTGTCCCACAGGGGGATGCGTGTAACTCCCCGCCCATGGGCGCCGTCCTGCCGGGGCCGCCCCGAGCCTGGCGAGCTCGGCAGCTCTGTCGGGTGGCAGGGCAGCGAGCCGGCGGCCGGGCTGCAGGCAGGTGGCTTGGCCGGTGCCGATGAGAGGCGCTTCAGGCTGGACTGGAGGGAGCGCTGCCCCGCGGGCGGAGCTCCCCCGGGGAAGGGCTTGGCTCGGTGCGGCTGCGAGTGGGTCCTTGCGGAAGGCTGGGGTGGGAGGGAGGCGCAGATCGCAGCCGGGGGGAGCTGAGGTTACAGGGCTCGAGCAAAGCCCACAGCCTCCGTTGCAGCCCGGGGCGGCATTTGCCCCCTGCCTCCGGCTGAGGTGGGCGTGGGTGTCAAAGGGCACTAGCCGGAGCCCTTACCGAGATCAAATTGCAGGGTGGGGAAAGCTCTTCTCCTGCCTGTCCCTTCCCTATGGCCCCTTTCCTCTTTGCAAAGTTTCCCTGAGGCACTCTCCTCCCCGCAGTGAGGCAGGCGGAGAAGGGAGGAGCCATTTTGTGTTTTGTTGATAAAGAAAGAAGCCATCCTCCGCCCGCGCTTGGAAGGGTTGGGCGGGGAGTCTCTCCTGGGGTGGCGCCCCCCAGGCAGGCCTCTTGCTTTTCCTGAGTATTTCTGTGGAAAACAGGCTCAGGAGAGAGTAAGGCCTTGGTAACAAGGACATCACAGCTGGGGAATAGCCCCTGGGAACGTTGCAGCCACGCTGACTTGAGGAGCACAGAACACTCCCTGGTTCCTCAGCGCAACAGGGAGAAGAAGACCCAGTGAGTCCCCCTGAGGGGAAATGAAGGCTGAGGGTGGCCAGCTGCATGGGTGAGGAACACCAGTCAAAGGCCCCGTTCTGCAACTGTTATGCTCCTCGAGTAGCACTTACACACTCCCTTGACTCAATTGGAACTGCTCTTGTGAGTAAGTGTTACTCGCCATGAGTAAGGACTGCGGACTTAGGGTCCAACCCCCATGGGAGGAGCAGTGGTTGTCTGGAATTTGTGTGCGGACACTTCTTTGGTTGTACGACAGTGCACAGATACTACCTGGGTACGGCCATAGAAGGGCATAGATAGGTCATATTAAGATTATTAATCACTTTGGGTGGGATTCTCATCTCCTGATGTACTCAGGGTGGTGGCACCTTACGGCACAAGGCCTGTCATTGCCTGCAGGAGAAGGATCTGTGGAGTCAGGCTCTAGTCACCAAGAGTAAAGGTGTGGGCAGCTGACCCTTTAGTAGTTGTAATACTGGAATCCAATTCACACATTTTAAAATATTGCACTCAGGAATAACACCTTTGCTCTAAATGCCAAATCAGTAGCTATATCTACAATCTGTGGTGTCAGATCTCTCCACGCAGGACCAGATCCTACATTCCCTTATTTAGAGAGTAGCCTCACTACGACCATAGTCCTTTTGTTCATACATCGATAACAGCTGTCAATTATTTTATGGCAACAAATACAATGTTAAGTAGATCTTGGATCATTCACGTGCCACGTAAACTAGTTCCAAGTTGGAATAACTGTTTTGTTAGAACATTCCACGTATCGCATAGTTTCCTGAAAAGGTCAGCTGTTACTGGAGTGGATTCAAAATTACTGCTACTTAGTTCAGTCACCATCGAATCAGACGGAGCTCAAAGGCTTGTGAGTGGCAATGTAGCAAGAGACTTACCTGATGTTCCATTTGTGATGAACCCATGGGCTGGACGCTTTGGTACAAGCTGAACTGGAGTATTTATCTTCTTATAGATTTGCAGAGGCTCATTTCCCCCGAGGCTGTTAACTTCTGTGATGGTCTTAGTGAGCGTCAGTACAATTCACAGTACGTGCACGGCCACTGACGAGCTGAGGTCATTAGGCCTTTGGAGAGAAGAGGAGAGACTGGGCGTCCCATGAATTGTAGCCTGAGAACTTGGCTAAACATGTTTCCCAGACAGCATCTGAAGGAACAGCAAATGGCAAATGAAGGTGGTGGTGGTGGGGGGGGGTGGATGGGGGGATGGGGGGGATTCCTCAAAGCAGCTTTCCTGGGGTCTAGGGCCCCTGTAGGTGAAAAGACAGGTCAGAGTGAGAATTTTCAACCACTGAGTTCAAAGGAAGCTGAATGGGTCCTCTGCTGACATGGAGTTAGCAGACCAGCTGGTGAAGATGTTCCCAAGCTAGCAGAGTTTAACCCACACCCAAGTGTGGTTTAGAAAGGTCTGCAGAACAATGAAGAGCTCATGGCCCTCTGTAGGTGATCAGTACTTCCTCTGCTTTAAGGCTTGACAACAGGTTCAGTTTTATAGAACAACCTTTCGACTACTCTCTGAACAAACATCCAGACCAGAAAATCATTATAAGAGCTTTGCCATTAACAGGCCAAGCAGAACCTGAGCCAAGCAGGAAATATTTGTCTAAATGCTACTGTAGCATTTTAGGGAAACCATCTTCCATGCATTAGATAAAATTGGTGCTACTTTGAGCAGACATCACTGAATCTGTCTTTGTAGATGTGTCTAAATGTATTCCACGGGGTCCTCAGAGACCAGTTACTAGCTGGGGTTAAAACTACGGTTAGCACTCTCCCGTTACTATGTAGAATGCACTGTTGAGCCCATTTGATGATTTTTTTGAACTAAGGGACATGAGTCTGGCTTTACATCGAATTAATCTTAATTTAATTCTCCAAAATGCTTAGAAAATGAACACATGTTTTCACTATTTTCGTCCAAATCTATTGCAGAGGAGAAAATTAGTTGATCAGAAACAAAACTAGAGTCGGTGCAAGCCTAAAAATCCAGATCTGAACATTTGAACTTCTCCATTGAATCTAGGGATTATGTTCCTTACTTTCTGTGTAATAAACAAAACAAAACAAAAATCTTTAAAACAACATGAACAACAAACTCCCCTGAAGCTTCACTTTCAATAATTAAATGTGTACTTTACACTTAGAAATCTGTGCTTCTCATTCATTTGCTATCTTGTCTCTAATGCCCTTAAGTCTTAAAGGCCTGTTTGCAAACAAAATGGCAAACCTTGAGCTAACCACTCATCTGCCCCGCATTTATGCAGTTGCAGTGGGACCCATCCTTTACCTTTAACAAACGTAGAGTCTCTGGGTTCCTGTTGATGCTCACCTGAAATTCTCTGAAGGCTGATGACATCAGAGCACTGAAGTAAGGAAAGAATGGCTCTGTGTCTAGGACATACACTAAAAGAAACCAGGGCTTGTTTCCTGGATGAATAAACAGAGGAAGTTAGTAGCACTTTTGCTTCATAGCTAGAAAGTGACGGGTTAAACGCCCACCTTAGAGCTCAGGCTCCAATCTATGGCCTGTACCGCCCTACAGTCCTGCGTGAATGCTGCATGGGATGGTTAAAGGAACGACTGCAGCGAATTTCTCCTGAAGAATGTAATTCTGAGAAGCAATCTGATCACTTATCAGGATAAAAGTAGCAATGATTTCTTTCAGGTATTTTCCTTGGAAAGCTGGCCTTTCCTGTCCCAGGTGTGAAAGATAGCGTCATGATACCGATGCATTCACAGGCTCAGTACATCTATTCTGCAAAAGGAGTTGGTAATGGTTACAGCTGTGGGAAGGTACATTTGTCTGGTAGCAGATACAGATCTCATGGGACTTTCCAAAAGAGCAGAGGGTCCCTCGTATGTTCACCAACCCCAAAACGGGCTCGGCTGTCTCCAGCTGAGGTGCATGTATAATATCAAAATCTGTCTCATTGGTCTACGGTCCATACCAGAATAATACTGATAATAATTGTCACTTCTGCTCCGGCATCTTTTACTGGAGGATCATAGAGCACTAAACAAGCCTCACAGCACTGTGGGAGGTATGTCAGGATGAATATTCACAGATAGAGGAAAGAGGGTATGGAGAGGTTATGGCCATTGTTTTCAAAAGTGGCCACCGGTCTAAGATCACTCAGTTTTGCAGGGTCTGATTTGAGTTATTTGGGGCTGGTGTCCTGAGTGCTCACAACTGTTGTTGAAGTCAATGGAACTTTGGGGTGCTCAGCATCTCTGATAATTAGGCCCAGTTTGGGCCTCCACGAATCAGTTGGCCCAGTGATCTCCCAAGGTTGCAGAGTCAGCTGGTAGACGATCTGGGAGTCCAGCTCCCAGTTCTGTGCTCTACCAACCCTACCTGAATAATAATAATACTAATTAATAAAAAGAGTAATTTATTTGCCAACTATTCCTGTTCTATGTTTAATAGCAGATGACACTAAACTGGGAGGAGAGGTAGATACACTGGAGGGTAGGGATAGGATACAGAGGGACCTAGACATATTAGAGGATTGGGCCAAAAGAAATCTGATGAGGTTCAACAAGGACAAGTGCAGAGTCCTGCAATTAGGACGGAAGAATCCCATGCACCGCTACAGACTCAGGACCGAATGGCTCGGCAGCAGTTCTGCAGAGAAGGACATAGGGGTTACCGGTTACAGTGGACGAGAAGCTGGATATGAGTCAACACCTTGTACCCTTGTTGCCAAGAAGGCTAACAGCATTTTGGGCTGTATAAGTAGGGGCATTTCCAGCAGATCGAGGGACATGATCATTCCCCTCTATTCGACATTGGTGAGACCTCATCTGGAGTACAGTGTCCCGTTTTGGGCCCCACACTACAAAAAGGATGTGGAAAAATTGGAAAGTGTCCAGCGGAGGGCAACAAAAATGATTAGGGGACTGGAACACATGACTTATGAGGAGCAGCTGAGGGAACTGGGGTTATTTTGTCTGCAGAAGAGAAGAGTGAGGGGGGATTTGATAGCAGCCTACAACTACCTGAAAGGGGGTTCCATAGAGGATGGAGCTAGGCTGTTCTCAGTGGTACCAGATGACAGAACAAGGAGCAATGGTCTCAAGTTGCAGTGGGGGAGGTTTAGGTTGGATATTAGGAAAAACTTTTTCACTAGGAGGGTGGTGAAACACTGGAATGCGTTCCCTAGGGAGGTGGTGGAATCTCCTTCCTTAGAGGTTTTTAAGATCAGGCTTGACAAAGCCCTGGCTGGGATGATTTAGTTGGGGATTGGTCCTGCTTTGAGCAGGGGTTGGACTAGATGACCTCCTGAGGTCCCTTCCAACCCTGATATTCTTTTATTCTAAAGCAGTATTTGATCAATTAAACAACAGGCTGAATAATGCAAAAGATGATTTGCTAGATAACTTATTCATCAAATTTGGCAAAATTGAGTGAATATATTATGTATTGACTCATCTGTGACCAGCTGTAACCCCAAGCCTTAGAAATCGATGCCTGCCACTAGGAAATCAATGCCCAATTCCTTGTTTTGTAAAGCTCTTTAGTGAGTTACAATGTTGCTCAGATGGCACTACTTATCATTAAATCATTTTCTTATAAGTAGATAATTCGTTAACTTTAAACTTGTGTGCTTTTGTTTCTGAAAGATCTGTTCAATCTTCTCTGTGAAAATGATATATATTTTTGGACTAGTGACAGATAAAACTCTCTTCATTTTTACTTTGCCTCAGCTCTGTTTTGTGGCCACTTATCTGATGATTTTTGGATATTTCTTTCTACTTGCAAGCCAGACAGAAACCTCCATGCAGTTAAGGTGCTCATTATGGTCGTAATATAAATGCTGAGATAAGTCGGCAGGTAGAAGACGTCAGAGGGACTCTGTCACAATGACATACTGGAATGTGGTCTGATGTCTGTACACCTGGCTTACCAGGAGAATCAGTGGAATACTGTAACTGCAAGCCAAGCAAGGCAATAAGTAGTAGAGGGTGAAAAGACCTGTGGTAGATTTACCAGCCATGCTCTGTAATGGCAGCTGTCCTGAAGGCTCGGGCAGCATTCCCAGTGGAGCTGGAGGCCGGCCTGTGTTTGAAATACTGTTTGTTGTGAAGTCACAGGGCTGGTTTCCAAGGCAGGTGGAGATGGCTGCTCTGCTCACAGTGGCTTTTAGTTACAACTGGGTGTTAATTTGTCAGTTGAGTCAATTCAGATATTTCCTGGGGTGGGGGGATTTCTGTCCCTCCCCCGCAACCCCGGCAGCGATCCTGTTCTCATCCCTTATCCCCGCACAGGGACCCCAGGTCCCCCTTAGCCAGGGAACGTCCCCATCTCTCTTACCCACACCGCGCATAAGCCAGCGTCACCAGGAGGCAGATCCCTGGCAGACCTCCTCCCCCCACGCCCGCACCCTTGTGCCGTCCAGGAAGAGACTCCCCGTGCCCCTGGTCACAGCAGCTTTGGCCCGGCTGCCCCGCCACGTGGATGGACGTGGCCCGGGTCAGTTTTCAGTGGTGCTGGGGCCACGCAGCCAGAGCGATGCCCCAGACTGCCCTGCCAGCAGCGGCACTGACTTACTGCAGGACCACTGCTTAAAAGTGTGGGCCAAGCCCCTCCCTCTCCACGGCCTGTGGGTCTTTCAGCAAGTGCAGAAACCTTGGGGAAAGCCCCTTAGCTGTTCCCAGTTGTCACTAATGCAAGCTGCCCTCTGAAACCTCCCACTCAGTCAAGGTAGATATCACACACACCAAGAACTAGTTAACGAATGTTGTTGAGGTTGCAAAGGGAAGCCCTCCAAAGGTAGGAAATGCCAGAATTCAGGTGGGCCGTACAACCACAGTTCAGCCCCCTTGTGGAGATGCCTTATGCTACAGTCCTTAATTACTTGATCACATGCAATGTTTTCCCCACAAGACCTTGCCTCATTCATTGCACTGGATCAGCAGAACTCATTTAATGAGCAGCTCTTCAATACTTTGTTTTGTGCTCATAGTTCATATGTAGCCCCACTCCGCACTGAAAGCGCACTATTCAAACCCTCGGCTGAAGACACAATTATTAATTTCCTCATGTGTTTTTCTGTACCACTCATTACTTAATCTCTAAGTGCTTCACAGACACGAATGCATTGATCTCACGATGCCTGTGAAGATGAGGGTGGTGTTATCTCCATTTTACAGACAGGGACCTGAGGAACAGCAAGAGGAAAGTCAGAAGTCTCTGCCCATTTTTGGGTGCCCAGTTTGAGGTGGCGGGGACCTGCCTTTTCATAGTCCTTTGCATTCTGTATGTTCAAAGAGCAGCTCACATTGGCTTCGACTGCAGCTGTGAGTACTCAGCACTTCTGCCAATCGGACTCCAGGGCAGCGAGGAAGCTAGGAAAGCACAATTCGTGGCCACCCATGAAAGACTTAAATGTAAGTGACTTGCCCAGCATCACATAGGAAGTCTGAGACTGTCCTTTCTCTTCCTGCAGTCCCCTTCCTCAGGCCCTGAAACACAGGGGGCGGGGGTCCTACAAACAATGGGCTCCTTCACTACACAACTCTACACAACCATCAGTCCTGGGCACTGATTGAGGCAGATTCCCTGTGGAAAAATAGTTGTGATCATGTAGTTAAAGACTGTGTCATAATGCACAAGGGGGTCGACCTGGAGTCAAGCAGTGCTCCTGGGCTGCTCATGGGGATGGAGAGCCGATCTCAGGAGAGGAGACGCAAGGAACTTGGCTTGTGTAGTCTTGCCCAATGAAGGCTGAGAGGGGAGCTGCTGGCTGTCTGTCCATGCATGGGGCGGTGGAGGAGTAAACACCCGGGAGCGAGAAGAGCTGGTGAAGCTAAACGAGGGTGTTGGCACGAGAACACGTGGGAATAAACTGACCAGGAATCAATGTTGACTGGACATTAGATGGTTTCTATCCCTCAGAGCGATGCGGTTCTAGAACCGTGGGGACAGACGACCTATCTAGTCTGAAAACAGAGTATGAAAAGTCTATGAAGGGGATGCTCTGACGGCGCTGTCTGCGATAGCAGGGTTGGGTCTTCAGGACCCAGGAGGGCCCTTCCGCTCCTATTTTCTGTACTCCTAACTTAACTCTGGCATTCCCTACCTTGTGAGTGCTTGTGTTTGCTGCTGTGGTAATGTGAACGCACACATAGCGTGTGTGCAAGTTTGGAGTTTTTTAACAACACAAAGTGCAAAGACAGCAATTTCATCGCTTGGCACCATGTTGACACCCACATGGTTCATCAGCAGGTCGTACCCTTTAGATTCATGGCACAGACATCAGCCACTGGAGCTCCTGGAATAACTGATAGCAGTAGTAGGTTGTCACCCTCTGTTTGGACCAGCACTAGAGGGGGCTGGGACACCCTTTGCCAGTGGATCTCACTGATATTTGCTGGCAGCAGAGGAATGGTGAGACTCAGGAATCCTGGTTTCACTCCAGATTGTAAAGGGAGCATGCTTTAGTGGGCACAGACCCTTCTGTCCCTGTTGTCCACAAGTGCGACCTCTTCTTCCCCACCCCCCAGGCTTGTCTCTTCCCCTCCTGGCTCCTCATCCCGGTCCTGCCCCTCCCTAGTCCTCCTCAGGCTTCTCATCCAATCTCCTTGCACAGCCCATTCCACTCTCACCCTCCGAGCTCTCCATCCAAGTCCCAGCCATGCCCCCACACCAGCTGCTAGTCCCTACCCTCAGCCGCCTCAGCCCGGTCTCCCCTACCCTGACCCGGTTCCTTGTCCTAGTGTCTTGCCAGCCACTCTCAGTTTCCCTGCCCCCTGGCTCTCTCCTCATCCAGTATGTCTGCCCCCCCCACATAGCCCAATCCCAGCCCCCCACCCCCGCACAGGCTCTTTGTCCCAATCCACTCCCTCCCCCCATCCTTTCACCCCAGGCCCCCGATCTGCATCCCAATCAGACATCTTCCTCCTCCTTCTCTTCTTCACTGCTGCCTGGGCCCAGCAGAGGGAGCTCTAGGAGCCCAGGTGAGACAGGCTCCCTATTCTCAGTTCTGGGGCATGGCACCACAATGGCCCTAGGGGCTCCGAGCTGCCATCCTGGCTAGCCCCAGGCCGGAGCATGCTCAGTCGCTCTGTGGGCATATGGCCTGTGTGATGCAGTCAGTGGGGAAGGGCTGGAGCATGCTCAGTGCAGATGGAAGCTTTAGAGAATTTAATTGCCAAACTCTAACACGTGTCTACTGAGCATGTGCAAACTGAGATTTCCCAGAGGGTCTTTACTTGGCCAGTTTCGGGTGAATTTTCCCAGGGATGCAAGAGGCACATTCAGCTGGTGGTCGGTTTTGACGAGGTGAGGTCTGCAGGGTTTGGTTGGCAAGTATCACAAGCAAGTCCCCTACTGAAGTGATTGAGGGACATGTTTTCAGATGTTGCCAGCGTCACACAAAGTGGGTTATTGATGTATCGCAGAAAGACACACTTTGTGCGTTTGGTGCCTGGGGTTAGGGAAGTGCCTGTTAATCTTCAATACAATGTTTTAATTTCATCTTCCCTTCTGCATAGCGCAGGGCCTCTCCGAGTAGCTCCCGTCAGTGGTACCAGTGTGTATCTGAGGGTTTGCGCTATGGACGCTGGTCCACTGGGCTACGGCTGCCGCATTATGGCTGTGGAGCAGCAAAGCGGGTGATTTTCGTACTCTCCAAGCAGCAGACCAGTGCTGCTCTGGCTACTTTCCGAAACAACTCTGCTGATTTGCAGACACAGAGAAGGCAAGTGGTGTTCTGAAGGTCAGAGGAGCTGGCTGAACTCTGAATGCCCTGACCCAAAGGAGCGCTCCAAAGCCAGCTCTCCCAAAGCAGAAGTTTCTCGCTGCAGGTCAGGAGAGCAGCATCTGAAAACATGGATCCCGATCTGGTCCCCAGGCCTGCCTTCCTATACATTAGCACAGACCCCCGAGTCTGGGACTCTGGGCCAGCGCAGGGGTCTCTACTGGCACATCCTGAGGCAGGATTGGGGCCTTGGATGCTTTTGGTCATCTGTGGTGTGAGGAACAGCCCGTGGTCCTTCCCACCACTCAGGGGCAGCGCTGGCATGTGGCTGCGCAGGGATCTCCGTACTGGTTGTGCGTAGTCCAGCGGAGGGAGGCTGGGGCTAGGCCTGGCCTTGCGGGCAGGAGTGCAGGAGCTCCGGTACCCAGCATGCTGTGCAGCTACAGCTGCAGCCTGGCAAGCTGGTTCTGGGTTTTGGGGTTTGGGTTTTTTTCCCATAGCTTCATAGGCTCCGGGGCCAGGAGGGACCATTGCGATCATCCAGCACAGGCCAGAGAACGACCCCTAAACAATTGCTGCAGCAGATCCCTTAGAAAAACATCCAGCCTTGATTTTAAAATCGTCACCGATGGAGACTCCACCGTGACCCTGGGTAAATTGTTCCAGTGACTAATTCCTCACACCATTACCAATGTACTTTTTCTTGCCAGTCTGTATGGGTCTAGCTTCCACTCCCAGGGCTGATTCACTTCCCCAGCTGCTCTGTGCTCCACTTGCAGAGTGCCCCAATATTCATGCTCTAGGCCGGTGGTATGAATTCCACCTGTGAATGAATCCGCCTCAGGATCTGTGTGGGATCTGAGCGCTCCCCACCCACCTACGCCCTCACACATGTGGGCCTCCAAGCATGAGGAATCCCTCACTGGGGGTCTGGTTTTGTTTACAAATAAGCCGCGGAATGAATCCAGTGGCTTGTGCACTGATAATGATTTTACAGGGCCAGTGAGAATTGTTCGTATTTGGAACAGGGGAAGGCTATTTACATTTGTTTTTTGGTATGGAAAACAGCTAGTAGTAGGCAAAACTTGTGATATTTCCGCTTTCTTCTGTGAACAGCTCTGGAGCTTTTAGCTGCAGGTAGAGCCAGACATATCTGTGATTGTTTATATGATTTAAAATGTAAGGGCAAGTGTACGCAGAATACAAAGGCAGTTCTTTTTTTAGCTATATCTTTTTATCTCCCTGGGAGAGCTTAGCACCTCTGGGTGCTTTTCTCAATTCCCGCTGTGTAAATCTTCAGTAATTCTGCTGGAGCTATTTCAAAATTACATTTATGTAGCTGGGAGCCAAATATGGCCCTTTGTCTCATTGCATTCTGGGACTGAATCCTCATTGAATTCCTGGCTTCGCTGATGGGTTAGGCCCTGATCCAGCAAAGCACTTAAGCACGTACTTAACAATAAACACATCAATAAACCCCTTGCAGTCCATGGGACTATGCACAAGCTGAAAAGTATCACCTGCTTAAGTGTTCTTTGGATCAAAGCCCTATTGTGTCTGCATCGTTAGGCCTTGTTCCTGCAAACACGTATGCGCATGCCTGACTTTACCCACATGAGTAGTGCCATAGGCTTCAATATAATACATGTTCCTAAGAGTTTGCCGGGCCAGGACTTGGGTGAAAGATTTTTGGTTATAATGAACACAACGGACCAGTGTGAGTGCAGGGTATTAGAACACTGAGGTGTGCTGAAAGGGTTGATCTAGAGAGGAACTGAGACACGAAAGCTTATTTTCCAAAGCAGCTCTTTTGAGAATTGTTTAAAAATAACAAGGAAGAAGACATCCCACGAAGCGTTGGCTTTCAAGGATTTAGTGACTAGTAATATGAAATCACCATGGCTAGAAATGTGGTGTGCAGGGATTTTGAATTACAAAACAGGTTTGCTGAAGCAGCTTCATAATACAAGCTTTATCCATTTATTTATTTTTCTTTAAATGAATTTCCTGCTCAGAAAGGGCTGCTGATTTATAGCCTGGCATGCTATTTGTTTTTAGCTGTATCTTCTGTTAAAATATTCTGTTTGCCAGGCTGAAGTTCAGGTCACTCTTTAAAATGACAGATATTTTGTAAATATCCATAAAATGTTAACAATTTCCAAGAAAATTCATAAAACAAATATTTTGAAATAGCTTTTCTATTAAAATAGTACCCTGCACTGACCAAAAATAGACAGCTCGAGTACACGACACATTAGTGTTTGTTTATAGAGCCGTCGGTCAGGCTGCATTGTCAGCATTAGCTCTGTTCCTTTGTGTCACAACCTGCACGTTATTTAATGTACTACTTTGTATTTTTTACTGTCAGCTAAGTTCTTGTTGATGAATACAAACAACTGGACTAAGTAAACATAATTCCTTGTAGGTAGCAGTGAAAAACCCCATGTACGTACAGTTCTACTGTATTTGAAATGAATCTGGTCCATTAAGATAACCAGCAGAAAAAATTCAGAAGTGAAATCCTGGCTATTTAAATGCTGTCAAGACTCCCAAAATGCAATGCAGAAACTAGACTCATTGCCAAGCTGGGTATACATGAAATCAGATATTCAAATGGTCCCCTGATATTCATGAATGCTTCCTTGATTTATGTCGAAAATGTTCAGAAAGGTGAAGGATGAAGGATGGGAGTGAAGGGCCAAAGCATGAGAGTTATCACATAAGTCATACCTTGGAAGTTCAGGACATCCTCCTGTGTTGTTGGACATCAGTGAAACTAAACAAAAACAGCTTGCGGGAGGAACCCGTGTCACAGCCAGTGATCAGATTGCGTCCATGTGCTGACCCACAAGAACAGCAAACGTTGTGTGCTGAAAGGTGCATGAACCCGTGCTGTATAACATGCATTTCCCTGCTGTCACACACTGTGCTCTCTTTCACTCTTGATTTACCTGGAGTGCAAAGACTAGAGGTTACACTTGAATACCCAGGTGCAGAAGCATATTTAGTATCAATGGCTTGATTGTGATCTCAAAGCCGAACACTCAGAGCATCAAAAAGTGGAGTAATCTACGTGTCTCTGCTATCTGCAGTCTCTGTCCAAAACTGTTTAGACACTTTTGCCCTTCATAAAATGTGTTACTCTTAAGTCAGTTACTCTGATCTAACATGCTTCTGCTAGAAGAGTCCTCCAAACTGAATAAGATTTGACCAAAATTGCTATTTTTTTTAATGACTCAGTATTAGTTATTTGCATACTCCAGTCTGAGGCTAGCTTATCACTGGCATACCTCACAAGAAAAAAAACATATTCCATTGTGTTTGATGAGATAATTAGTGCACATGAGTCTGCCCAGATGCATAACCTATGGGGCACGGATTATATTTTCATGTGACTTTTCTCTTTCCAGCTCACAAATCCAGTGCTCAGGGGCATCCTGGTGGACACTCCCTGGGGGACTTTGTGCTGCTAAACCCACTAATGGATTACCCCAATAGAGCCTGGAGAGTATTCTCTGTTCATTAAGTAATCCCACTGTAATTCGATTAGCGACAGGCTGACATGACCTCGTGGTGTCAGGATGCAGAACCTGGCCAGATCAGAGTCCTGAGCTCTGCTTTCGACCCAGTCCCAGCCAGGTGGACAGATCCAGATTTGCTTCTGGCATCTGAAGCAAAATGGCAAAAATCTCAAGAGAACAGCTCATCCTGAGAGAGGACCATAATTCTGGCCTCCCCTTCTGCCCTCCAGCACCCCAGCTCAGGGGCTACCATCTTCTGTCTGAAAGGAGGGACCACAGGCCTCCAAGCTCGTGCGGGTCTCTTTAGGGGGTGACAGCTGAAATGCCAACGTGGGGTAAATGTCTGTCCCCCATGCTTAGATCCCAAATGTTAGGGCTGTGGTATCACAAGAAGTCTTCAAGTCCGAAGTTACGTGGTCAGTCCCAGGTTTTCAATACAGACTGGAGCTCACTGGAAAACAAGATTTCTGTTTCGCAAAGAAAGTCAGGGTTTTGGAATTAGTTTCCATTCCAATGCGGAATGAAACCTGGACCTTTTGGAATTGTTCACAAAAAAGGGGACGCCCGCCCATCCCATAATAGCCATATGGTCAGGGCATTTACCTGCGATGTGGGAGACCCAACTTCACCAGCCAGTTGAATTTAGGTCTCCCACCTCCCAGGTGACTAGCCTGGTGGTCAGAGCAGTTTCTGGGGTCTCTCTTTCTGATTTTAACCAGAAATTCCATCCGGAACTGAGAATTCTTTTTGATGAATTGGCATTTTCTAATTCAAAATGTTTTGTCAGGGAGTTCCCATTCCCATACAGAGTGCGTGTGCCCCTACTGACATATGCCTAGAGATACTGGAACAAATTTTGGTCAAGTGACACATGGAGACTAGGTGTTACAGGGATGGGCATGTTAGAAACACAAATGCCAGTGCAGAGATTTGGACAGATACATGCAGATGTGCAAACCCATTCAATTCAATGAGGCTGCATGTGTGTGACTTAGCCCTGGTCTACACTGGGGGGGGGAATCGATCTAAGATATGCAACTTCAGCTACGAGAATAGCATAGCTGAAGTCGACGTGTCTTAGATCAGCTTAGAATCACTTACTTCGCGTCCTCACGGCGCGGGATCGACGGCCGCTGCTCCCCGTCGACTCCGCTTCCACCTTTCGTCGTGGTGGAGTTCCGGAGTCGACAGCAGAGCGATCGGGGATCGATTTATCGCTTCTACACTAGACGCGATAAATCGATCCCCTATAGATCGATCACTACCCGCCGATCCGGCGGGTAGTGTAGACGTGGCCTTAGAGCATGCAGCATTGGGAGATTAAATTACAAGGATTTACGAGGAGAGGCTGAGGGAACTGGGCTTGTTTAGTCTGCAGAAGAGAAGAATGAGGGGGGATTTGATAGCTGCTTTCAACTACCTGAAAGGGGGTTCCAAAGAGGATGGATCTAGACTGTTCTCAGTGGTGGCAGATGACAGAACGAGGAGTAATGGTCTCAAGTTGCAGTGGGGGAGGTTTAGGTTGGATATTAGGAAAAACTTTTTCACTAGGAGGGTGGTGAAGCACTGGAATGGGTTGCCTAGGGAGGTGGAGGTTTTTAAGGTCAGGCTTGACAAAGCCCTGGCTGGGATGATTTAGTTGGGGATTGGTCCTGCTTTGAGCAGGGGGTTAGAATAGATGACCTCCTGAGGTCCCTTCCAACCCTTTTATTCTCTGATTCTATGAAATTAAAGTGATCTTGAATCCCTGAGATTGCTGAATTGCTCCAAGGTTTCATTGTCAAGCAGAGGTGCCTACCATGAAATGCTGCCAGCCTAACTTCAACACCTGGTAATATGTATTGGTCAGGTACCACAGAATAGTAGTGTTGGGTTATATATAATTTGTGATTGCAAATGTAAAGGGATATATATAAATCTCATATATCTGAGCATACTAACCTGCAACAAATCACTTTATTTCTACAACAATCTGAGGCATTTAGATACTGCTGTTATGCGGCCATATAATCACCAAGATAGAACAAGGAAATAAACTCCCAGAACCAAGGAATAATTTGTAATCCATGGAATAAATTACATTTAATTTGCACCATTTACTTTCTTACCGTCATTCTGCCCACTAAGCTCTGCCAAGATTAGCCATTCAGACTTGCCAGTACTTCTGCTGCTGCTGTCTTTTATTTAAGGAGGGGAAACAAAAAAAGGAACTAAAGATAAAAGAAGTTCCTAACCCCGCCAGACTCCGTTTGGGGAGCAGGTGAAAGAAGAGATGGTAAAGCACACTTATTAATAGATCCCAATGCCGGAAGGGACCACTGTGATCATCAAATCCGACCTCCTGTATAACAGAGGCCAAAGAACTGCCCCCAAATAATTCTAAGAGAAGATCTTTGGGGAAAAAAAAACCCATCCAATCTTGATTTACAAACGATCAGTGACGGAGAATCCACCACGACCCTTGGTAAATTGTTCCAATATCTAATTACCCTCACTGTCCAAAACCCACACCTCATTTCCAGTCTGAATTTGTCTCGCTTCAGCGTCTAGCCATTGAATTGTGCTACACCTTTCTCTGCTAGACTGAGTCCATTATTCAATATTTCCCCCCCATGTAGATACCCATAGACTATAATCAAGTCATCCCTTAGCTGTCTCTTTGTTAAAGTAAATAGATTGAGTTCCTTGAGTCTATCACTGTTATTCATGTTTTCTAGTCCGTTCATCATTCTCATGGCTCCTCTCTGAACCTTCTCCAATTTATCAACATCCTTCTATATTGGAGCACCAGAACTGCACACAGGATTCCAGCAGTGGTCATACCGGTGACATATACAGAGATAAAATCACCTCTGCTTCTCCTCGAGATTCCCCCGTTTATGCATCCCAGGATCGTGTTAACTCCTTTGGCCACAGCATCGTACTGGGAGCGCGTGTTCAGCTGATTATCCACCAGGATAATTATCCTCCCAATTCTTTTTCAAAGTCGCTGCTTCCTAGGGGAGAGCCCCGCTTCCTCTAGGTCTGGCCTGCATTCTTAGTTCCTATTTATATTTTGTTGGGTGTCCCAGGCAAGCATTGCTGCATTCGTTCCTGGACCCGTGACAGGGTACAAGCTGCCATAGCTGGAAGTGAAAGCTGACTCTTGTCTGAGAATTGGGATTCCAGTTAATGGTAGAAACCATTTCCTTCGAGCCCCAGCAGGCATGAGATGCTGGATCTAAAAATCAGCAGATTGATTTCCAGAAACGCCTCTGACAGAAAATGTTTAAATTTTTTGAAAATTTATTAGCTGTAATTTTTCAGTTACTCTGAGGCCTTTATGTTGTAACTAAGGCAACCAAGTGTGCAAGGCAAAGTGTTACAAAACATAGTGTCAGTAACATTCTTCCGAAGTCTAAAAGTTTCTAAAATGGCTTTTTCTTCTGAAATCTGAGACAGGAGCAAAACGTGACAGGTGCGCTAAGAGGCTTTTAGTAGCACCTGTTTGGGAGGCCGGGCAGGCTTCCCTTCCGAGGAGTCTCACCATTGCAGGCTCCTGCCAGCACAGCCTGGTGTCAGAAGGTTGTATGGCAAAGGCACCTGGTCACAAAATGCAGGGGACGATTTTCAGCTGCATTCAGTGAAAACAAGCTCTTGGTGCAGCCAGATGCTGTGGGGCACCGAGAGCTCCCTGCCTCTCCTGTGCCGGTGCAATCTCTGCAGAGACCCCGCCCTTGCGGACGTGGGGCAGCCAGTGGCAGGAAAGGTGGGGACACTCCGGCGGGCAGCTGGGGGAATCTTGCCGAGAAGGTGCGTGGGGATGCTTGTAGAAAGCAGACTTGTTCACTTGCTGGGGGGTAGCACATGGCAGCCCTGATACAATGAGGGGACAAGCGTCTCCAAGCCCCTGGTCAGAGCCCTGGCCCCAAGACAATGAAATGAAACAGACGAGGCGGACACCAATGTGCATTGCTTTGCGTGATGGTGATGAGCGACAAGAACGGTCTCAGTCCGGCTCCTGTTTAAGGCAATGGCAAAGCTCCTGCTGACTCTAGTGGGAGTGGAATTGGGAGCAGACAGGCTGGAGGCAGCCCATGAGCAGGTGTAAATTGGCATTGGCTATGATGCAGCTGTTCCGATTTACACCAGCTGAGAGTCAGCTGAACCTCTGTCCCCAGCCAGCACGCATTACAGCAGCCCCAGTCCCTTGGCCGTCCAGTTGGGGACTAGGCTCGTGCGGCCCGGAAGGTTTAAAATATTCTCAACCCCCTGCCAGCGTCCCTCTCTGCTCGCTCTGCTGGAGACGCGTCGCACCCCAGCAGCTGCTTCCAGCCCTTCTTATCAGCATAAGAATAGGTTCATCCAGTCAGGGAACAGAAACAATAGCGTGGGGCTTGTGTGACCAGTCACAGCTAAGCAACCCAGCTCAGCTCAAAGGCTGGATGTGGAGTATCACACACCTGCAGCAAACTGCAGCTGACCTTCTCTGTGCCTTTCCCTTCTCACTTCGGGTGGCGTAAAGTCATCTCTGATCTTTCTGCCGGCCCATGCCCT
Organism: Chelonia mydas; assembly: GCF_015237465.2. Taxonomy (NCBI): domain Eukaryota; kingdom Metazoa; phylum Chordata; order Testudines; family Cheloniidae; genus Chelonia; species Chelonia mydas. The sequence goes on along the minus strand of NC_051246.2, from coordinate 133,260,030 downwards.
GTCATTGCTCTTAGTATGCACAGGTAGTTAATGCTGTACATCACTTTGGGATCCCAGTAACTCTAGTAAAGTGGGTTGGACGGGAATAAGATAAAATCATGTTTCAGTAAGCTGGTATCTAAAAACGCAGAAGACGTCAATCCATGTTCGTGCTGGGAAGCCGTTCCAGGATGAAGTTCATTGCAAGTGTAGCTCCTCTGGGCATCCTGGAACAATAGTCTCAGGAATGCATTCGGTTACCAGTTAACGCTTGCCCGGAAAAGATAAGGGCTGCACAAATGAGTTCATGACAGCCAAAGGGGTGGAGGGGAACAAGAGGACCCTTGGCAAGTATGTCAAGGGGGAAAAAAATAAATGCTGGCGGGAAAGTCAGCCCATTAGTGAGTGAGTGAACCTGTTCTGTTCGTTCCCTCTGGGGCACCTCGCACGGGCCACTCTCAGCAGGCAGGCCCCCGGGCTAGGTGGACCTTTGCTCTGACCCACTATGGCCGTTCTTTTAAGGGCCGGGGGAAGTGGAATTAACAGTAGTTCTACAATGGCTGTTACTGATTCACTTTAAAATGGATCTTTATCTCCTCCCTGGGCGTCATCTCTACATCAGCCCTCCCTGCAGGCCTGCCTCTCTGGGACATGTCTAAATCTTTCTGCTTCTTTGTGCATAAATGTCTCTGGGATTCAAAGCTTTTCCTTTCTGTCCTCGGTTCAGGCCCATTTCACTCCTTGCCTGCTGCAGTTTTCTCCTCTCCGGCTTTGACTGCTGCACCTTTCCCCCAGCTGCACAAGGCTGGTTCATTGCCCTGGCGCCTTGGTGCCCTGTTTGCGTTGCTTTCCAGGCTCCCCTTGCTCCACCACATCTAACTAGCTCTTGGCTTTGCTGCCAGGGTCTCTTATGGTGGAGTGGTACTTTCCCTTTCTACCCTGCTGTCTAGGTAGGAGGCCGACCTCTGGCTTCGTTGCAGCTGGCTTATTCTCCTGCTAGCCTGCCTCTGCTGCTGGCACCTTCGCACCTTCCCCCGCCCACCCCCTCCCCCCCAGCCATACGGCCGTGTCCATCACCGTGTCTCCCCCAAAGCCCTCCTCAAGGCTCGCCTTGGCCAGGGTGGCCACAGAACTCGACTGCTGACAATGGCCAGGCTGGTGCTGAGCTGAGAATGCTGCTCACTCTGCAACCTGCACCCCCCCATCTTTTGTCATCCTCCTGAACCAAGGCTGGGCGCTCTCTGGGCGGGGGCTGCCAGCTCACCGCACCATGCCGGCCTGCACCGTGCCCTTCTGCACTAGCTCAGAAGGAGCTGGCCCCCAGTCTGGGGTCAGGCAGGATTTCCCCCGTCGTTAGGCAGGCCTGGTATCTCACCGGGGAGGCCCTGTCTGAGCTGGGGAGGGCTAGTCTGTCATATAAGGATTCAGAGAAGGGTGATTAGACTTCAGAAAAAATACAGAGAGAGAGAGAGGTTTTAAAAGGCAGCACCATTGATGCAGGTAGGTAATTTATTATTTGTGTTCGGCTGTTCTCCATGAGAGATGTGCATCGAGGAAGCGTTAAGGAGTGTAGCAATAGACGTTGCAGTATTACCTTGGTGTGTGCTGTTTAAACACCCAGAAACAGAAAATGGCAAAAGACTGGGTGGCTGGGTCCCAGGGGATGGGATGAGGATATGCCACAGAGGTGTTGAGAAAGGCCTTGTGCTCTAAAGCAGGGTTTCCAACATGCTAGCGCTAAAAGGCTCCTACCGCTCCTGGCTTCTTGCAGCTAATCCGTGGTCTCTGTGTGCCAGGCACTAAGCCCGTGTCGGCACGAACAGAGCTGCCTCCTCAGGCTATGGGCTGTTCCTGCCGTGCCCCGTGCCGTGGGCACTCCCCGCGCACTACAATGCTACTCATCTCTATCTGGTTAGACGGGTCAGGCTGCACTGCAGTCAAACACCCGCAGCTGGCCCAGCTCAGCTGACTCGGGATTGCGGGGCTCCAGCTGCAGGGCTGGACAATTGCTGTGTAGACATTTGGGCTCGGGCTGGAGCCTGGGTTCTGGGACCCTCCTCACTCATGGTGGCCCCCAGCTCAGGGTCCAGCCCGAGCCTGAACATCCACACAGAACTTTTACTGCTCCGTTGCCTGAGGCCTGCGAGCCCGAGGCAGCTGGCATGGGCCAGCCGTGGGTGTTTGGTTGCAGTGTAGACACCCACAGCAGGGTTGTTCCATATCCCAGCATTCCCGACAGCCCATTACAACCACGTCAGTTCAAACATCCCCTCTCGTTTCAACTCCTGGGGAAAGCGCCAGGCTCTCCAGAGGTTAATACGGTGTCCTATCGGCCCGCTCAGCGCTGCAGCCTGACCCTGCCCACAGGAGCCGCCCTGATATCCGGTGTCTCCTCTGGCCGAAGGGAGAGGCGCACACAATGGGAGAACAGACCTAGTGTCCTCGAGACTCCTCGCACGCAGGCTAGAGCAATAACGCGCATGTGTGTGTGTGTGTGTGGGAGTGCAGCTGAGTGTGCGACAGGGCACGGAGGGTCTCTTGCCCCAGAGATTATCCCTGTCTGGCCCCTCGTCTCGATTCACACACTGCAGCCCAGGGAAAAAGCCCGAAACCCCAGTTCTAGTCCATTGGAGCCTGAATAGGCACCTTCCTGCCTGCTTTCCCCAGCCCACAGCTGCCTGTCCCTGCCCTGTGCTGCCGGCTCAGCTGGTCGCTGCCCGGAGAACGGGGAGCGGGAGAGAAAAGGGGGAGCAGAAGGTGGAGAGGGCTCAGCTGCAGGGAGTCGCAGAGCTGGGGGCTCGCTCAGGAAGGCTGCAGCTGCCCTGACTCTCCTCCTGTCACACGGGGTGGTGTTGACATACGTTTTCCAGCAGCCAGGGGGTGCCCTGGACACATCTGGGGCAGTCTCCTCCCCTCTCCAGCTGTTCAGAATTTCAGCGCTTCTCATCCTCTTGAGGAGGTCCTGGGTCAGCTGAGCAGCAAGCCCACTGGCCATGCTAAAGGGCGGCTCCGAGGGGCCGGGCTGGACTGAGGACAGGGGCAGCTGCCCTGGGGGTCTGTCAGCTCCGTTAGCTGCTGCGTGTTGCCGTGGGGCTGCTCTCTGTACCCAGGCTGTCCCGTCCCACCTGCAATATGCTTCACACACAAAGCACAGGGTAATAACACGGTGTCTTTCCACAGGGATCAGTGGCCCCTGCTGAAATGCAGATTAGTGGCATGGAGAGAAATCCACCGAATTTCAGGACAAAATGTCGGAAGTGTCTGCTGGCGGCAGTCCGACCTCGTCAGTTCTCTGGCTCTGCAGGGAGTCTGAGGTGCAGGTCTGCTCCCTGAGGGAGAGGAAGGCAGGCGCGCCCATCTCGTTCGGCGGCGTCCCAGCTGAGATCCGACGCCGGGTGCTGTGCAGACGCACAGTGAGAGATGGGGCCTGCCCTGAAGAGCTCATGGGCTACGTGACAAGGCAGACACAGGGTGAGAGGGGAAACAGATGCAGAGAGAGGATGTGACTTGCCCACAGCCGGTGAATTGCAAAGGCAGGATCAGAACTCTGGTCTCCTGGCCTAGGGGCCTGCCCACTGCTCCACACTGCCTGACTCCTCCCCTTAGGGCACTAATCTTGGAGAATGAAGCGTTGTCATAAAGCCTTTAGAAAATCCCCACTGCGCCCAACCAGACAGGGCCTCCAGCCACGTAATATCACCTCACAAACCTTCCGGCCGGCTCTGCGGGGGTCCGTCTGCCTGTCAGTGCAGAGAGGAACGGCAGATGTTCCGACACTGAGGCCGGCCTGTGATGTGTGTCACTGATCCACACCCAGGCTGGTGCAGCAGGCAGGGCTGGCCGGTGCTGCTCTGGGCCGGCCTGCGGAGCTCCCTCCCTCATGGCTGAATAATGTAATGTCCCAAATGAGGGCCAGCAAAACCCTTGGGCCACACCATCAAATACATTCTCTTCCCATGATATTCTTCTTCTTAATACTTTAAATCTGGGTTGTTTTCTCTCAAGCGTTGATTAGACTGATGTTTTGGGAAGTGGCGTAAATCAGGCCAGGGTGCGTATTTGGACTGGGAGTGAGGAGGGTAATGAGCCCAGCATTAGTGTCCGGGTTGTGTCTGTCAGCAATCCACCGTCGGTGCAATTGCCAAGTGCCCAAGTTCCAGCCAGAATGTCTGCGTCTGACAGCTCAGGTCAGCACATTCTCCCAGGCCGCCTTGTAATGCGTCAGTAAATGACTTTTTATTGCTTTTGCTTGAGTGATTATGTTTATTTCCCTAGTAATGCAGATTGTGCTCGTTGCATTGATCTGTTACAGTGTGTCGTTGTGCAGGTCAGACCTGACAGCTGAGGCTTCCTACTGTCTCTGTGGCCCTCTTCGTTATTTCCTTGGGTTTGGTTACTGAGAGGCACCAGACCTAGCAGGGAAATCCCTTTATGTTAAAAACAGCCGTTTCCAGTATATTTCCCACTGTGGGGTGGTGGAGGGCATGTGCGGAGAGCAGCTCCGCGTCGAGAGGAAAGACAGCTTTGGAAACCAAAGAGGTGCAGAATATATTGATTCCAAATAGCAAAGTAGCTCCTTCCCCTCTCTCAGATGTGTAAGCAGACAAATGCTCAGCTACCCATTGTAGTGCGTCGGTCTAACTTCCCCGTCGTATGCGGAATACATTTCCCACGGGCCGCCTCAAAAGTTAATGTGCGTCCAAAATGAGCAACTATGGCAATATGGCACTTCCCGTTTTCTGCTGTGTGTGGGCGTGCGTGTGTGTCATCTGCGTGCGTGTGTGTGTGTGAGATCTGTGTGCATGTGTGTCATCTGCATGCATGTGTGCGTGTGTGTGTGAGATCTGTGTGCATGTGTGTCATCTGCATGCATGTGTGTGAGATCTGTGTGCATGTGTGTCATCTGCATGAGTGTGTCGTGTGTTCATACCGAGGAACTGGCTTGGAGATGGTGGCATCATTACTAGGCTTCCAAGGCACATAGGTGACGTTCTAAACTAATTGCATGTGGAAGGTGCTCCTGCCAGGGGATATTTCTGCTGTTGCTGTTGTGAGGGATTTATGTGGCCGCAGCACTGTGCATTGTGTGTTGCCTTGGTTCAGACAGACACAGACACTACCCTGAAGAGGTTCTCAATCGGTTCTAATGCCACTAATTCTGGGCAGTCCAGCCTTTTATAAGAACCTCAGGCCAATTGTTTAGAAATAAAATATAACATTTGCACATTTTCTCAGGTTAGAAAAGCAATTTCGATGATGACAGAACATTTGGAAAACGGTATAAACAAGCTTGTCCCACTGTAAAACCCTTACCTGGTGGGGAATGCCCTTTCCTCAGTCCACGTGACCAAGAGCTTGTGATTTCCGTATGCTGTCACTGCCTCGGTTGTCTCAGTGTTGGGCTCTAGATATCATTTCTCTTAGCAGTAACATTTCACCAGCCTGGCCTTTAAGTCGGATATTGCTTTTCTTGTCGTGTCGCACTCAGAAAGCTCTCGATACTTGATGGCAGCCAATATTTTCTTTCTTTCTTTCTTTCTTTCTTTCTTTCTTTCTTTCTTTCTTTCTTTCTTTCTTTCTTTCTTTCTTTTTCTACTGTAAGCAGAACAAATGATTCCCAAAGCTCAAGTTAGTCTGACCCTCCCCCACCCCTCGTGGTCCCTGTGTTTTGTACCCTTCTATTCACTCCTCCTCTCTGCTGCCTGCCACATCAGTCACAATCCTTCCTCCTTCATTGCAGGCTCCACATTCTCTGTCCCCACTCACTCCTTGCCTTTCACTTGTCCTCCCCTTCTCTCCCACTCCTCCTCTTCCCATCCTGCCCCTCCTCCCTTGCAGTTTGGGAGAGAGAGAGAGAGGAAAGAGACACAGAGCTCTTCCTTCCAAGAGGGCTGTAGCCTTGGGATGCTGGGCCCAAGAAGCCGTATTTCTGTGGAAATCTAGTCGGGAAATTATTCTGGAGAAATCGGTGCCACTAGCAACACTGCCTGCTGCCTTGGAAACAGATGTTATGAGCCTCGTTCTTCTGCCGCAGGGCTCTGGGGCTCCACCAGAAGGTACCTGGCACAGGGAAGGTGGCCTGGGAATGGTGGTGTGGGGAGACAGGGTTTGAGGCGCGGGGACCAGCAATAGGAATGCAAGTTGCCGAATGGCCAAAGGGCTAATTTCAACCCTCTCTGCTGCCGGGAACTGCCACCTGAGAAATTGGGGTGGGTTCTGCAGCTGAATTGCTTGGAGAGACGAGTTAACAGGGTTCTCAGGTGGGCTAGGAGAGGCAGGAATGCTGCGGGGTTCTGCCAGTGTCAGGGTTGTTGGGAGAGTTGAGGGTCAGGGTCGCTTCCCCTTGTATTGGTAGCCAAAGGTCTTCTCTTGTAGGGACTCTCTTCACAGGGGTGCTAAGGATCCAAGTCAGATTGATGGGAAGGTGACTCAGCTAAGGACAGAGATGCTCTGTTTTCTTTGCCGCGGTGGCCCTGGGGATGTCAGTGAAGATGGGGGGTCGGAAGGGTTCAGGTTGTTTCCTGTCGTGGTTCCTGTGGCTGATGGTAAATGGAGAGATGGGAACGGAGCAGGCAGAAGCCATCGGTGTTTTCAGAGCAACTATCTGGCAGAGAAGACCAGCATTGCTTGCCATGGCAGGTGGGTTCAGAGCTCTTCACAGCTGAGCACAGCCTGAAGGAACAGTGCAGAGGAGTTGAGGGAGGAGTTGTTCAGTGCTAACGGAGAAAGTTGGAGTCAGCATAAGAACATAAGAACGGCCAGACTGGGTCAGACCAAAGGTCCATTTAGGCCAGTATCCTGTCCTCTGACAGTGGCCAGTGCCAGGTGCCCCAGAGGGAATGAACAGAACAGGGAATCATCACGTGATCCATCCTCTGTTGCTCATTCCCAGCTTCTGGCAAACAGAGGCCAGGGACACCATCCCTGCCCATCCTGGCTAATAGCCATTGATGGACCGATCCTCCATGAACTTATCTAGCTCTTTTTTGAACCCTGTTATAGTCTTGGCCTTCACAACATCCTCTGGCAAGGAGTTCCACAGGTTGACTGTGTGTCGTGTGACGAAATACTTCCTTTTGTTTGTTTTAAACCTGCTGCCCATTAATTTCATTGGGTGACCCCTAGTTCATGTGTTATGAGGAGTAAATACCACTTCCTTATTTACTTTCTCCACACCCGTCATGATTTTATAGACCTCTATAATATCCCCCTTAGTCGTCTCTTTTCCAGGCTGAAAAGTCCCAGTCTTATTAATCTAGTCTAGGTACCTGGATGGGCTTTGGTGAGGGACCTTGTCAAAGGCTTTCTGAAAATCTAAGTACACTATATCCACTGGATCCCCCTTGTTCAATTGCTTGTTGACCCCCTCAAAGAATTCTAGTATATTGGTGAGGCATGATTTTCCCTTTACAAAAGATGTGTTGACTCTTTCCCATCAAATCATGTTCTTCTATGTGTCTTACATTTCACTTCTTTCCTGCAGTTTCAGTGAGTTAGCCTGGTACTGACGTCGGGCTCACCGGCCTGGGATCACCTCTGGAACCTTTTTTTAAAAATTGGCATCACATTAGCTCCCCTCCCATCATTTGGTGCTGAAGCTGATTGAAATGATCGGTTACATACATAGATTACAGCAGAAGTTGGAAATGTCCATCCTCTCCTGATAAATGAGCAGGATGCAAAGAGAGGATCCTGCAGTGGGTTCTGTGATGGGTCTAGGCAATGGTACCAGGCGGCAGTGCGGGGACCTGGGCGGTATGGTGTGAATAGTTGGGGAATGGTATAGGGTACCCTGCCCTCACTCTATGACGAGTCAGCTGTGAATAGAGGGTTTGCCAGCTGGGACAGAGGAACAGAAAGATCTTAGGGAGGAGAGGTGGACATTCACGTTACATCTCATCACCATGGAAGGAAACCTCCATGGGCCAGCCGGGATCACAGCCAAACATTATTTTTGTCCATTCAAAGAGCTGTGCTGAGCACAGATTATAAGATTTTGCCCTCTGTTTTAGCTCATAGCCCACCAGTTGTTATTCTTCAGCAGGTCCAAAGCTGTGAAAGGCCAGCCAGTGGTCAAGAAGTAATGTGTGTCTACCCCAGTCAGCGATGTGGGGCTGGGTGTGGCGTGCCGGAGTGCTTCTCTGATGGTTCAGTTTATTAATTGCCAGAGAGTGTGTATAGCTGGGGGTAGGGAATGGCAAGCTGCTATTTCTCAAAGACGTGTGATTGAAGCAGAGGCCAGCAGTGTGCTGTCCTAGGAACCCATCTACATGTGTGTCTAGGTACCTGGATGGCCTCTTCCCGTTATCTGATCTTGCCCTGGGGATAGTCATTCACAGCAGTTTCCCCCCGATGTGCCGCTCCTTCATGCTTTTGGGCAGGGTAAAGGTCTGGATCACACCAGAGAAACGTGGTCAGTTTATGTAGAATAACTAACCAGGATTAAAGTGGCAAGAGCCAAATGTCCAATGGGAAAGGGTCTTTCAGGGGAGGTGCGCGGGGCCAGGGGAGAGACCCGTCCCCAAACATTGGTGGAACTGGCCCCTGTGCCCTGAATATGCTGGAGCCCGGGCACCACGGGCCCATATAACTCACCGCCCCTGTATTGCTGGACCTATTCTCCAGGAACTTATCTAGCTCTTTTTTGAACCCTTGTATAGTCCTGGCCTTCACAACATCCTCTGGCAATGAGTTCCACAGGTTGACGGTGCGTTGTGTGAAAAAAATTCTTCCTTCTGTTTGTTTTAAACCTGCTGCCTATTAATTTCATTGGGTGACCCCTAGTTCTTGTGTTATGAGAAGGAGTAAATAACACTTCCTTATTTACTTTCTCCACACCCGTCATGGTTTTATAGACCTCAATCATATCCCCTCTTAGTCTCCTCTTTTCCAAGCTCAAAAGTCCCAGTCCTATTCATCTCTCCTCATACGGAAGCCATTCCAGACCCCTCATCATTTTTGTTGTCCTTTTCTGAACCTTGTCCAATTCCAATATATCTGTTTTTGCTACGGGGCAACCACATCTGCACACAGTATTCCAGATGTGGGCGTACCATGGATTGATATAGAGGCAGTATGATATTTTCTGTCTTATTCTCTATCCCTTTCTTAATGATTCCTAACATTCTGTTCACTTTTTTGACGGCTGCTGCACATGGAGTGGATGTTTTCAGAGAACTATCCACAGTGACTCCAAGATCTTTCTTGAGTGGTAACAGCTAATTTAGACCCCGTCATTTTATATGTATAGTTGGGATGATGTTTTCCAATCTGCATTACTTTCTATTTATCCACATTGAATTTCATCTGCCATTTTGTTGCCCCATCACCCAGTCTTGAGAGATCCTTTTGTAGCTCTTCGCAGTCTGCCTGGGTCTTAACTATCTTGAGTAGTTTTGTGTCATCTGCAAATTTTGCCACTTCACAGTTTATCCCTTTTTCCAGATCACTTATGAATATGTTGAATAGGACTGGGCCAAGTACAGACCCCTGGGGGACACCACTATTTACCTCTCTCCATTCTGAGAACAGACCATTTATTCCTACCCGTTGTTTCCTATCTTTTAACCAGTTACCGATCCATGAGAGAACCTTCCCTCTTATCCTATGACAGTTTACTTTGCTTATTAGCCTTTGGTGAGAGACCTTGTCAAAGGCTTTCTGAAAATCTAAATTCACTAGATCCATTGGATCCCCCTTGTCCACATGCTTATTGACCCTCACAAAGAATTCTAGCAGATCGGTGAGTCATGGTTTCCCTTTACAAAAACCATGTTGACTCTTCCCCAACAAATTATGTTCCTCTATGTGTCTGACAATTTTATTTTTTACTATAGATTCAACCAGTTTGCCCAGTACTGAAGTCAGATTTACGGGTCTGTAATTGCCAGGATCACCTCTGGGGCCCTTTTTAAAAATTGGTGTCACATTAGCTATTGTGCAGTCATTTGGTCCAGAAGCTGATTTAAATGATGGGTTACAGACTACAGTGAGCAGTCCTGCAATTTCACGTTTGAGTTCCTTCAGAACTCTTGGGTGAATCCCATCTGGTCCTCATGACTTATTACTGTTTAGTTTATCAGTTTGTTCGAGAACCTCCTCTAATGACACCTCAATCTGGGACAGTTCCTCAGATCTGTCATCTAGAAAGAATGGGTCAGGTTTGGGAATCTGCCCCACATCCTCAGCCGTGAAGATCGATGCAAAGAATTTATTTAGTTTCTCCGCAATGGCCTTATCATCCTTTAATGCTCCTTAGCATCTCGATTTTCCAGTGGCCCCACTGGTTGTTTAGCAGGCTTCCTGCTTCTGATGTACTTAAACGTTTTTTTGCTATTATTTTTTGAGTCTTTGGCTAACTGTTCTTCAAATTCTTTTTTGGCCTTCCTAATTATATTTTTACACTTCATTTGGCAGAGTTTATGCTTCTTTCTATTTTTCTCGCTAGGATTTAACTTCCACTTTTTAAAGGATGCCTTTTTGTCTCTCACTGCTTCTCTTATTTTGTTGTTTAGCCAAGGTGGCACTTTTTTGGTTCTCTTACTGTGTTTATAATTTGGGGTATACTTTAAGTTGAGCCTCTATTATGGTGTCTTTAAGAAGTTTCCATGCAGTTTGCAGGGATTTCACTTTTAGCGCTGGACCTTTTAATTTCTGTTTAACTACCCTCCTCATTTTTGTGTCGTTCCCCTTTCTGAAATTAAATGCTACAGTGCTGGGCTGCTCTGGTGTTTTCCCCGCCACAGGGATGTTAAATTTAATTATACTATGGTCACTATTACCTAGCAGTCCAGCTCTATTCACCTCTTGGACCTGATCCTGTGCTCCACTTAGGACTAAAACAAGAATTGCCTCTCCCCTGGTGGGTTCCAGGACTAGGTTGTACATGAATCAGTTATTTAAGGTGTCAAAAAACTTTATCTCTGCATCCCATCCTGAGATACCCAGTCAATATGGGGATAATTGAAATCCCCCATTTTTATTGAGTTTTTTAATTTTAATAGTCTCTCTAATCTCCCTGAGCATTTCACAATCACAACCACTATCCTGGTCAGGTGGTTGGTAATATATCCCTACTGCTATATTCTTATTACTCGAGCATGGGATTACTATCCATAGAGATTCTGTGGTACAGTTTGGTTCATTTAAGATTTTTACTTCATTTTATTCTACGCTTTCTTTCACATATAGTGCCAATCCCCCACCATTATGACCTGTTCCCTCATTCCGATATATTTTGTACCCTGGTATTACTGTGTCCAGTTGATTATCCTCATTCCACTAAGTTTATGTGATGCTGTCAAGGTTCCTTCCCCACTCTGAACTCTAGGGTACAGATGTGGGGACCTGCATGAAAGACCCCCTAAGCTTATTCTTACCAGCTTTGGTTAAAAACTTCCTCAAAGTACAAACTTTGCCTTGTCCTTGAACCCTATGCTGCCACCACCAAACGTGTTACACAAAGAACTGGGAAAGAGCCCACTTGGAGACGTCTTCCCCCCAAAATATCCCTCCAAGCCCTACACCCCCTTTCCTGGGGAAGGCTTGATAAAAATCCTCACCAATTTGCATAGGTGAACACAGACCCAAACCCTTGGATCTTAAGAACAATGAAAAAGCAATCAGGATCTTAAAAGAAGAATTTTAATTAAAGAAAAAGTAAAAGAATCACCTCTGTAAAATCAGGATGGTAAATACCTTACAGGGTAATCAGATTCAAAACATAGAGAATCCTTCTAGGCAAAACCTTAAGTACAAAAAGATACAAAAACAGGAATCTACATTCCATTCAGCACAACCTATTTTACCAGCCATTTAACAAAAGAAAATCTAACACATTTCTAGCTAGGTTACTTACTAACTTAACAGAAGTTCTGTTACTCCATTCCTGTTCTGTTCCCAGCAAAAGCATCACACAGACCGACACAGACCCTTTGTTCCCCCACCCTCCAGATTTGAAAGTATCTTGTCTCCTCATTAGTCATTGTGGTCAGGTGCCAGCGGGGTTACCTTAGCTTCTTAACCCTTTAGAGGTGAAAGGGTTTACCTCTGGCCAGGGCGGATTTTATAGTTCAGTATATAGAAAGGTGATTACCCTTCCCTTTCATATTTATGACAGATGCCTATTATATCAATATCCTCATTTAATACAAGATACTCTAGTTCACCCGTCGTATTATTTAGACTTCTAGCATTGGTTTATAAGCACTTTAAAAACTCGTCACTTTTTAGCTGTCTGCCATTACATGATGTAATTGAATGCGACTCTTGTTCATTTGACTGTTTCTCATCAGATTCTACCTGTATTTTATCATCTTCCATCCTCTCCTCCTTACTAGGACATAGAGAATCTCCATTAATAGATCCTACCCTAAGGGATGTCTCTGTCTGAAACACGTGCTCCTCCGCACCTGTCGGCTTTCCCCCAGCCCTTAGTTTAAAAACTGCTCTACGACCTTTTTAATGTTAAGTGCCAGCAATCTGGTTCCATTTTGATTTAGGTGGAGCCCATCCTTCCCGTATAGAGTCTCCCTTTCCCAAAGCTTTCCCCAGTTCCTAATAAATCTAAACCCCTCCTCCCTACACCACCGTCTCATCACGCATTGAGACACTGCAGTTCTGCCTGTCTAACCGGCCCTGCACATGGAACTGGAAGCATGTCAGAGAATGCTACCATGGAGGTCCTGGACTTCAGTCTCTTCCCTAGCAGCCTAAATTTTGCCTCCAGAACCTCTCTCTTCTCCGTCCCTATGTCATTGGTACCTACATGTACCACAACCACCAGCTCCTCCCTAGCACTACACACAAGTCAATCTAGATGTCTCGAGAGATCCACAGTCTTCGCACCAGGCAGGCAAGTCACCATGCAGTTCTCCTGGTCACTGCAAACCCAGCTCTCTGTTTCTAATAATCGAATCTCCCATTACTAATACCTGTCTCTTCCCAATAACTGGAGTTCCCTCCCCTGGAGAGGTATCCTCAGTTCAAGAGGATACCACCACATCATCTGGAAGGAGGATCCCAACTATGGGATCATTTCCCTCTGCTCCAGTTGGATGTTCTCCTTGCCTGAGACTTTCATCGTCCTCAACATCACAGAGGCTGCCAGACTGGGCGTGGGACCATTCTGCTCTGTCCTGGAAAGTCTCATCTATGTACCTCTCTGTCTCCCTCAGTTCCTCCAGCTCAGCCAGCCTGGTCTCCAAAGCCCGTAACGGTCTCTGAGAGCCAGGAGCTCCTTGCACCAAATGCACACATAGGCCACCTGCCCATAGGGCAGGTATTCAGACATGATCCATTGAGTACAATAAACTGGGTAGCCCCCACTCTGTTGCCGGACTTCTGCCTGTATTTTCTTTTCACTCCTGCAGCTCGTTCCTTTGTGTGGTGAGCACTAAAGTAAGACAAGACCGATGATTCATCATTTCAGAGCAGCAGCATAAAGGAGTGCAAGGACATGTGGGTTCCTCTCAGACACTAACTCGTACGCTGTCTTCTCCTCCCTGGCAAGATGGGTGGGATGCATGGCAGGGCCCGGGGGGGCTGGGGCACTGGAGAAGTTATTCTGCTTTAGTGCTGTGCAGGGCATCAAGTCTCTGAGTGTCTGAGCAGTAACAAGGACCAGATCCTTCAGTAGCAATTGACCTTCTGGTCTCTCCCCTCTAACAGGTTAGTTTTAAGCCTGTTTCTCATGAGTCCTAATGTGGAAAGTGATCTCATTCCTACAGTAGCAAGGCCACTGTCAATGGCTGCTTCTAAACAATTCTGATATTAATTGGCAGGTTACTCAGGTGAGCACATTAGTGTGTTACTGTGTTAGTGTAATGGGGCTCCGAAAGGCCGAGCTGATCTGGAGATGCTGCAGTACAGCAATGTGATGGATGTGCTGTGGCTTTCTCCCATCTCACAGGTCAGGAGACGTGCGTTAGATACATCGAGAGGGATTCTGGTCTGGTGCAGGGAAAATATTCAGCTCTTCTATTTCACAAAACGCTGCCAACACAGAAAAAAGCCTCCTGTGAGGGATTTTCCTCTAAGGAGAATCCATCTTCTGCAGTGGAAAAAAATTGTATAATAAAGGAGTGTTACTGAGTCAGGAATAATGTCACTGGAAAAGGAGCTGTCAGAGGATAAACCTCTCCAGGATGCTTATTTTCAGAATGGGCGACACAGAGCTATAAGGATCTATCAATTGTTCCCTTTTTATTATTAGTTATTATAGAAACACCAGGAGAACTCACTGAGACAGAGGCCCCACAAACACATATTGAGAGATGCACCCTGCCCTGAACAGATAAAACCGATTTTCATCCCCATTTAACAGATGGGAAACTGAGGCATGGAGCAATTAACTGACCTGCCCGGGGAGTTTGTGACTAAGCCTAGAACTAAACCTAGATCTCCTGGATCCACAGTCTATGCCTGGCCCACAAGGCCATCTTTGCTCTTGTAATTTTTATTATAACAAATGACTGATGCACATGAAATAATTTGGAGCTCATTGACTCTCATATAGAGAGGTCTCCTATAGAAATAAAATATAAATTTATTAAATAGCAATATAGTTACCATAAAGCTTGTCTCTGATGTAATAAAAGGAGTAAAATTGTCAAAGGAGCCTCAGTTTCATTTATAAAATGGAACTTAGGAGCCTACGAGTCATCAAAAGTCAGTGGGACTTAGAGTTTGTCTAGACTGCAAGGTCAGCTCCCACACAGTATGGGGAGGAGGTGATCAGCCCTCAGTGGTGACAGAACAGGTTAAAGACTATTTAGAAAAGCTGGAGATGCACAAATCCATGGCTCCAGATCCAAGGCATCCGAGGGTGCTGAAGGAGTTGGCTGATGTGATTGCAGAGCCATTGGCCATTATCTTTGAAAACTCATGGCGATTGGGGGAGGCCCTGGATGATTGGAGAAAGGCAAATATAGCGCCCATCTTTAAAAAAGGGAAGAAAGAAAATCCAGGGAACTACAGGCCAGTCAGCCTCACCTCAGTCCCTGGAAAAATCAAGGAGCAGGTCCTCAAGGAAACCATTTTGAAGCACTTGGAGGAGAGGAAGGTGATCAAGAACAGACAACATGTATTCACCAAGGGCAAGTCATGTCTGACCAACCTGATTCCCTTCTATGATGAAATAACTGGCTCTGTGGATATGGGGAAAGCAGTCGACGTGATATATCTTGATGTTAGTAAAGCTTTTGATACTAAAGCTTGATAGTAAAGCTCCCACAGTATTCTTGCCATCAAGTTAAAAAGTATGGATTGGATGAATGGACTATAAGATGGATAGAAAGCTGGCTAGATTGTCGGACTCAATGGGTAGTGATCAACGGCTCAATGTCTAGTTGGCAGCCGGCATCAAGCGGAGTACCGCATGAGTTGGGCCTGGGGCCAGTTTTGTTCAACCTCTTTATTGATGATCTGGATGATGGGATGGATTGCACCGTCAGCAACTTCATGGATGACACTAAGCTGGGGGGAGAGGTAGATACGCTGGAGGTTAGGGATAAGATACAGAGGGCCCTAGACAAATTAGAGGATTGGGCCAAAAGAAATCTGATGAGGTTCAACAAGGACAAGTGCAGAGTCCTGCACTTAGGACGGAAGAATCCCATGCACCGCTACAGACTAGGGACCGAATGGCTAAGCAGCAGTTCTGCAGAAAAGGACCTAGGGGTTACAGTGGACGAGGAGCTGGATATGAGTCAGCAGTGTGCCCTTGTCGCCAAGAAGGCCAATGGCATTTTGGGCTGTATAAGTAGGGGCATTGCCAGCAGATTGAGGGACGTGATTGTTCCCCTCTATTCGACACTGGTGAGGCCTCATCTGGAGTACTGTGTCCAGTTTTGGGCCCCCTACTACAGAAGGGATGTGGACAAATTGGAGAGAGTCCAGCGCAGGGCTACGAAAATGATCAGGGGGCTGGGGTACATGACTTACGAGGAGAGGCTGAGGGAACTGGGCTTGTTTAGTCTGCAGAAGAGAAGCATGAGGGGGGATTTGATAGCAGCCTTCAACTCCCTGAAGGGGGGTTCCACAGAGGATGGAGTTCAGCTGTTCTCCGTGGTGGAAGATGACAGAATGAGGAGTAATGATCTCAAGTAAAGGTGGGGGAGGTTTAGGTTGGATATTAGGAAACACTATTTCACTAGGAGCGTGGTGAAGCACTGGACTGGGTTCCCTAGGGAGGTGGTGGAATCTCCTTCCTTAGAGGTTTTTAAGGCCCGGCTTGACAAAGCCCTGGCTGGGATGATTTTGCTTTGAGCAGGGGGTTGGACTAGATGACCTCCTGAGGTCTCTTCCAACCCTGATATTCTATGATTCTATGATTCTATATTTAAAAATAGATATTTTAAAAAAAATAATCTTTTGTTTTCAAATTGTTTGGTGGAAAATACTGGAAATAGAAAATGTATTTTTCCTTCCTACTTATAAAGTGGGGAGGTGATGGGGATAAAAAGGAGAAAAGAGAAAGGTAAGGGGACAAACCCCAAACTGACAATTGAAAAATAAAGAAAATAAAACACCCTTAATTGGTTTTTGGAGGAAATTGAACATTTTTGTTTCTGAAAAAAGGCGATTATTTTATTGGAAAAAATGTTTCCAAAAAACAAAAATGTGATCAGCTCAAGCCCGCAGACACCCAAAGTAAAGCCTGTAAGAAAGCAGTTGTGGGATGTTGGAGGACGTTAAGGATGGGGGGAAATCTTGATTCTGCTTTTTCTGTTATCTTTTGTACAGTAAAAGAAAAGATCCAACCACTGTAATATTTCAGAAAATCGCTGTATTTGTGTAGTAATCACCCAAAGCACTGCAGTCGTAAGACAGCAAATCTGCACCTTTGCAGTATAGTGCCGTAGCACTGTGAACAAGGGACACCCGCTCTGTTGCTGTCTTTCTGGAAGGGACTTTTTCGTGAAGGTGCTTTGAATTCTGTGGCTTTTCAGGGTCAGTTTTGTGGCTGGTCCTGTGGCAGCTTTCCGCACACTGCATGCACGTCACTGGTAGCGAGAGTGCCTGGGGCGGGCATCTGCTTTTTGACAAAGATTTGCTCGTCTCTCCAGCCATTTGCATAATTGCAGGGGCCCTGCTCTTCACAGCTCTGACATAATTAAATTGCTGCAGCCCTGGAATGTTCTAGCCCTTACAGTGTTCCCAGATGGCAAGTGAGAGCTGTATTTCCCCAGAACAATGTGTGCGCTGGATCTTTTACTCTAAACGGAGCTTCCTCCACCTCACACACACACTGGGGGTATGTGCCTAGTAGACAAGGCAGGCACAGAGAGAGATCTTGCAGCAGAGCCTGGCCTTGGGTGCTGGCGAGGTTTTCCTTGGAGTGTTCTGCTCGCTCTGCAGACAACAGCTGATGTGTGAAAACCAGATACATTTTCCTGTGTCCTTGGACACTGTTCCTCGAAGTTGACTTTTCAAGAACCAGGCAAGTAGGTGCAACGAGGACATCATTCAGCCTGGAACCATGCAACAAAGACACAGACAAAATCCCTGGGCATGCTAGATATCAGCTTGTGGCTGGCCGGCTTCAGACCTCAGTCAAAATGCTGATCTCAGAGACGAGTCCACAGTCATGTTGGCTGGGCACTCTAGGGTTACTGAGCTGCCTGGCTGGTTTCAGGTGAGCCTGTCATCTCCCCTTCTACCTAAACAGAGATTTAGCAACGCAAAAGGCAGGACTAGGCTCTTTGGATGAGCTGGGCAGCATGTTTATTGTTCGCTCTTAGATACTTACACAACCGCCATCCCCATAGTATCTGATCACCTCATAATGAGGAGTTTATCTTCGCACGCTGCCGTGGGGCAGGGCTATTATTTACAGAGGGGAACTGAGGGGCTAAGTGACTTGCCTAAGGTCACACTGGAAATCTCCAGCAGGGGAGGGAGCTGACCCCAGGACTCCAAAGTCCTACGCTGTGGGCCCTTGCCAGTGAGTAGGGTGACCAGATGTCCCGATTTTATAGGGACAGTCCTGATTCTTGGGTCTTTTTCTTATATAGGCTCCTATTACTCCCCACCCCGTCCCGATTTTTCACACTTGCTGTCTGGTCACCCTACCACTGAGCAGTCTTTCCTCTGAAGAGGACCTATTTCCTGTTGCCCTTTTTGGGGCCAGCGTGGTGGCAGATGAAGATAATGCAGGGTTGGGTAACATGGAATTGGTGTAGATGTGAGTTTAACCATGTAGGTTTCCATATGAATGAGGCCTGTGGACTTTTACCTCTGTCGACCATGTATGTTGGTAGGTTGATGAACAGTTCTGTGTTGTTAGGTGACGAGCACAATGGGCTACAGACCTTATTTGAAAAGAAAACCAGATAAGAATGAATGTTGGCCTCTCTCCATGTCCCTGCCCCTCCCCCCAAAATAGAAGGGGAGCCTCTTGTCACCCGTATTCCCAGCTAACCTCTGCAAAGCCCGAAGCCAGCTGAACTGCAGCACCTCTTTCTGTGCCAGCCCTCCCTGCCCCCATGCGCAGACCTTTGAAGTTCAGTTAATTGTTGCTATTTAATTCATGAGCAGGAAGCGATGCACATTTCACAAGGAGAAACAGCCCAGTTTTGCTCGGTTTCTTTTCTTTTCTCTCTCATGCAAATCTGAGTAACATCTGAGCCGCAAGAGGAAAGAATGAGGAATCGCTGCATAAATCTAAACCCTTGGCACATGCAGCTCTCCATGTTTATGGGCATGCCCAGTAAATTTCCTGACGGCGCAAAGAGAGGGACACACCCGCCTCTTCCTTACCCCAAAATCTTTTCTCCAGGCTGCCGCATTAAGTAGATAGGGTGTGAAGTACACATCCATCCCCACACATGTGCGTTCCTATGTGCAGTAGCCTTGTTATGAAAAAAGGACCATAAATATTTAAATACGACCTTTGGGGGGCCCTGAAGTCGCTCAGTTGGTTTCTGAAGCCTACGGTCAGTGTAATTCGGTGTAGCTGCATGGCTTCAGTGGAGCTCTGTTGATTTCTATCAGCTGAGGGTCTGGTCTGTTGTTTCTACAAGCACTGTCACATGTTACATTATTCCTTCGCCTTTATGAAAAATGGACTATTTTATTGCGCTGATATGAATTAATATAAGTGCAAATGATACAAAAATATATTCAGTGGAAAAAACAGTTAAAAATATCCCCAAAGGTGCAGATAATTTTAATGGCAGGAATCCTAAGTAACTGATATTGCACTGATCAGCTGATGTCACCAGATGCTAAGGGACACAGACTGCAAAATATTTTATAACTATCTGCTTTATATGCATGATTTTTTAAGAATTTTGGAGTTGGAAAAAGTTTATGTATGGGTTAACAAAGAGTGACCATATTAAGACTGATGAGCTTCAAATTATATCACATTAAAAATTGTATGTTTTCTCTTTGTTACTATTTTGAATGCTGAAGATCTGTTGTGTGTTAAAACAATGGCTCAGACATTGTTAAAATTACCCTTGTATTGCAACTCCACGACAAACCAAGAACACTTGGTTTGTCAGCTATTTGAAGTATACAGACAAACATGTGTCCTTGTGTGGCAGTATTCTTGCCAGCAAGTTAAAAAGCATATATTGGATGAATGGACTACAAGGTGGATAGAAAGCTGGCTAGATTCTCAGGCCCAATGGGTGGTGATCAATGGCTCTATGTCTAGTTGGCAGCAGGTATCAAGCAGAGTGCCCCAGGGATCAGTCCTGGGGCCGGTTTTGTTCAACATCTTCATTAATGATCTGGATGATGGGATGGATTGCACCCTCCGCAAGTTTGCAGATGACAATAAGCTGGGGAGAGAGGTAGGTATACTGGAGGGTAGGGATTGGGTCCAGAGTGACGTACACAAATTGGAGGATTGGGCCAAAAGAAATTTGATGATGTTTAACAAGGACAAGTGCAGAGTCTTGCACTTAGGACGGAAGAATCCCATGCACCGCTACAGGCTGGGGATTGACTGGCTAAGCAGCAGTTCTGGAGAAAAGGACCTGGGGGTTACAGTGGACGACAAGCTGGATATGAGTCAACGGTGTGCCCAAGAAGGCCAACGGCATATTGGGCTGCATTAGTAGGAGCATTGTCTGCAGATTGAGGGAACTGATTATTCCCCTCTGTTCGGCACCGGTGAGGCCACATCTGGAGTACTGCATCCAGTTTGGGGCCCCCCACCACAGAAAGGATGTGGACAAATGGGAGAGAGTCCAGCAGAGGGCAACAGAAATGATCAGGGGTCCGGGGCACATGACTTACAAGGAGAGGCTGAGGGAACTGGGCTTGTTTAGTCTGCAGAAGAGAAGAGTGAGGAGGGATTTGATAGCAGCCTTCAACTACCTGAAGGGGGGTTCCAAAGAGGATGGAGCTAGGCTGTTCTCAGTGGTAGCAGATGTCAGAACAAGGAGTAATGGTCTCAAGTTGCAGTGGGGGAGGGTTAGGTTGGATATTAGGAAAAACTTTTTCACTAGGAGGGCGGTGAAGCACTGGAATGGGTTCCCTAGGGAGGTGATGAAATCTCGATCCTTGGAGGTTTTTAAGGCCCGGCTTGACAAAGCCCTGGCTGGGATGATTTGATTGGGGATCGGTCCTGCTTTGAGCAGGGGGTTGGACTAGATGACCTCCTGAGGTCCCTTCCAACCCTAATCTTCTATGATTCTGTGATTCATGACATCTGGTGTCACAACCATTAAACAGCTGGTGTTTATTCTAGAAAACAACTACAACTATAGAAACATGCTTCCACATAGCTTGAGCTCTAGCATTGTCTCTGTTTATCACCAGGGCCCATAACCTTTTTGCAATTCTGTATGGCATATAAAGACATCTAGTGGCTGAATATTATAGTGCAAATATACATCGTTACATGTATCATACAGTCTTTTCTCCTTTTGTCTGTAACAGTTTCTTTTCAGGGTACATAGGGCTCAAATGCGATTTCAAATGTGTGTGAGTGTAGCACCAAAACTGGAAGAGCACACATGTCTGAGAAGCTAGTGTTGATAAATTTTACAGTCAGTGTCTTGACTACACTTTGGTTCATTATGAAATATGCTCAAGAGACCAAATAGCCAGTGTCAATCAGGTTTATTGATTTGGTACAGGAAAAGGGTTCTATATGACACCGGTCTCTGTGGAGCCATCCTGTACAGCGATATTCCTTTCACCTTATGCATAAGGTGCACTCCCCAAGGTACACATTTCAGCTGGTATTACTTATAGGATGATTTTACAAGTTACCCCTTGAGTTTGCCCCTGTTCCCTAACTTGCTGTTGTGTTCCTCCTTATCTTTGGTTTGGATACTAGAATTCCAGGTACTGGTCAGTGAAGGTATTTCCCTAGCTTAGACTTAGAACAAACGTATCTTGATTTTAACAAGTTTCCTTTCGGCTTGTGCCAGATGGTCACTTCAGCAAATGCAAGGAGTTATGGGATATTAGCATAAGTGAACAGGACGATGGTATAGGCCGGATTAGGCTATCTCACTGGTAGAATATTTGTGCTTAAGGTTATTGGTGCTTAATACATACCAATATTATAGGGTGTGGCTAATACATCTTATTAGTATATCTATTTATATACTAGCCAGCATATATTAGTCAACAGTCCTCCCCCGCCCACTTGTCACCGTGATGATTGTTACAGTCAAGGCGACACCTTTGCCAAATTAATGCATGCGTTAGTGACGAAGGTCTTTGTATGTGATTTAAAGTGTTGTAACAAACTGCGTAAGTGGCAATTCATAATTAACACAGCTAAACTAACACACCTTGTAAGGCAAGTGAAACCTTCAATGAATTTTTTATTCAGGGGTGGGAAATTAGTATTTCAAGTTCCCCATCATAGTGAAAGTCATTCAAGGGTCTTTGTGCCTTGTGCATGTCACTGCTAATCTAAATAATGTGTCTTGCTCCTTTGTGTAGTAATATTTTAAAATGTAAAGTGATTATTATGCAGGTTAAAACTGGTAGATAAGTTTCGACTTCATCCTGGTACTGGGGCTCACTTTGGGTAATAGATCCATTTTGAAAAACCTGGGATTGGCTTTATTATCGTGCGCCCCACTGAGTGCCATACACAATGAGTAAAAGCGAAATTTGGAGTCATGGCAATACAAGTGAGGCCTCCATGCATAAACTTCTTGTAATTAGTTACTACCCAGTACTCTCCAT
This sequence comes from Chelonia mydas, assembly GCF_015237465.2. NCBI lineage: Eukaryota > Metazoa > Chordata > Testudines > Cheloniidae > Chelonia > Chelonia mydas. The sequence continues at coordinate 133,237,887 of NC_051246.2, read as the reverse complement.
CCTTATGGTTGTCACCATTTGGAAAGCTTTCCCGGGCAGGAGACAGGAGCAGCTGGCTTCTCTGTCTCATTGTGCTAGGCTGAGCCACACACTGGAGTTGCAATTTCAAAAACATCCCTGGCATAACAAGCTGGGTGCGGTGCTCTTCATGTTTGCATTGCTGAGTGGTAGACCAGTAGTTGACATAGATCCAGTTGTTTCTTCTAAGTGCTGCTGTCCAGATAACCTACTGAATGGACAGTGACCAATTTATCCGTTATTGCTGTGTCACGGCCCGGTATTGGTAGTGATACCACAAAAGAAATGTGTGTGGAACCAGATACTGAGCAACATGGTTGTGTACAACATATTCCTTGATTAGCATGTCACTAGCCCCAAATTATGACTGGTTCTAAAGGGAATTTGTCTGCAAGATTCAACGTGTTGCCAGTTACCCATATTTTTGTTACACGCTCAGCTAACTTGTATTGCCCTGACTGTTCATCACTAATAAGGTCAAGCCATTTTCCTTTTTCTGTGTTCCCTAATGAATTGGTTATGGCAGTTAACATGTATTTTATGGTAATTACCATGTAACTCCCATAAGCAGTATAAATAATTTCTTTATGAAACCGGTTTTTGTTTGCCTTCACATTGTTTACTGCAACTAGTTTGTTAATTTTAACTTGTGTTTGATTCGACAGTGTAGCAAAGTCCTGCACATTGTAAATGGTGTTCTGTTTCTCAGTAGCCAGGCCCTCAATACCATGAATTATAGGATTAGCGACGGTGTCCATTGCCTGGAGTCTCGTAGACTCACTGACTTTATGAGGACCATCTTGATCATCTAATCCAACCTCCTGCATGTTGCAGGCCCCAGACCCCACCTGCTCCTGTAACAGACCCCGAACCTCTGGCTGAGTTAGTGACGTCCACAAATCATGGTTTAAAGACTTCAAGTTGCAGAGAATCCACCATTTACACTAGTTCAAACCTGCAAGTGACCTGGGCCCTAGGCTGCAGAGGAAGGCAACCCCCCCCCAGGGTCTCTGCCAATCTGACTTGAGGGGAAATTGCTTCCCAGCCCCAAATATGGCTATCAGTTAGACCCTGAGCATGTGGGCGAGACCCTCCAGGCAGATACCTGAGAAAGAATTCTCTGTAGCAACTCAGAGCCCTCCCCATCTCGTGTCTCCTCTCTTGCTGATGGAGATATTGGCTGCTAGCAGTCGCAGATCGGCTGCATGCTGTTGTAGGCAGTCCCATCATAACATCCCCTCCAAAAACTTATCAAACTCAGCCTTGAAGCCGGTTAGGTTTTTTGCCCCCACTGCTCCCCTTGAAAGGCAGTTCCAAAACTTCACTCCTCTGATGGTTAGAAACCTTCACCTAATTTCAAGCCTAAACTTGTTGATGGCGAGTTTATATCCATTGTTCTTGTGTTCACATTGGCACTTAACTTAAATAACTCCTCTCCCTCCCTGGTATTTATCCCTCTGATGTATTTATAGAGAGAAATCATAGCTCCCCTCAGCCTTCTTTTGGTTAGGCTAAGCAAGCCAAGCTCCTTGAGTCTCCTCTCACAAGGTAGGTTTTCCATTCCTTTGATCATCCTAATTGCCCTTCTCTGCACCTGTTCCAGTTTGAATTCATCCTTCTTAAACATGGGAGACTAGAACTGCACACAGTATTCCAGATGAGGTCTCACCAGTGCCTTGTATACGGTATTAACATTTCCCTGTCTCTACTGAAAATACCGCGTCTGATGCATCCTAGGACTGCATTAGGCTTTTTCACGGCCGGAATAGTTAATGTGAAGTTATATATCTAAATATATGTTTTAATATTACCCCTGTTCTAAATAGATATTCCAGATTCAGATAATTTTGAAATGTAACCAATAATTCCAATAAGATTTTGGAGTCTCCTATTTTGAAAGATACCAGACCACATAATAGTCTTTTGCCCAGCCATTGAGTCATGTGCATGTAGGGTGACCAGATGTCCTGATATTATTGGGACTATCTTGATATTATAGGCTTTATCTTATACATGCTACTATGCCACCCTCCCACCACCCCCAAAAAAGTGTCACGATTTTTCACACTTGCTTTGTGGTCTCCTATGTGCATGTTCTTGATAAGTAGCTAGTATATTAGCTTACACAGAAGTATACAGTAGATATCCATTTGCTTTTACACAATAACCAAATCCACTGAGAAAGACTTAAAGCTCCAGGTATATGCATGCACTCACTTTGTTTAACCATCTACAGTTTCAATCACAGTTGGACCTGGCGTGGCTAGTGGTTTTTACAATGTCTCTATAGCTGATTGCGCACCGGGAAATTGTCCGTAGATCGTAGACTAAAGTGGAGTTGACCAGTCTGTTATTTATAACAGACTGTTTAAAATAAATGAATTAGACTCGAGTAGATTCCCACCCATAGGAAATAAAACGTAGCATTACTGACTCTGGGTTCAAACCTACGTTCCTGCAAAGGCGGAAAGCCATGTGAGGCCAGCGGGAAGGTGGCCTGTGTAAGGAGTGTAGGTTTAACATCTCAGTAACAATGTCCAGGGAGTGGCCACGAGATTCCTGCATCGTCAGACGGGGAGTTGTCGGGTTAGTGGCACTTGCAGCAGGGACGGAGCAGCCTGTGCCACTTGCTGGGTCCCGCTGCCCCTCGCCTGCCGGAGGCACCGTGGGGCGCTGGGCCTGTGGCGTCAGAGGAGCCATGTTCTGAGCTGGTCGTTGCTGGGACGATGGAAACACCCAAGTGTGAGGGTTTGTTCGTTTTAATCTCCAGTCGTTTCTGGTACATCTGTGACCTGTGACCCTGCAGGAATGTCTCTTCCGGCTGCTCTGTGGGTTCCGTGGCCGGTGGGTGCCCCGAGGAAGAGGAAACACTTGGGGGAAAAGAAGCCAAATGATTTCAGTCAGGATCATCTTTGTCGGTGTCTGTCTCCCCTGAGGGTTTTGCGGCTGCCTGCTATTGCACTGTGTTAAATAGACTGGCAACAAGTCCAGGTCCCTAGCGGACTCCACTGCGTCTCTGGCTCTCCTCCTGTCTCGGGTGCTGGGCACTCTGCTTGGGGCAGGGCCCCGGTCTGCTTCTGCTGAGCTCAATAGCAGACAGTCCTATGACATCGCTGGGCCCTTTTGCTTTATAACCAAAACTGCCTAAAACCACCATGCAACCAGGTTCACTCGATGAGCTGTAAAGGCTCTAAAGTGCCTGGACAAGATGATGATGGTTACAAAGGCCTTTTATGAAAACCCGCCCGTCTGATACATCAGGAAAAATACTTTGGTGGGCGGAAACCATTCACAGTTAGGAACTGTCCTGATGCTGGATCACCTTTGCAAGGGAAAATGAATATTCTTATTGAGTGCTTTGATTCCCAGAAATCTGGGAACTTTTTGCCATCAGCTGCCTTTAGGTTAGCACTGGGGTTCATTGTGCATGAGATTCTCCCTGTATAAAGTTTGTGAAACCTTTTTTGGGGAAGATCGGAGAGAAATCTGAATATTCCAGGCTGTGGCCATAAAGGAAAATTACAGGGCACAATGTTTGTGCCTCACTCTCACCTTCTCTGACGTGTGGAGGCCACAAACTGTACCGGTCCCCCATGACCTGTGCCCTACAAGAGGCATTCGGGAGCAGGGCTGAGGTCTCCGTGTCTGAGCGCCAAAAGCCCCCTGCCTCCAGTGAGCTGGGCCTGCAAGGATGGCTCCTGGCAGTTTGCCGGGGGTGGTTGGTCTGGGTCTATGCCTGCATGAATGCTGATGTTCCTGTGCGTGCGTCTAAGAGCACCGAGAGCCTGAATTTAGCACGTGAGATGTAAGAACAAGCGATTAGAGTTTGTCATGCACTGAGATAAGGTGGGAAGTGGGACAGCCTCCCACAGAACCCAACAGAGCCCAGAGATCAGGGCGGCTGTCCTCAGTGAGTCACCCCCTGAGGCCACCGTTCTGCTCAGAGCGGTCCTGTCCTCTCACCTGTAGTCAATACGGAGAATGATTGTAAGCTATAGGAATACATCCCAAAGCCACAGGATTTAGGTTTAATTTTTACGGCCTGATTCTGCAAACTCCTGAGTAAAATTGAGGTCTATGGGACTGCTCATTCGAGTCACATGTGTAGGTGCTTGTGGGGCTGGTCCTTACATTGTAAGTATTTTGAGACAGGGAATGTCTTCGTCCGTGTCTGTTGTATAGCACCTAGGAAAACCGGGCACTGATCCTGCCGAGAGTAGAATTATGAAATAATAACAACGATCACAGGTATGGCACCCAGACTAGATTATTCTGACGTATCAAACTTATAAAATGAAATAAATACTTTTAGTTTTGCTCATCTTTGTACTTACATGGAGTACAACAGGAGAAAGGCTGGGGCTTTATAAGTGTCCCAGTTAAAGTTGTTGTTTACTGAGTTCACGTACTAAGACCTTGCAACAGAAACACCCTTGATCAATTTTTGATGGTGCAATTAAAATCTAAAATTTTCTTCCTTGCTAAAGCTTTAAGTATGTCTCTTATCTATGATGCTCAGAAGTGTTGCTGAGTTAAGAACATAGGCACCAAGAGACCAATAAAATTCTCTGGCGTAGAAAAGATAGCTATAAGACCTGTAAATCTGCTCAGTCTCACAATGCGGAGCTGATAGAGTTTTTATACACGCCAGAGTAAAGGGGGGGAAAGAGTCTTTCTGGGATAATTATATACTTGCTAAGAAAGGTGCCTTGAAAATGAACTAAGGATTTGGGGTGTTTTCTCATTCCAAAAAAGTTTCTCACAGATTTTGACCCTGTCTAGTTAAAAAGAAGCCTGCTTTGGGTTTTTTTGGTTTTGGTTTTTTTCCCCAGTTCTCCTGGTTAGATGTTTGATGTGTCTTCTTGAAAGACAGAGAAAGATAGAGTACTTTTCTGTGAGCCCTTCCTGGATTAATTAAAATGATTTGCAATAATTAATTTCAGAAACTGTAACACAGAGATTAGGTTAGGGTCTCTAATAATAATTACTCTAGATCCTGTGCATGGTTCATAGAATCATAGAATATCAGGGTTGGAAGGGACCCCAGAAGGTCATCTAGTCCAACCCCCTGCTCGAAGCAGGACCAATTCCCAGTTAAATCATCCCAGCCAGGGCTTTGTCAAGCCTGACCTTAAAAACCTCTAAGGAAGGAGATTCTACCACCTCCCTAGGTAACGCATTCCAGTGTTTCACCATCCTCTTAGTGAAAAAGTTTTTCCTAATATCCAATCTAAACCTCCCCCATTGCAACTTGAGACCATTACTCCTTGTCCTGTCATCTGCTACCATTGAGAACAGTCTAGAGCCATCCTCTTTGGAACCCCCTTTCAGGTAGTTGAAAGCAGCTATCAAATCCCCCCTCATTCTTCTCTTCTGCAGACTAAACAATCCCAGCTCCCTCAGCCTCTCCTCATAAGTCATGTGCTCTAGACCCCTAATCATTTTTGTTGCCCTTCGCTGGACTCTTTCCAATTTATCCACATCCTTCTTGTAGTGTGGGGCCCAAAACTGGACACAGTACTCCAGATGAGGCCTCACCAGTGTCGAATAGAGGGGAACGATCACGTCCCTCGATCTGCTCGCTATGCCCCTACTTATACATCCCAGAATGCCATTGGCCTTCTTGGCAACAAGGGCACACTGCTGACTCATATCCAGCTTCTCGTCCACTGTCACCCCTAGGTCCTTTTCCGCAGAACTGCTGCCTAGCCATTCGGTCCCTAGTCTGTAGCGGTGCATTGGATTCTTCCATCCTAAGTGCAGGACCCTGCACTTATCCTTATTGAACCTCATCAGATTTCTTTTGGCCCAATCCTCCAATTTGTCTAGGTCCTTCTGTATCCTATCCCTCCCCTCCAGCGTATCTACCACTCCTCCCAGTTTAGTATCATCCGCAAACTTGCTGAGGGTGCAATCCACGCCATCCTCCAGATCATTTGTGAAGATATTGAACAAAACCGGCCCCAGGACCGACCCCTGGGGCACTCCACTTGACACCGGCTGCCAGCTAGACATGGAGCCATTGATCACTACCCGTTGAGCCCGACAATCTAGCCAGCTTTCTACCCACCTTATAGTGCATTCATCCAGCCCATACTTCCTTAACTTGCTGACAAGAATACTGTGGGAGACCGTGTCAAAAGCTTTGCTAAAGTCGAGAAACAATACATCCACTGCTTTCCCTTCATCCACAGAACCAGTAATCTCATCATAAAAGGCGATTAGATTAGTCAGGCATGACCTTCCCTTGGTGAATCCATGCTGACTGTTCCTGATCACTTTCCTCTCATGTAAGTGCTTCAGGATTGATTCTTTGAGGACCTGCTCCATGATTTTTCCAGGGACTGAGGTGAGGCTGACTGGCCTGTAGTTCCCAGGATCCTCCTTCTTCCCTTTTTTAAAGATTGGCACTACATTAGCCTTTTTCCAGTCATCCGGGACTTCCCCCGTTCGCCACGAGTTTTCAAAGATAATGGCCAAGGGCTCTGCAATCACAGCCGCCAATTCCTTCAGCACTCTCGGATGCAACTCGTCCGGCCCCATGGACTTGTGCACGTCCAGCTTTTCTAAATAGTCCCTAACCACCTCTATCTCCATAGAGGGCTGGCCATCTCTTCCCCATTTTGTGATGCCCAGCGCAGCAGTCTGGGAGCTGACCTTGTTAGTGAAAACAGAGGCAAAAAAAGCATTGAGTACATTAGCTTTTTCCACATCCTCTGTCACTAGGTTGCCTCCCTCATTCAGTAAGGGGCCCACACTTTCCTTGGCTTTCTTCTTGTTGCCAACATACCTGAAGAAACCCTTCTTGTTACTCTTGACATCTCTTGCTAGCTGCAGCTCCAGGTGCGATTTGGCCCTCCTGATATCTTTCCTACATGCCCGAGCAATATTTTTATACTCTTCCCTGGTCATATGTCCAACCTTCCACTTCTTGTAAGCTTCTTTTTTATGTTTAAGATCCGCTAGGATTTCACCATTAAGCCAAGCTGGTCGCCTGCCATATTTACTATTCTTTCGACTCATCGGGATGGTTTGTCCCTGTAACCTCAACAGGGATTCCTTGAAATACAGCCAGCTCTCCTGGACTCCCTTCCCCTTCATGTTAGTCCCCCAGGGGATCCTGGCCATTTGTTCCCTGAGGGAGTCGAAGTCTGCTTTCCTGAAGTTATTTCCTGAAGTTCAGTTAAGTTATTAACCAGTCACCCCTTTCTGAAGGACTGGGTTGCCCTTCTGTTGAAGGAACTGACCTTAATTTCAGCTGGATACTTTATTAATTAATAACCCCAGTGCTTAATGACCAGTAAACACTTATGTAGATTCTTATCGTGCCTAGACTAAACAACAAGGTTATTTATGTGATGTAATATAGGGTGGAAAAATAGCTAATTAACAAATGAAGTCATGATGCAGTCACTTAGTCAAATACCTATTTAAAACTGTCAGAATAAAGCAGCTTTTCCTGGTTCAGTCCGACAGTGAGGCACAGATGCAGTGCCAGTCTCCTGGGAAACGCGGGTCTCCTCTTTGCCCACTCTGAGCAGAACGGGTGTGGCAGCATGTGTTGTAATTCAGGGAGAATTCCAACAGCCTCCTTATTTAACCTCCTTTTTTCCTGCAGTTGCACTGAAGCGAATTTCTTTCTGGCTTACATTTGGTCACGCTTTGTCTAAGCCCTGAGGAGAACATATTTAAGTTTCACAGTGATTTTTACATTCTGTGGGCCTGATCCTAAGTCAGTGTAAGTCTTTTAGTTAAATTTCAGGCTTTATGTACGTAAAAATAACCCAGTTTCAGGAACAAATAAAATCCTTACCATGATCTAGGTCAAATATTAGATAATGTTGGTAAAGTTGTCAATCATTCCACAGAAAAGGAGAAGGATTCTATAACTGTAGCTCTTCTGTATGTTGAAAGAAAGAGGATGATGAAATCTTACAAAGATAATGAGATTGTTTCTGTTGTAAGGAGGATATTAAATAGCGTCTATTAAAGTAAAACATTTTTAAATTGGCAGGACTGCTTAACTTGCACCCAGGAGTATTAAAGGAATTGGCTGAGGTGCTCTCTGTCAGAGTTCAGGGCAACTGAACCTGTATTCCCCTTCAATTGTCCAGCAAGGACACGTGCTCCTAGGCTTCTGGCTCCCCAGCCATCACCTCTCTTGGGCAGTCACACGCCTTTCTCCCTGCTGACTGGGATATTTCCAGGCTGCACAGCTCCCAGCCCATGCTGTGAATCTCTCAGCAAAGTCAGACTGCCTAAGCCGGCCTACTCCGTGTTTCTCCTTAGGGACCGTAAACAGTATAATTGTCACAGTTAAGTTACCACACAGCTCTTTCTAAGCAAGCACATTTATTCTTAAGGTAAAAGAATTACGTGGGAAACATATTAAAAATAATAAAAGGCCCTACATGCATGCTACACAGCTTACCAGAGATTGCCCCAGCTCCAACAAGGGCTGGCAGGTGAACAATCCTTCAAATCCCAACCAGGGTTTTTCCTGTGGTTACAAGATCATCACTTCTTTTGCTCAGAACACTCCCCGTCCCCGGTTAGTCTGTGAGTTATTTCTTTTTGCTGTTTGGGCCTTTTGATCCTGGGAGCGGGTAATGCATAGACAGAGGTCCCCTCCCTAGGGTGAAGCTGCTAAAGGATGGATCCATTGGTGGGTATTTGGCATTCTTCTCCTTCCCAGTATTTCCTAGGAAACCCACTCAACTAACATTGCATTCTTGTCTTAGCCCATGGTTTACAAGAGTCCTTTGAAGCTCGTAGCACTTCCCAGGCTTTCTATTAGTCACATCTCCTGGACGAGTTGCACACAATCTCACAATGACGTATAAACGTGTGCATTTTTAGTACAATGAGCCGCTAAGTGACTTAAATGTAATTCCATAAGGTTTAGCTCATTCAGTACATTTTGTCCAGGGTACTGAGGAAATTGCAATGTCTCTCACACTCTCTGAACCACTAAAACTGATTTTTAACAAATCTTGGCACATTGAGGAAGTTCCAGAGGACTGGAAAAAACCAGCCTAATGTTGTGCTAATATTTAAATAAGGGTAAATAGAGTCTCCCAGGTAACTAGAGGACTAGCACCGCTGTCAGGCAAAATCACGGAGAGGCTGATAATGGAGCTACAGGATCAGTAAAGATTTGAAGGTGGGAACGTAATTAGTGCCCGTCCACATGGTTCTGTTGAAAATTGGTCTTGTCAAACAAATTGTATATCAGCAGCCTGGAGCCTCACACATCGCTGCCCTTCTACTTGCTGCAGGGCCGCCAGGATGGCCGACACCCTAGGGCCTGAACCAGGGGCCTCCAGAGTTAAAAGCATGAGCTGCCGGAGCTTGAGCTGAAGAGGCAAGCCCCTGGATGGGGGGGCGGTAACAACCCCTATCCTCTGTGGATCAGCACGGCAGGGCCCGTCACATACCCTCACGAGGGGGTTCCACAAACACGCCCCTTCACTCGCCTGCCTCCTCCCATGTGCTCCATCATATAGAGGGGTGGGGCAGTTTGTGTGCAGATTTGTCCTTGTCCGGAAAGCAAACAGAGCCAAATGCTGTAGGGAGGGGGGCCCAGGCCAGCATCTGGAGCAGTGTTGGATCTGTTGAATGGGTGAAGCTCGTTAGCTAGGAGGGACCAGAAGAGTTTATCAGGAGAGATTCATTCAGAGTCCGAATGCCACTTGCCACTCACTTGTGTTGAGTGAAGGACCCAGCCTAGCCTTGGATAGTTTCTTAATGGTATTGGACATGCAGAATTCTTTTTTGTATCATCACTCTGACCAGTGGGCAACTCTCTGTCATTGATGGGTTTCTGGGAGAAAGAGGGTATCGTCAGGACAGTTGAGACAATGCAACAGATTAATTAGACAGTAAAATGCTAATATCTGTTCAGGGGAGCTGAGCTCATTATGTGCCCCTAAGTTTAAGTTTATTAAAACTCCTTTCTCTGTGGCTTATTAATTTTTGATGACTTAAGATAAATTGCACTGAGCCCAAAAATAAATTAAAATAAGTGCTTATAAATCATTTACCATTCTTGGCTTCTGCCAAATAAATTTCCATTTCAGCTCTTGTCCTTGTTTTGTTACATGTATTTTACCTATGCTGAATTTTTTTATTGTGATAAAAATACTTTATCTCCTTGGGATTCCTTGACTCATTGTCTTCAGTATTTATGAGGCTTTTGTACCCTGAGACCATTCCAGGTATTGTCTATGGTAGTATGAGATTGCAGTGAGTCACCTGATCTATCAATGAAATGGTTTGGCCCAGATAGCAAACAAATACTCCTCCTGAAGAGAAGGCTACGCATAGATACCAGGGTTAGCTGATGTTAAATGAAACTTGAGAAAGAAGGTGAAAAATAAAACCCCAGCTTGTTTTATGATACAAATCCACAAATGATGCCACAGGCAGGTATGTGGAGAGTCATAATAAATGTTCATCTGTTCCTGTATCATTTAATTTATGTGTATGAATGAATAGAGCCACTAGGAGAAGAATAGACCTCAGTTAATCCTATATTTACTGCAAGACATTTTATTAAGCTAATAAATAACACTCGACTAAATCAGCGTTAGTTCTTGGGTTGAATTTTGCAAAGTGTGCATACATGAGGCAGTGGGACTGCAAACTAGTTTTACAGCATTTAGACAAAACCCACTAAATATTTAGATTTGGAAGTTTAATTGTGTTAAAAACAAGGTTTAATTTTCTTGTATATAATATTCAGAATCTCATGGTTAGTTTTGTGAACTTTCTTCTATTTTCAGAATATCGCATTCAGATCATACTTATGTTTTAAAAGTAGTAAATAGAGATTTGATTTAAATTTAATACATAGCATAAGAGATTGTTGGTGCAAGTCATATTTGTACACGTAGGATACGCCTGGCATTTTCGGTTCTTTCGTTCACTCATCTCTTTCTTGTCGTGGACCAGTACTGTTCTGGAAGAGCATTGGCTGCGCTCTCTTCGTAGCTAACATGCATATGAAGTATGGCCCCAATCTTGGAAATAAATTATGCACATATTTAAATGGAACTATTCAGATGTCTGAAGCTAAGTACATGCATAAGTGTTTGCAAACCCCGTCTCTGCGGCCATATAGTGGAATTCAGATCAGGTCTGGATCAATCAGTAAGGGCCTGGTCTTAGCACCCTTCCTCGGGACCCTACTCTCAGAGAATTCCAACGTGAGGGAGGATGGCAGAACTGGACTCTAAATGTTTCCCTACTTAAATCATGTTTACAGTGAGTTATTGTGGGGAAAGAAATGGAGTCCCAGGCTACCGGCATGGCGCATCACAAAACAATCAATTAGTCTGGACATGAACAATGTACATATCTATCTAGCACACTAAATTCGTACATGACCCTATTGCTATAGTATGAGAGTGCCTTCCATAGCCTTGAGCATTCGATAACACTCCCCCTTCCATCCTTTAAGAGGGACAGATGCCAAGAACTAACAAGGCACAAAGTACTTCTTATTGGACAAGAATAATTTCACTATTTCCAGCTGCCAAGGCTTATGCTATGTCCTGTCCGTGCTGCCTAGCTCTCTTGGGCAAACACAAGGTCTAGTTTCCACCACATCTATCTGCACTGTCTGGTTCTACACCTGCTGTATGCCTGGCCTCTTTGGTCCCTTTCATTTTCCTCCTTTGGCTCATATAAATGGCGTCTTATTGCCTTTTATGTCCCTGGCTAGCTATAACTCATGCTGTGCCTTCGCCTTTCTGATTTTGTCCCTACATGCGTGTGCTGTTCTTTTCTGATTCTTCTTTGCAACTCACCCATGTTTCCAGTTTTTGATTTTAGGTGATTAAAGAACTCCTGATGAGCCATGTTGGCCTCTCCCTGTTCTTCCTCTCTTTCCTTTGCATTGGGATAGGCTGCACTTGTGCCTTTATTATTGTCTCCTTGGGAGCCTGCCAGCTCGGCTAAAATCCTTGATCCCTTAGATTTTCTACCAGTGCCCTGAGCTCGTTAATGTCGGCTCTTTTGAAGTCCATTGCCCTTATTCTGCTCCTTTCACTCATTCCTTCCTGTAGAATCATGAAATCATCATTTCATGGACACTTTCACCCAAACTGCCGTCCACCTTCAGAGTCATATCCAGTTCCTCCCCGTTGGTCAGAACCACGTCTAAAATGGCTGCCACTCTCCTCCCCCGGTACTTCCTTCACTTTCTGAAACAAAAAGTTGTCCCTAACGGACCCATATGAAATGTTGTGTTTTCCTGTGTTACTTTCCCAACAGATGTCTGGGTAGTTAAACTCCCCCCTTACTGTACTACCAGGTCTTGTGTTTTGAATCGATCTGTTATTTGTTCTAGAAATGCCTCATCCACCACCTCGTCCTGATTGGGCAGTCTGTCATAGACCCTTACTATGACGTCACCCCTATAGTTCCCCCCTTTTATCTTTACCAAGAGACTATCAACTGGTTTGCCCCTCACCTCCTTCCAGGCCTCGGAACACGTGTGTATATCCGGGACGTATAATGCAACACCTCCTTCCTTTTCCCTGTCTGTCCTTTCTGAGCAAGCTAGGCCCCTCTGTACCAGTGTTCCAGTCATGCAGTTTATCCTATCAAGTCCCTGTGATGCCAATTAAACCATAATTTAGCTTATGTACTAATACTTCCAGTTCCTCCTGTTTATTTCCCGTACTCCTGGCATATTAGCAGGTGCATCCTGGTGTGAATAAGAATACGTGCTGCAGGGTTCCAAAATATTGTGAATGTGAGAGTCCAAAGCCTCCTCCAGACTGGAAGCCCCTGAGGTGTTTTAGTTCCTCTAAAGCTGCTGTCTGAGAAGGTTCCACCAGAAAGCGTGCTCATCGGTCACCATTCCCTGCGTGTACTCACACCTTTCCCATGGGATGCCCTACTCCTTCCATCTCCTTCCCTGCCCGCCTGTTTGTAGCTCATGTCATCCGACTGTTTCCACCGTCATCTAGGTCGCTCATTTGGAAGAACCGGCTGTTCTGGAGGCAGCATGAGTGTGTGGGGGTGGGGGAACTGTTTGTAGCCTTTAATGGTGGAAAATGTCTCTCTCTTCAGGCTGCAGTCTTCTCCCTGCATCCAGGGTTCAAATGTCAACAAGACTCATCACCTTGTAGCAATTATCATGTGTTTCTATGCGGTGCATCTGTGCCCGTCACTGTCCACCTCACCCTGATGCTCCTGTTGTCCCCAGCCTAAGAGTTGCTGCCTTGTTATAAAAATACCACCTACTTAGATTTCACTTTCTCGCATTGTTCTGCATTTTCACGAAGAACCTCGAGTGGCAGCAACTGTGAATATTACTCACAAGTGTCAGGTTGATGCCTCATGACAAGACAGGAGCATTGTTTAAAATCGACATACGGCAGTGTTGTGCCTCCAGATCAGCTTTGCTTCTATGATGATGAACAGGCTTCCCTGCGGTGTGTTATTCCTGAGTCAGGTTCATCCCACACTCCTGAGAGACTAATAACGGGGGTTTGCCGGCAGAGTAAAATGATGCACGTAAAGATTGCTGCAGTGTCACAAATAGATGCTGTACTTAGGAAAGCAAACATCCAGGATAATTCAATTATATTTTTGTCATGGCATTAAGGTTAGAAATTATGAAGGTTATAAGTCCTGATCAGGACTAGTGTGTAAGATGCAGTAGGCAATGGATAACTTGCTTTCTTTTTTTCTGTTTATTTTTCTTTAAAAGGAGATTACATGTAACACGCTCTTCCTGGTAAATGCTCTGTCGGGTTTGGATACTGATCTGGCCCCCATTCCCGGGGTATTTGGGCACCATCTTTCGTGTATTTATCCTCACAGCTCCTTGGGACGTGGGGATGAGCAACAATCCCCATTCTGAAGCTGGGGAACCGAGGCACAGAGAAGCTAAGGACCAGATTTTTAAAAGGTATTTAGGCACCAGAAGATGCAGACAGGCACTTCTGAAAATCCCACTCGGTCTCTAATCTGCATCGGTAGGTGCCTAAAGGTCTTTGAAAATCTGACCCTATGTGACGTGCCCCACGTCACACAGGGAGTTTGTGGCAGAGCAGGAAATTCTGAGGCTTCTTCCCTGTGTATATTACACACAGAAACACACAATGTTAAAATATCATTATTCTGGTTGCAAAGTTCCAGATGTGCAAAATGTTGGCCTAAGTTGTGTGTGTGTGTTTAATAGTTACCATGAGCCAGGCTGTTTGGATAGAAAAGATCGTTTTCTAGTTCAGTTTGGAGATCCTGGCCGATAGATTCTCTCTCAATGAGAGGTGCCGTCCAGGGCTGATCTAAAACTTAATGAAGTCAGTGGGAGCTGGTCCATCTTTCCGCTGACTTTGTGGGTTTTGCATCGGGATCTCTGATGAGCCCTTCACATCTAAACAGGCTCAGTGCAAACCTGAGGCTAGCAAACAGGAGCAGCTAACCAGTGTGGGGAAGGAGTTTAGAGAGGGAATGTGAGAGCTAGATACATCTGATTAGCATTTTCTAAAGGTAGAACAAATAACACCCCCTCTGCCAGAAAGACCAAATCAAAACACAACAATGACAACCGACAAAAAAAGCTTCCGGGGTAAAGAGGATGCAGGCAGGAGTCCAGCAGCAGAGTGGGGACTATCCCGTTTATTGCGCTCAATGCAGCACGTCTGATGACCTGCCCTTGGACAGGTGGTGTATGTGTGTATTCCGTCCTTGCAGCTCGCGATGCTCAGAGACCAATTATGGGCTCTGGAGACTAGAGTGGCTGAACTGGAGGAGCTAAGGGAGACAGACGAGCCTTTCTGGGGCACCCCCGGTCTGACAGCCTCTCTGCTGCTGAGGAGAATGACAGTTGTGGGGAAGGAGAACATCCAGCTGGAGCAGAGGGAAACAATCCCATAGTTGGGACCATGCTTCCAGATGATGCCATGATATCCGCCCACAGTGAGGATACCCCTTCGGTGGCGGGGAACCCCAGTTATTAGGAAGAGATAGGCAATAGTTATGGGGGATTTGATCATTAGAAACATAAATAGCTGGGTTTCCGATGACCAGGAGAACCTCATGGTGAATTGCCTGCTGGCTTCGAAGATTGCGGATTTCTCAGGACATCTGCACAGACTTATGTGCAGTGCTGGGGAGGAGCCGGTGATCATGGTACATGTAGGTACCAATAACATAGGATATGAGCGATGTCATGGTGGCAAAATTTAGGCTGCTAGGAAAGAGATTGAAGTCCAGGAACACCATGGTAGTGTTCTCTGAAATGCTTCCAGTTCTACACGCAGGGCCGGTTAGACAGGCAGAATGGCAGAGTCTCACTGTGTGGATGAGAGGATGGTGTGGGGACGAGGGGTTTAGATTTATTAGGAACTGGGGAAACTTTGGGGGAAAGGAGGAGCCTATACAGGAAGGATGGGCTCCATGTAAACCAAAACAGAACCAGATTGCTGGCATGTAAAATTAAAAAAGGTCATAGAGGAGTTTTTAAACTAAGGGCTGAGGGAAAGTGGACAAGTGCAGAGGAGCACATGGTTCGGACAGAGATATCCATGGGGAGCATCTATTAATGGAGATTCTCTATGTCCTAGTAAGGAGTAAAGGATGGAATACGATAAAGTACAATTGGGAACTGAAGAGAAACAGTCAAATGAAAATGAGTCCCATTCAATTACATCACATAATGGCAGACAGCTAAAAAGAGACAAATTTTATAAGTGCTTATATACAGAAGTTAGAAATCTAAATACTGAGATGGGAGAACTTGAGTGCCTGGCATTAAAGGAGGATATAGATATAATAGTCATCACAGAAACTTGGTGGAAGGATGATAATCAATGAGACATGGTAATACCAGGGTACAAAATATATTGGAATGACAGAGTAGGTCGTGCTGGTGGGGGAGTGACATTGTATGTGAAAGAAAGCATAGAGTCAAATATAGTAAAAATCATAAATGAATCAAACTGTACCACAGAATCTCTATGGATAGAAATTCCACTCTTGAATAATAAGACTATAGTAGTGGGGATACACTACCAACCACCTGATTAGGATGGTGATGCTGATTGTGAAACACTCCAGGGGATTATAGAGGTAGAAAAAATAGAAAACTTAATACAGGGAGAATTCAACTATCCCGATATTCGCTGGGTACCTCTCATCTCAGGACGGGATGCAGAGGTAAAGTTTCTCGATACTATAAATGACGGCTTCTTGGAGCAGGTGGCCCTGGCACCCACAAGGGAACAGACAATTCTTGATTTCGTCCTAAGTGAAGCATAGCATCTGATCTAAGGGGTGAATATAGTTAAAGTGCTTGGTAATAGTAACCATAACATAATTAAATTTAATATCTTTTTGGGGGGACACCAGACCCACCCACCACAGTGGCATTTAGAATCATAGAATCATAGAAGTTTAGGGTTGGAAGAGAACTCAGGAGGTCATCTAGTTCAACTCCCTGCTCAAAGCAGGACCAACCCCAACTAAATCATCCCAGCCAGGGGTTTGTCAAGCCGGGCATTAAAAACCTCTAAAGATGGAGATTCCACCTCCTCCCTAGGGAACCCATTCCAGTGTTTCACCACCCTCCTAGTGAAATAGTGTTTCCTAATGTCAGGGTTCCGTCCTCACTCTGAACTCTGGGGTACTGATGTGGGGACCCACATGAAAGACCCCCCTAAGCTTATTTCTACCAGCTTAGGTTAAAAACTTTCCCAAGGCACAAGCTCTTCCTTGTCCTTGGACAGTATCACTGCCACTTGGTGGGATGTTTTAAATGTAATGAGCTGGGGCATGTGAAGGCCAACTGCCCCAAAACCCCAACAGACTTCAGTTCATTACACCGGACTCACACCAAAGGTCCCCAGGCCCAGATGCCTCCCAGATACCCTCAGAGCAAAGGGAAACTGTGAGTGTCGGCAGGAAGAAGGAGGAATAAACCTCCCTCTTGGCATAGGGAAAATTCATAAGCTAAAACAAAAGATAAGCTAACGCATTGCCTTGCTGTTACTTACAATTTTTGTAATCTTGGATGCTTATTTCAAATAGGGTTTTAGGAGATGTTTTTCCTGCCCTGGTCCCTCTCTGTCCTGAGAGAACAAGAGAACACAAACAAAAACTCCCCTGCCCCCAAGATTTGAAAGTATCTTCTTTCCCCATTGGTCCTTCTGGTCAGGTGCCAACCAGGTTATTTGAGCTTCTTAACCCCTTACAGGTAAAGGGGGGATTTTATGCTACACTTAGCTGTATATTTATGACACCTAATATCCAAACTAGACCTCCCCCACCTCACCTTGAGACCATTGCTTCTTGTTCTGTCATCTGCCACCACTGAGAACAGCCGAGCTCCATCCTCTTTGGAAACCCCCTTCAGGTAGATGAAGGCTGCTATCAAATCCCCCCTCATTCTTCTCTTCTGCAGATTAAATAACCCAGTTCCCCCAGCCTCTCCTCATAAGTCATGTGCCCCAGACCCCTAATTATTTTTGTTGCCCTCCACTGGACTCTTTCCAGTTTGTCCACATCCCTTCTGTAGTGGGGGGGGGGGAAGAGGGAAGGGGGCGAACTGGATGCAATACTCCAGATGTGGCCTCACCAATGCCGAATAGAGGAGAATAATCACTTCCCTCGATCTACTGGCCATGCTCCTACTAATGGAGCCCAATATGCCGTTAGCCTTCTTGGCAACAAGGGCACACTGCTGATTCATATCCAGCTTCTCGTCCACTGCAATCCCCAGGTCCTTTTCTGCAGAACTGCCACTTAGCCAGTCGGTCCCCAGCCTGCAGCGGTGCATGGGATTCTTCCTTCCTAAGTGCAGGACTCTGCACTTGTCCTTGTTGAACCTCATCAGATTTCTTTTGGCCCAACCCTCCAATTTGTCTAGGTCCCTCTTGACCCTATCCCTACCCTCCAGCATATCTACCTCTCCCCCCAGCTTAGTGTCATCCGTGAACTTGCTGAGGGTGCAATCCACACCATCCTCCAGATCATTAATGAAAATGTTGAACAAAACCAGCCCCAGGACAGTCCTGGGGCACTCCACTTGATACTGGCTGCCAACCTCACATCAAGCCGTTGATCACTACCCATTGAGCCCGACAATCTAGCCAGCTTTCTATCCACCTTATAGTCCATTCATCCTATCCATACTTTTTTAACTTGCTGGCAAGAATACTGTGGGAGACCATATCGAAAGCTTTGCTAAAGTCAAGATATGTCACATCCACCACTTTCCCCATATCCGCAGAACCAATTATCTCATCACAGAAGGTGATCCGTTTGGTCAGGCATGACTTGCCCTTCGTGAATCCATGTTGACTGTTTAACTTCAGAAATGGGAACTACACAAACAAAGAAAAGGAGTACTTGTGGCACCTTAGAGACTAACCAATTTATTTATTTATTAGTCTCTAAGGTGCCACAAGTCCTCCTTTTCTTTTTGCAAATACAGACCAACACGGCTGTTATTCTGAAACAAACAGAGAAGAAGCTACTTAAATGGAAATTAAAAGGCTCAGTTACAAAAGTGAAATCCCAAGAAGCTGCATGGAAAGTTTTTAAAAACATCATAATAGAGGCTCAAATTAAATGCAAACCCAAATTAAAAGCATACTAAAAGTACCAAAAAGGTGCTACCATGGCTAAACAGCAAAGTAAAAGAAGAGGTTGCAGGCAAAAAGGCATCCTTTAAAAACTGGAAGTTGAATCCTACTGAGAAAATAGAAAGGGGCATAAACTCTTGCCAGTCAAGTACAAAAGTATGATTAGGCAGGTCAAAAAGAATTTGAAGAACAGCTTGCCAAACACACAAAAACTAACAGCCAACATTTGGTTTTAGTACATCAGAAGCAGGAAGCCTGCTAAACAATCAGTGGGGCCACTGGATGATCAAGGTACTAATGGAGCACTCAAGGAAGACAAGGTCATTGTGGAGAAGGTAAACAAATTCTTTTTGTGGGTGTTCACTGCAGAGGATGTGAGGGGGATTCCCAGACTTGAGACATTCTTTTTAGGTGAGAGATCTGAGGAACTGTCCCAGATTCAGTTGTCAGTAGAGGAGATTTCAGAAGACATCAGGGGCATGCACAATGGTGGGGGGAAGCAGAAGAATGGGCCCCTACAATAATCATCGGGGGCACAGAACTTTTCTGGCCTCAGGGCTGCAGAGACAGGAAAGATGGAGCTTCTGCTGGGGCTGGGGCAGGATGGAGGGGGGGCTGTGAGCTCTTCCCGGAGGATGTGGAGGGGGGGCAGCGAGCTCCTCCCGGGTTTGGAGTGGGAGGGGGGCACCAAGCTCCTTCCAGGGCTGGGAGGGAGGGGGTTAGCAAGCTTCTGTTCCCCCCTCTCCAAAAAGGGGTCAAATTTAAATTCTTGTGTACATCCGTGAAACAAATTGATAAAGTAAACATGAATAAGTCATGACGACCAGATGGTATCACCCAAGAGTTCTGAAGGAACTGAAATGTGAAATTGCAGAACTACTAACAATGGTCTGTAACCTATCGCTTAAATCAGCCTCTGGTTGAAACTCTAGTAAAGAACAAAATTGTCAAACACATAGATTTTGTTTGGGAAGAGTCAACATGGTTTTAATAAAGGGAAATCATGCCTCACCAATCTGCTAGAATTCTCTGAGGGTGTCAACAAGTATGTTATGCAAGGGTGGTCCCATGGACATATTGTTCTTGGATTTTCAGAAAGTCTTTGACAAATTCCTTCACCGAAAGCTCTTAAGCAAAGTAAGCTGTCAAGGGATAAGAGGGAAAGTCCTCTTGTGGATCTGTAACTAGTTCAAAGATAGGAAACAAAGGGCAGGAATAAATGGTCAGTTTTCAGAATGAAGAGAGGTAAATAGCTGTGTCCCCCTGGGATCTGTACTGTGCCCAGTCGTAGTCAACCTATTCATAAATGATCTGGGAAAAGGGGTAAACAGTGAGGTGGCAAAATTTTCAGATGATACAAAACTACTCAAGATAGTGAAGTGCCAGGCAGACTGCAAAGAGCTACAAAAGGATCTCTGAAAACTGGGTGACTGGGCAACAAAATGGCAGATGAAATTCAGTGTTGATAAATGCAAAGTAATGCATATGGGAACACATAAGCCCAACTGTACATATAAAATGATGGGGTCCAAATTAGCTGTTAGCACTCAAGAAAGATCTTGGAGTCATTGTGGATAGATCTCTGAAAACATCCACTCCATGTGCAGCAGCCGTCAAAAAAGTGAACAGAATGTTGGGAATCATTAGGAAGGGGATAGATAAGACAGACCATATCATATTGCTTCTATATATATCCATGGTGTGCCCACACATTGAATACTGTGTGCAGTTCTGGTGAGCCGATCTTAAAAATATATATATTAGAATGGGAAAAGGCACAGAAAACGGCAACAAAAATGATGAAGTGTATGGAACAGCTATCATATGAGGAGAGATTAATAAGACTGGGATTTTTCAGCTTGGAAAAGAGACGACTAAGATGGGAGATGATAAGAAGTCTATAAAATCATGAATGATGTGGAGAAAATCAATAAGGAAGTGTGATTTACTCCTTGACAGAACACAAGACACAGGGGTCACCCAATGAAATTAATAGGCAGCAAGTTTAAAAGAAACAAAAGGAAGTATGTCTTCACACAGTGCACAGTCAGCCTGTGGAACTCCGTGCCAGAGAATGCTGTGAAGGCCAAAAGTATAAGAGCGTTCAAAAAAAGAATTAGAAAAGTTCATGGAGGATAGGTCCATCAATGGTTATTAGCCAAGTTGATTTGGGATTCAACCCCATGCTATGAATGTCCCCAGCCTCTGACTGACAGAAGCTGTGTGTGAACGAGAGTGGATTTATCACTCGATAATTGCCCTCTTCAGTTCATTCCCTCTGAAGAACCTGTCATTGGTTACTATCAGAAGACGGGATACGGCGCTAGATGGACCATTGGTCTGACCCAGTCTGGTTTTGCTTATAGAATCATAGAATCATAGAATATCAGGGTTGGAAGGAACCTCAGGAGGTCATCTAGTCCAACCCCCTGCTCAAAGCAGGACCAACCCCAACTAAATCATCCCAGCCAAGGTTTGTCAAGCCTGAACTTAAAAACCTCAAAGAAAGAAGATTCAACCACCTCCCTAGATAACGCATTCCAGTGCTTCACCACCCTCCTAGTGAAAAAGGTTTCATATATCCAACCTAAACCTCCCCCACTGCAACTTGAGACCATTACTCCTCGTTCTGCCACCACTGAGAACAGTCTAGATCCATCCTCTTTGGAACCCCCTTTCAGGTAGTTGAAAGCAGCTACCAAATCCCCCCTCATTCTTCTCTTCCGCAGACAAAACAATCCCAGTTCCCTCAGCCTGTCCTCAGAAGTCATGTGCTCCAGCCCCCTAATCATTTTTGTTTCCCTCCACTGGACTCTTTCCAATTTTTCCACATCCTTCTTGTGGTGTAGGGCCCAAAACTGGACACGTACTCCAGATGAGGGCTCACCAATGTCAAATAGAGGGGAAAAATCATGTCTCTCGATCTGCTGGCAATGCTCCTACTTATATAGCCCAAAATGCCGTTAGTCTTCTTGGCAACAAGGGCACACTGCTGACTCATATCCATCCTCCAGATCATGAATGAAGATATTGAACAAAACCAGCCCCAGGACCAACACTTGTGGCACTCCGCTTGATACCGGCTGCCAACTAGACATGGAGCCATTAATCATTACCCATTGAGCCCGATGATCTAGCCAGCTTTCTATCCACCTTATAGTCCATTCATCCAGCCCATACTTCTTTAACTTGCTGGCAAGAATACTGTGGGGGACCATATCAGAAGCTTTGCTAAAGTCAAGGAACAACACGTCCACCACTCTCCCCTCATCCACAGAGCCAGTTATCTCATCATAGAAGGCAAATAGATTAGTCAGGCATGACTTGCCCTTGGTGAATCCATGCTGTTCCTGATCACTTTCCTCTCCTCTAAGTGCTTCAGAATTGATTCGTTGAGGACCTGCTCCATGATTTTTCCAGGGACTGAGGTGAGGCTGACTGGCCTGTAGTTCCCAGGATCCTCCTTCTTCCCTTTTTTTAAAAAAAAGATGGGCACTACATTAGCCTTTTTCCAGTCATCCGGGACCTCCCCCGATCACCATGAGTTTTCAAAGATAATGGCCAATGGCTCTGCAATCACATCCACCAACTCCTTTAGCACTCTCGGATGCAGTGCATCCGGCCCCCTGGACGTGTGCTTGTCCAGCTTTTCTAAATAGTCCCGAACCACTTCTTTCTTCACAGAGGGCTCGTCACCTCCTCCCCATGTTGTGCTGCCCAGTGCAGCAGTCTGGGAGCTGACCTTGTTCGTGAAGACAGAGGCAAAAAAAGCATTGAGTACATTAGCTTTTTCCACATCCTCTGTCACTTGGTTGCCTCCCTCATTCAGTAAGGGTCCCACACTTTCCTTGACTTTCTTCTTGTTGCTAACATACCTGAAGAAACCCTTCTTGTTACTCTTAACTTCTCTTGCTAGCTGCAATTCCAGGTGTGATGTGGCCTTCCTGATTTCACTCCTGCATGCCTGAGCAGTATATTTATACTCCTCCCTGGTCATTTGTCCAATCTTCCACTTCTTGTAAGCTTCTTTTTTGTGTTCAAGATCAGCAAGGATTTCACTGTTAAGCCAAGCTGGTCGCCTGCCATATTTACTATTCTTCCTACACATCGGGATGGTTTGTCCCTGTAACCTCAATAAGGATTGTTTAAGATACAGCCAGCTCTCCTGGACTCCTTTCCCCCTCATGTTATTCTCCCAGGGGATCCTGCCCATCAGTTCCCTGAGGGAGTCAAGTCTGCTTTTCCGAAGTCCAGGGTCCGTATTCTGCTGCTCTCCTTTCTTCCATGTGTTAGGATCCTGAACTCGGCCATCTCATGGTCACTGCCTCCCAGGTTCCCATCCACTTTAGCTTCCCCTACAAATTCTTCCCAGTTTGTGAAGAGCAGGTCACATATAGCCTTATGTTCCTTGAGATGCATGTAAGCTGGGGAAGAGAGGATGTGAGCTGGGGTAGCCTCTGACTGCAGCAGACCCTCTGTCCCATCACAGACCCCTTCCCCCCAGTATCTCAACACTGCCAGCAGGCCTTGGAACCTTGCCTTACCATCAGCTGTCTCGTTGGTGGGCCAGTGGCCTGGAGTTGTATGGGGCAGCCAGCTGGCAATCTCCCACTCTCAGGATCATCAGTTGGTGGCTGGCTGACTTATTGTTCAAATCTTCAGGGGGATGGTTTTCTGCTCACCTTCTCTGCCTCTCCTCCACCTTTCCATTTGCAGAAGCAAACCCAGGCTGTGGCTGCCAAGACGCATGGTCAGTGGTTTAAAGGCTTTTTTCCTGTGTCCTGGAGTTCCCGGCCCCTTGCATGTGCGAAGCAGGAAAGGCAAATCTTCATATTCTGCTGACCAGAACCAGCAGTTGGGGTTTGCGGAGGCTGTGCAAGCCCAGACCCGCAGGCTTTGCACAAGCTCATTAAGGACTCAGGCTTAAAATGAGGAGAACATTTCCAGGTTGTAAACACGTGCCAGAGAATTGCAGTAAGAGTCTGGCCTCGGTGCCTGGAAGCACTGATGTGTGACGTGCTTGGGACAGTCGGCTGGGACTGCTGTGCCCAGCAAGCTAGTGTTTCATTTATTAACTCAAAATGTATCTCCTGTTTCTCCCCCGCCCAACAGCAGAACCTCCGCCTTGCTGCTCGTGTGCCCAGTGCCCTGCGTGTCGCTGTAACGCAGCCTATTGTTGTCAATCGGTTTGTGCGTCAGAGCGTCCCCAAGTCTTGTCAAAGCCAAGTGGCTCCCAGTTTTCTGCGAAAATGATTTTCCTGGTACAGTGATATCGAGGGAGGATTCATCGATTTCAAGGCCAGAAGGGACCATTGTGATCGCCCAGTCCGAGGTCCTGTACATGGCAGGCCAGAGACCTGCCCCACTGTAATTCCCAGAACAGATACAATCCTGATTTTAAAATGGTCGGTGTTGGAGAACCCACGACAACCCTGGGTAAATTATTCCACTGGCTCCTGTTAAAAACGGATGCCTTGTTCCCAGCCTGCATTTATCGAGCAGCCTGTCACGTGCCCTCCTCCCACAGCCCGACACAGACCCTCCTCCCACAGCCATTCACACCCACTCCACCCGCAGCCCGACACACGCCCTCCTCCCGCAGCCTGACACAATCCCCTCCTCCTGCAGCCCTTCACACCCGCTCCTCCCGCAGCCCGGCATATGCCCTCCTCCCAGAGCCTGACACAATCCCCTCCTCCTGCAGCCCGACACACCCGCTCTGCCCACAGCCCTTCATACGCCCTCCTCCCAGAGCCTGACACGCCTGCTCCGCCCGCAGTCCTTCACACGCCCTCCTCCCACAGCCCAACACACCCGCTCCACCCGCAGCCCGATACACGCCCTCCTCCCAGAGCCTGACACGCCAGCTCCGCCCGCAGCCCTTCACACGCGCTCTGCCCACAGCCCGATACACGCCCTCCTCCTACAGGCCGACACACCCGCTCCACCCGCAGCCCGATACACCCCCTCCTCCCACAGCCTGACACGCCCGCTCCGCCTGCAGCCCAATACATGCCCTCTTCCCGCAGCCTGACACATGCCCTCCTCCAGCAGCCCTTCATACGCCCTCCTCCCGCAGGCTGACACACGGACTCCTCCCACAGCCCTTCACACCCGCTCCTCCCACAGCCCGACACACGTCCTCCTGCAGCCCGACACGCGCCCTCCTCCCACAGCCCGACACACGTCCTCCTGCAGCCCGACACACGTCCTCCTGCAGCCCGACACACGTCCTCCCGCAGCCCGACACACGCCCTCCTCCCACAGCCCGACACATGTCCTCCCACAGCCCGACACACGCCCTCCTCCCACAGCCCGACACACACTGTCAGTTACCCAAGGTGCATGTGCTGAACTCTTCATATTTCCTTCTTTGTTGGCCTCTTCCATCCACCAATCTGATCTTCAGTGATCTCCCTCCAACCTGTCTGTGTGTTTCTGGTGCTGAGATACCTAAAGTTTAACTGAACGTGACTGAAATGAGTTAACTGCATTGAAATACAAGCAATTGCAAGGTCACTGGAGGGCAGTAGCCAGGAAATCACTGACCCTGGAAGGGCCTCGGCTTCTGCCAAGTTTTCTGAGACAGCAAATGTGACCCTGGGATGTGTGAGCCTGGGGCCGGGAAGGCGGAGGCGGAGGCGGCATTACCTCTGTATATGGCAGCAGCGAGCCCAGGACTGCAGACTGTGGCCAGCTCTGGGGTCTGCAGGTCAAAGAGGCTGTGGACAAACTGGGAAGGTTTCAGAAAACAGCAGGAAGAGCGACTTGAGACCCTGTCCGAAAGCGAGAGACGAAAGAAGCTGAGTCCCGTTACATTTATCCAGCAGAAGGCGAAGAGGTGTCTGTCTCGAAAGTATCAAAGTGAGGTGAAGATTTTTGATAGTAGGCGGCTCTTTAATCTTGCACCAAAAGGCACATCAGGGTTTAGTGGCTGGAAGCAGGGTTCAGTGGCTAGACGGATTCAGACTAGAAATGACTTGTGAATTGTTAACATGGAGGGTCATTAACCACTGGCACAACTTTTCTTGGGATGTTTGGCATCTCCATCGCATGAAGGCTTTAAATCATGACTTGATGCCTCTTTCTAAAAGACCTGCTCCAGCTCAGGCAGGACTCACTGTGTGAAATTCTCCATCTTGTGCAATGAATGAGATCAGACTCCATTGTAATACACTCACCTTCTGGCCTTAAAATCTGTGAATCCTTCAGAACACAATATTCCAGACCATTTGGCCAGTATTGCCTGGAGAAGAATGATTACATCTCCGCTCGGTGATGTAAATCCTCTCCCTGATGTAGCTGAAGATTACTTCAGCCTCTTTCACTGAGCAAGAGCATTGCAAATTCATATCCACTTTGCTTCTGTGATCAGCCTCCAGGTCACTTTCATATTCCTGCTCTCCTGCCGATTTGCAAGTAGGATTCGGTGAGAAGAGAAATGCATGCAGCATGAACTCGACAAGGCACAGTAAAACATGGGCAACATCAGCCTGTGTGTAGGTGCACAGGGATCTGAGGACAGTGTGCAGCTGGAGAAAGGGTACTGTCCCTTTCAGGAACAGGCTGGAGCCTGGGGACAATCAACAAGGCTCTGCCCTTCCCTAGGATCTGAGTGATTAACCTCCCCCACCACACACACACAGGGATCAGGGTAAAAGAGAGAGACGGGATTACAGGCAGGGAGCCAGGAGCGAGCCCCTGACCAAGCAGGGACAGACTCTAAAGCTATTCTGGCTGCACCGACGCCTGGGACCATGCGACCAAAGTCGCTGCTGCTGATAGTGGAAGCTGAGGCCACTGCTCGGGCAGTGAGACACCTGGCCAGGGCACTGGTCCTGGCCTCGCTCTCTGACAAGTTGTCTGAGCCGACTCTGGCAGTGTGGTTTGGGGACATTGACATTTGCCTGCGCTCGGAGGTAACCATGACAGAAGTGCTCCTTCCCAAATGCGTTAGGAAATAGAGCTACACTGAAGTTGAGTATTTGGCTTCGCCTTGCCTGGGTGGCTAAAGAGACCTCATTGAGGGGGAAACTGAGGCAGGGGAAACTCAGAAGACATGAGCCTCAGGAAATGTGTTTGTGACCCACCTCAGACTCCAAGGTTCAGCTCCATCAGCTTCTTCATACGCTTGGAGTCTCAGCTTTCACACCGCGTCAGACACTTAGCTCTGAGCACAGACGTTCAAGAGATGGTGGCTGCTGAAATCCTGTGCAAAAGACTTCTGCAAAGGGGCTAAATTGGCAGAGCAAGCGCTGATGCTTGGTCAGTTCCCAAGCGTGAGTCCCGGATCAGTGATCAGAGAGGGAGAAAGAATTGTAGAAGCATGGGACTGGAAGGGACCTCAGGCGGTCATCTAGTCCAGTCCCCTGCTGTCATGGCAGGACTAAGTATTATCTAGACCAGTGGTGGGCAACCTGCAGCCCGTCAGGGTAATCCACTGGTGGGCCACGAGACAGTTAACATTGACCGTTCCCAGGCACGGCCACCTGCCACGCCCAGTGGCCGCGGTTCACCATTCCCGGCCAACGGGAGTGTGGGAAGCAGCGGCCAGCACAGCGGTTGCCCACCACTGATCTAGACCATGCCAGATTCTAGATTCAGTGCCGGGCAAAGGTGAGGATTGTCTTCATTCAGATGTGACACTACATTACAGCCCCCTTGGTTGTCCCGGTGCTGGAATAATTCCATGCAGAAGTAGCAATGTTTGATTTCTTATGAAGAGCCCAGTCTTGAGAATTTCACCTGCTCTACGAGCACTCAGCATTCCCAGGTTGGGGCCCTGGAGAGGAAACTGAAGTTCTGAGAGGGTGAAATTCACCCCTGTGCAGAGACTGCCACAAGCTCTACGCGCTTAACCCTTCAAAATAGGCCTTAAGTGGTGCCCAGGCCGCTCTGCACAGGCGTGAGTTGGACGCAGAGGAGACCCAAAGTGTCTGTTTTCCAAGGAGGGCTATTCTCCAGGGTCTGAAGAGCATGCTTGTGGCCTGTTGGTTTTCTCACCCTGAAATCGGGCATTCCCTTTGTGCATTATGTCCCCACTCCTGTACTGGAGCGTACCCTCAGCTCTTGTCTGGGCTTTGCAGTTCCCACTGGCTCCTTCATCTGTTTACTTTCTCTGACTTACTGAGATAGGACAGGCTGGGTTTCAGGTGAGGCCGTGCAGAGATGCCAGCTGTTTGCTGGAAATTAGTGAGATGCCACTCCTACGCAGAATACAATTGTGAATTACTTCTTTGCTAGGCCTTCCTTTCTGCATTGCATGGAATGAGGAGTGGGCTTTTTGCAGTCCCTGTTTATGGGACACATTGTTGCGTTCTGCATTATGTTACGCCTGCCTAGGGCAACATTGGCCTATGAATAAAAATTGCTTCTATAAATCACAAGGGCTATTTGGAAGACGAATAATCCATGCCCGGTGCATATTGATTTGTTCCTGCGTTCAGGTGGTGTTGCACAGTGTTGTAGCCCGCTGTGTTAACGCATCTAGGAGAAGAGACCTCGCTGGAAGAATGTGAGAATGGAAACCCAAACTTTAAAACTGGAAGCGGGACATTAAATCTCAAAAGGGAGAGAGCTGATCATAGAAATGTTAGGCTGGGGGGGGGGAACTCAAGAGATCATCAAGTCAAGCCCCCTCACTGCGACAGGACCAAATAAAACTAAACCATCCCTGACAGGTGATTGTCCAACCTGTTCTTAAAAAGCTCCAAGAACAGCCATTCTAGCACATCCAACGGAAGCCTATCCCAGTGCTTAACTGTGCTTATGGGTAGAAAGTTTTTCCTACTATCTAACGTAAATCTCCCTTGTTGCACATTAACCCCTTCACCTCTTGTCCTGCTTCCAGTGAACATGGAGAACAACTGATCACAGGCCTCTCGACAGCAGCCTTTACCATATTTGAAGACCTTTATCAGGTCCCTCCTCAGATTTCTTTTTCTCCACTAAACATGCTCAGTTTTTGTTAACCTCTCCTCACAGCTCAGGTTCTCTAAACCTCTGATCATTTGTCTTGCTCTCCTCTGGACTCTCTCCAATTTGTCCCCATCTTTCCTAAGGTGCGGCCCCCAGAACTGGGCACAGCTGGGGCCTCACCAGTGCCAAGCAGAGCGGGACAGTTATCTCTGTGTCTTACATGTAGCACGCCTATTAATACAGCCCAGAATGATATGAGCCTTTTCTCATAACTGCGTCGTGTGTTGACTCATATTCAATTTGTGACCTGCTGTAACCCTTCAATCCTCTTCAGCAGTAGTGCCACTTAGCCAGTTCTTCCCCATCTTTTAGTTTTGCATTTGATTTTCTCTTCCGAAGCCTAGTACTTTGCATTTCGTTTGTATTGAATTTCATCTTGTTGAATTCGGACCAATTCTACAATTTGTCAAGATTGGAGGACAGGATTAGAATTTAAAACAAAGTGCTTGCAACCCCTCCCAGTTTAGTGTCATCCACAGATTTTATAAGCATACTTTCCACTCTATTATCCAAGTCATTAATGAAGATATTGACAAGTATGGCAAGCAGGAATAATCCCTACTGAACCCCATTAGATATATCTTCCCCATTTGACTGTGAACTATTGATAAGTACTCTCTGAGTGCAGCCTTTCAACCAGTTGTGCACCCACTTTATAGTAATTTAATCTAGAACATATTTCCCTAGTTTACTTATGAGACAGGCATGTGGGACTGTGTCAGAAGCCCTCCTAAAATCAAGATCTATCACAGCTAATGCTTCCCCCCGCCACCCCCATGCACTAGGCCACGAACACTGTCAAAGAAAGGAATTAGGCTGGTTCGGCATGATTTGTTCTTGACAAATCCATGCTGGCTATTTCTCATAACCCTAATCTCCTCTAGGTATTTACGAACAGATTGTTTAGTAATTTGTTCCAGTATTTGGGCAGGTTTCAAAGTTAGGCTGACGGTTCCTCTTTGTTCCCCCTACATTTTTTGCATCTTTCTCTTGCTCTTAATGTATTTAAAGAACCCCTTCTTTTAACGCCCTTGCTGGAGTAACTCATTTGATGCTTTAGCTGGTTTTATGTTGTCCCTACATGCTTGTGCTACTTTTTTGTACTCAGCGGTTTGTTCGTGTTTCCACTTTTTGTAGCATTCCATTTTGATTTTCACATCGTTAAACAGCTCGTATTCTTCCTATCCTATTCCATTTTCTGACCACCTCCAGATCCTAGAAACTGGCCCCACCTTCCCCCCGGAATAACAGGATCAAGTCTGCACTAACATAACGAGGCAGGATCTCAAATCGTTTAAGCCTCCCAACAGCTGGGAGAGGTCAAGCGGTGTTACTCTGCTCCTTCTGGACATGATTATACTCAAGCAGAGGTTAAATATCTCACCAAAGTCTTGCAGCATGTCAGTGGCTCAGCTCAGCTATCCTGACTCACAGTCCCTTGAAGTAGAACCAAAGTGGAACTAAAACTTTGTGTCTCCTTCCCAGCAGCTGAGACATGGATGAAAATCTGAGGAGTAAGTTTGGGCATTTGCATTGCAGAGCTATAAGCTACCCTCTGAAAAAACTAGCTATTTTCTTATTCCCAGCAAGTGCAAATGGGAGGGGCGGTTGACATAAATGTATTTAGACTTTCTAAAGGCTTTTGACAAGGTTGCGGGACAAAGAGGCTAAGTCAGGGCTTGAGAGACACAGTGTTGCCCTGGACCAATTTGCAGATGACACAAAGTTATTTGTGTTGTATTGGTGATGTTGTGAAGGCCAAGCCTATAACAGGGTTCAAAAAAAAAAAAACTAGATAAGTTCATTAGCCAGGATGGGCAGGGTGGTGTCCCTAGCCTCTGTTTGCCAGAAGCTGGGAATGGGCGACAGGGGATGGATCACATGATGATTCCCTGTTCTGTTCATTCCCTCTGGGGCACCTGGCATTGGCCACTGTTGGAAGACAGTAAATAAATGGACACAAATCAGACATCAAGAGTTGTAACATTCAAAAACCAGTAGAAGAGCACTTCAGTCTCCCTGGACACTCAATTACAGACTTCAAAGTGGCAATTCTTCAACAAAAAAAACTTCAAAAACAGACTTGAACGAGAAGCTGCAGAACTTGTAATTAATTTGCAAACTGGACACCATCAAATTAGGCCTGAATAAAGACTGGGCATGGATGGGTCACTACAAAAAGTAATTTTCCTTTTGCTGATACTCACACCTAATTGTCAACTGTTGAGAATAGGCCACTTCCACCTTAGTGGAATTGGCCTCATTAGCACTGACCCCCCACTTGGTAAAGCAACTCCCATTTTTTCATGTGCTGTGATATATATACTGCTTACTCTATTTTCACACCACGCATCTGATGAGGTGGGTTTTAGCCCACGAAAGCTTATGCCCAAATACATTTCTTAGTCTCTAAGGTGTCACAAGGACTCCTCGTTGTTTTTGTTGGAAGACAGGATACTGGGCTAGATGGACCTTTGGTCTGACCCAGTATGGCCATTTTTATGTTCTTATTTAGGTTAGTTAGGACAAGAACAGACTGTGAGGAACTACGGAGAGACCTAAATAAGCTGGGTGAATGGGCAAAGCGATGCAAATGAAATTCATTGTCAATAAATACGAAGTAATGCACATTGTAGGGGAAAAATAAACTGCTTTTACACCTCACTGGGTCTTAAATGAATAGTAGTTACCACAGGAAAGTCCACTTCTTAAATTTTCAAACAAGCATGTTTGTGCTTCCTCCCAGGCTGCCCTGCCAGCCTGGGGGGCGCTCCCCATAAACATCCACAAAATTAACTCCTTATCCTCCTTCAAAACCCTCTTTAAAACTCTCCTTTGCTGTGAGGCCCACAAAAACATGACAGCAGTTAGGCTGCTGGAGTGTTGAGACCACTGCCTTCTCAGGCTGGCCAATGCAATCCTATTTTCTTATGCTCCCCTGTCAGTCTATCCAAATATTATGGGAACAAGTAAATAACTTTCCCTTATTCACTTTCTCCACACCATTCATGATTTTATATACCTCAATCATATCGCTCCTTAGTCTCCTCTTTTCCAAGCTGAAAAGTCCTAGCCTCTTAAATCTCTCCTCATATGGGACCCATTCCAACCCCCCAATCACTTTAGTTGCCCTTTTCTGAACCTGTTCTAATGCCAGTATATCTTTTTTGAGATGAGGGGACCACATCTGTACGCAGTATTCAAGATGTGGGCATACCATGGATTTATATAAGGGCAATAAGATATTCTCCGTCTTATTCTCTACCCCTTTTTTAATGATTCCTAACATCCCGTTTGCTTTTTTGACTACCGCTGCACACTGCGTGGGCGTCTTCAGAGAACTATCCACGATGACTCCAAGATCTTTCTCCTGATTAGTTGTAGCTAAATTAGCCCCCCATCATATTGTATGGATAGTTGGGGTTATTTTTTCCAATGTGCATTACATTACATTTATCGACATTAAATTTCATTTGCCATTTTGTTGCCCAGTCACTTAGTTTTGTGAGATCTTTTTGAAGTTCTTCACAATCTGCTTTGGTCTGAACTATCTTGAGCAGTTTAGTATCATCTGCAAACTTTGCCACCTCACTGTTACCCCTTTCTCCAAATCATTTACGAATAGGTTGAATAGGATTGGTCCTAGGACTGACCTTTGGGGAACACCACTAGTTACCCCTCTCCATTCTGAAAATTTACCATTTATTCCTACCCTTTGTTCCCTATCTCTAATGCATGCCACTGTGCCTTTGCCAAGCTGATCCGTTTTTAGAACCATCCCATAAGTTACAGACAAAGTCTCCACCTGAAATAGGGACCCGAGTGATTGGAAATCCATGGATCTGTTCACTGCCCTCCGTTTCTGTGGGGTGGGAGTTGAGGAAGGGGTGATATTCAGGGATCTGTTGTGGCATGGGGCTGGGAAGAGCTGCCCGGCTGATGCTGGGAGAGCTAGGGGACTAGTGTTGGGTGAACTCAGCTTTGTGGTGTATTTGAAAAGCTGATCTGTGAGAGCAGATACCAGCCCTCTGATGGAGATGGAGATGGAGATCCTGATGCACTATCCCAAGTGATATTTGAGTTGAAAATTGCACCACAACCTGTTCCATTTTCAGAAACTCTTTTTGGTTGAATAAATTGCTGAGGAGCCGGAAATACCCTTTCTTTAAAAATACCCACATTAGGGGGTAGCACATACATTTGGTGTGACAAGCTACCGAAGCCACACACCGTCCTCAAAGGTGAATTCCCAGTATGGTATGCGGTGCAGTTTCCATCTCTGTCTTGGGCACGCCTGTGTCTCCATTCTGATAGCGTTGGAGCACCTGGCCATCCGGAACTGTATTGATCCCCACAGGGTCCCTGCAAAGCAGGGCAGTGCCGTCATCCCCATGTCACCAGGGGAACTGAGGCCTGCAAGAGGCTACACAGGAAGCCTGTGGCAGAACAGGACATTAAACCCAGGTCTCCTAAGTTCCAGGCTGGCGCCGAGGCACTGAGCTATCCTTCCCCCCCCGCCCCCCCGCCCCAGGATGAGCCCAAAGCCCTTGCACAGTGAGATTGTTAGTACAGCAGAGTGAAAATTGGAATCTCCGTCCCATGGGAAACTCCAACATTTGTGTTTGTCTCAAATCAGGACAAAAAGCTGAAATTTAAGAATTTTAAAAATACAAATCATGCCATGGGGGTGTCCTCTCTCTCTTATTTGTAACCCTCTAAGCTGGGAAATAACGTCAATCACAGCATGGTTGCCTTTCTAAGCATCCGTAATTCCTCGCAGAGTGTTACCGCGTGCGTTTCGCAGTGCCCTTTATCACCAGTGTGTCACAGGCCTTCACAAAACACCTTACTCAATGCACCTTTCTCATACAGTACTATTGCATGCAATCCTTGATTCAATCGCTTATCACTTGAGACGCAGAACCCCCTGTTTCCCTAGCACAGTAGACCTTTGCAATGGATTCATAAATGCAACTCTTTTCTCCGGCTGGGAAGAGATGCTTTGCAATCTGGTGAGGACCTCATGCTGGCTCCTCGCCTGCTTGTTAGTTTGAGGGCTTTGTTTACCTTGCATGTAAATGGACCTTCATTGTCTCTGCCTATCGAGCAGACTGGTGAGACAAGCCAGCGCACATTCCTTTGTCTAGGCCAGGTTGGGCTTGTGCCCTGCTAGCCAGGCACTTTGAGAACATAATTCCCGCATATCCGTGAATCTCTGTGTGCACACTGGATGCCAGGCAGTGATTTCTGGGACCAGCACGTTACTGGTTTGTGTGGGATACAGCTTATGGCAACACTCTGTTTGGTGCAGTGAGTAGGTCAGTCTGGCAAGAGTTGCTGACACAGCGTAGTGAGCCAGCAATGGGTGTCCTTGTTGCAGGCACATGGACTCATGGAGCCTATAGTTCTGCAGCCGGATGAGCTTATTCTCCCCGGTGGGCTCAGCTCCCTGGCCAGCCTGCGTCTCCCATGATCTTCCAAGAGTGTCGTCACTCCCACAATGAACTGCTCAGAGCTTGGTCAGAGGGAAATCTGCATTACGTCATGGTAGGCGTAGTCCTCCTGGGAGTGTGCCCCTGAGGGAAGAACGGGGGGCCGAACTACAGCTCCGAACTGCAAGGAACTGGCAAGGAAACCTTTTGTAGTGATAAACACCCATTTTTTCATGGTTTGTGTGTATAAAAACATCTTCTGTATTTTCCACAGTATGCAGCCGATGAAGTGAGCTGTAGCTCACGAAAGCTTATGCTCAAATAAATTGGTTAGTGTCTAAGGTGCCACAAGTCCTCCTTTTCTTTTTGCGAATACAGACTAACACGGCTGTTACTCTGAAACCTGGCAAGGAACTGTAGCTTAATAGCTTATTGAACTGATTCAAAACAAAACAGTTCACTCTAGTTTAAAACAATGTCTCTATTTGGGTCAAACTGACCAAAAATAAAATATTGAATTTTGTTTCCTCTGATGGAAAATGAAGTAAAGTTTGAAACATTGAGCTTTTTCCTGTGGGAAACTTTCATTTTGTGGAAACTGCATTTTCCCTCACATAATCATTCTGGTGGAAAATCTCCGTCCCCTGTGGTTATTAGCGAAATTGCCTGAAATCCATACAGGAACAATGAGAGCCCTCAGTAGGAGCCACTCCCATGAGGGACATAGGGATCAATTCACCAGGTTCTCTTCTGGCAGAATCCATCCCGGTGCGGCGACCCTGGTGCGGGAGCTGGCTGTGAGGGGTGACTGCGGCCAGGGCACCTGGCTGGGGCACAAGGAGGCACCATTGTGAGACCTACACCAGCGAAGGTGAATCCAGCCCACGCGCCTGGTAAAAGCAGAGAGTGATTTGAGCTAATGGGCCTGTGATGCGCCTGCCACAGCACCCTTGGGAACAGGTGCAGAGCCTGTGGCGGGGAACTCTCCTTACTGCACACAGGACGAGGGGGAGAGACGTATTCTAGGTGGCCAGAGGCGGTCACTTGGCAGAGCGCAGAACTGCTGCTGTTCTGAGCAACGCCGCGGCTGCACGCAAGCATCCAGAGGAAGTCGCATCCGACAGCGTCCTTGCTCGGCACATCTGAGCAATGCCAGACCGTCGTGAACAACATTGTTCCTCTTGCTCCATTAGATTGACCACTGACGTGGAAGCTGGCTCCTTGTCACCATGGGTGTCCCCAGTCTCTCTGCGGAGGGCTAGCGGGGGTGGTGAGGGAGTTCGGTTCGCAACTGTGCAGCTGATTTTGAGGCTGTTTGGTGTATCTCCGTATGGTTTAAATGGTTTGTCCCAGGTGGCTTGGGGAAGGTCAGTATAGACCTGAGAATCTGCCTCCTTTTCTTCCAGTGTCCCTGGGGGAATCTTCACTAAGGCCACTTCTCCCTACGGTTTCCATTCTTCCACTCCGTTCTGCCCTACAGCGGTGCTGGTGATGCTGAGATATATACCGCTCTTCTGTCCAAGGGCTGTCGCGCTGTTCCTGCCCTGACGATTTGTTTAAGGGATCTTCACTGCCGTCTGCTCCATGGCTTTGTAAAGCGGAATCCAGACCAAACTGAAGCCCTTGTTTATCAGTGCTAAGCAGTGACTAAGGGCTGCTCCCACCCTCACGATGCTGTTCAATAATGTTTTACTGACTCCATCTGCAAGCAGAAACTGTCGGGGTGTTAGACTGGCCGCAGGCCTGGCGATGGAGATGCCGCTTGGGTTCATTACGATTTGTTTTTAACCTTCTGTGAGACACAGAGCTCAGCAAAGCAGATACAGAGCCGCTGACAAATACCTTTGTGTTCTTAAGATTACATTCCCGTAATACTTTGTTTTCAGGAGCTTCCCTTCACGTTCGATAGAAGATGCAGCAGATTCAATATACAGCTGCTCTCATCCTTCAAGGCACTTGCCTGCCGAGCTTATTGCTCTGCCTGAAAGTCTTTGTATTGGCTTCTTTCCAAATCTCATATTGATTTCAAATGTCACTGCCTCGCGCTCAGTCCTGAATGACTGTGGCCCAGCCTGTCTCGCTGCCCTTCCTCCATTTAGGTCCCCACCTACTAGTATTGTCAGAGTCAGCAGAGTATTTGGCTGGACCACAATTATCACCTGCAGTGTGTGGGCACCAGGACGTTCAGTACGTGTGTCCCCGGGATATGGATTTAGCAGCCCATTGTAGCCGGGGTGCTCAGCATGTCTCCCCTGCAAGGCACAGCTAAAGAAATCTGTCTACACGGCCGCTTTGACCTGTGCTGGTTATTTGGTGGTAGCTGATTTTCCTTGGCTGCAGACGTGCTGCATAGGATGCGGTATGGGAAATAGGTGTCAGCCCACCTGCCGTGGAGAAAGTGGTTCGGTTTGCAGGAATGGCTGAGCTCTGCTGAGGCCCAGTGGCTCTCCAAGGGGAGGAGCCTGTTTGGGGGTTTAAGCCTTGCTCTGATTGGCTGGACTACGCCCAGGGTAATGGGATGCTTTGGCATCAAAAGGTGAGACAGGCTAGTAGCCAGGGCTGGGTTAAGGCAACCTGGGCAACAGACAACATGGCCCCCCTTGTGGCTTAGCCCTGGGGTCCAACCCTTGTTCCATGGCCCTGTGTCCCTTCCTGAGGGATAGCTCAGTGGTTTGAGCCTTGGCCTGCTAAACCCAGAGTTGTGAGCTCAATCTGTGAGGGGGCCATTTAGGGATCTGGGGCAAAAATTGGGGATTGGTCCTGCTTTGAGCAGGGGGTTGGACTAGATGACCTCCTGAGGTCCCTTCCAACCCTGGTATTCTATGATTCTTACGAGCCAGGGACAGCTGGGGAGGCCCCTTTTCCCTCCCCCAGGAGTGGCAGCCAGGGCCCTTCCCTGGGGGTAGCAGGGCTCTGCTCTCACGCCCAGAAAAGCAATGGCAGGAGCAGGTGGCCCTCCAGCTCCCTATAGCTGGGCATGTTGTAGCCTAGGCTGGAGCCAAGGCTGATCAAGACATAGCTGTAGGTGTGGGGCAGTTCAGGCCATGCAGAGCTGTTTCAGGCTCTCTGCAGATTCAGGCAGACATCACACCATCTGTTATGCTTGTTTCCCATTTTCCAGCTTTTCCCACCTAGGAGGGGCTAGAAAATAAATAATAATGACCATGAGTTCAGGTTCTGCAGTGAGCTCATGGCTGCGGGAATAGGGACCCTCGGCATGGGGCTATGGTACCTGTGCCTTGAGCTGATCCAGCCGGCAATAGCTCCGCGTGACTGTTTCACTCCTGCTCCTTGCAGCGAGCCAGCCGGGCTGCCTTGAGGAGTTATCCTGCTTAACTTGCACAGTTTATTAAGAAAGTTGCAGCCACTTGACCGAAAATCCCCGATCATGTCTGTCTCTGTCCTCTGTGACCGACAGCCATTCACCACGGCTCTAAAGGCACTTTTCAGCTCCTTTCATCAAACATATTTGGTTCAGATTGTCCAGGCTACGTTTCTAGAAAACTGGGAGCCCAAGTGCTTTGGGGTGTGCACCTACACACCCCAACTGGGCAGCCCGCTGTGCAAGGAGCTGTTTCCATGAGTCATGCTTATGCCGCTAGCGCCATCTCTGCCCCCGTGCCAGTCTCTTGCCCTTACCTGCCTCGGGGGGTGGAGGGAGGGTGGAAAGTTTTAAAAGAGCAAAAGAAAAAAGTGCAGAGACTGTGGGAGCACAGAGCCATACCACGGCTGGCTTTGCTTGCCCTTCTGAGCAGCTAACACGTTTTAATGGCAGGCAGGGCTTAGAGCAAAGCAGACCAAAGCAACTGCAAGGAAAAAAGAAAAAAAATGAGAGTTACATGGATTAATATGGAAGCAAAAGAATGAAGACTGGTTCCTTGTTTCTTCTAGAGAGGGGTTAGTCTGAGATCAGGGGATAGGGGAAACCATGGAATAAAGGTCTAATCAAGTGATCATGAGCTAATTCAGTTCAAACTGAACGGAAGGATTAACAACAATAAATCTGCAACTAGGGTTTTTGATTTCAAAAGAGCTGACTTTCAAAAATTAAGGAAATTAGTTAGGGAAGTGGATTGGACTGAAGAATTTATGGATCTAAAGGTAGAGGAGGCCTGGGATTATTTTAAATCAAAGCTGCAGAAGCTATTGGAAGCCTGCATCCCAAGAAAGGGGAAAAAATTCATAGGCAGGAGTTTTAGACCAAGCTGGATGAGCAAGCATCTCAGGGAGGTGATTAAGAAAAAGCAGAAAGCATACAGGGAGTGGAAGAAGGGAGGGATCAGCAAGGAAAGCTGCCTTATTAAGGTGAGAACATGTAGGGATAATGTGAGACAGGCTAAAAGTCAAGTAGAGTTGGAGCTTGCAAAGGGAATTAAAACCAATAGTAAAAGGTTCTATAGTCATATAAATAAATAGAAAACAAAGAAAGAAGAAGTGGGACCACTAAATACTGAGGATGGAGTGGAGGTCAAGGATAATCTAGGCATGGCCCAATATCTAAACAAATATTTTGCCTCAGTCTTTAATAAGACTAAAGAGGATCTTGGGGATAATGGTCGCATGACAAATGGGAAGGAGGATATGGAGGTAGATATTACCATATCTGAGGTAGAAGAGAAACTCAAACAGCTTAATGGGACTAAATCGGGGGGCCCAGATAATCTTCATCCAAGAACATTAAAGGAATTGGCACATGAAATTGCAAGCCCATTAGCAAGAATTTTTAATGAATCTGTAAACTCAGGGGTTGTACTGTATGATTGGAGAATTGCTAACATAGTTCCTATTTTTAAGAAAGGGAAAAAAAGTGATCCGGGTAACTACAGGCCTGTTAGTTTGACATCTGTAGTATGCAAGGTCTTGGAAAAAAATTTGAAGGAGAAAGTAGTTAAGGACATTGAAGTCAATGGTAAATGGGACAAAATACAACATGGTTTTACAAAAGGTAGATCCTGCCAAATCAACCTGATCTCCTTCTTTGAGAAAGTAACAGATTTTTTAGACAAAGGAAACGCAGTGGATCTAATTTACCTAGATTTCAGTAAGGCGTTTGATACGGTGCCACATGGGGAATTATTAGTTAAATTGGAAAAGATGGGGATCAATAGGAAAATTGAAAGGTAGATAAGGAATTGGTTAAAGGGGAGACTACAACGAGTCCTACTGAAAGGTGAACTGTCAGGCTGGAGGGAGGTTACCAGTGGAGTTCCTCAAGGATCAGTTTTGGGACCAATCTTATTTAATCTTTTTATTACTGACCTTGGCACAAAAAGTGGGAGTGTGCTAATAAAGTTTGCGGATGATACAAAGCTGGGAGGTATTGCCAATTTAGAGAAGGACAGGGATATCCTACAGGAGGATCTGGATGATCTTGTAAACTGGAATAATAGTAATAGGATGAAATTTAATAGTGAGAAGTGTAAGGTCATGCATTTAGGGATTAATAACAAGAATTTTAGTTATAAGCTGGGGATGCATCAATTAGAAGTAATGGAGGAGGAGAAGGACCTTGGAGTATTGGTTGATCATAGGATGATTGTGAGCCGCCAATGCGATATGGCCATGAAAAAAGCTAATGC
The DNA here is from genome assembly GCF_015237465.2 of Chelonia mydas. Classification (NCBI taxonomy): domain Eukaryota; kingdom Metazoa; phylum Chordata; order Testudines; family Cheloniidae; genus Chelonia; species Chelonia mydas. The sequence continues at coordinate 133,198,278 of NC_051246.2, read as the reverse complement.
GGTCTTGGGATGCATCAGGCGAGATATTTCCAGTAGGGATAAGGAGGTTTTAGTACCGTTATACAAGGCACTGGTGAGACCTCACCTGGAATATTGTGTGCAGTTCTGGTCTCCCATGTTTAAGAAGGATGAATTCAAACTGGAACAGGTACAGAGAAGGGCTACTAGGATGATCCGAGGAATGGAAAACCAGTCTTATGAAAGGAGACTCAAGGAACTTGGCTTGTTTAGCCTAACTAAGAGAAGGCTGAGGGGAGATATGATTGCTCTCTATAAATATATCAGAGGGATAAATACTGGAGAGGGAGAGGAATTATTTAAGCTCAGTACCAATGTGGACACAAGAACAAATGGATATAAACTGGCCACCAGGAAATTTAGACTAGAAATTAGATGAAGGTTTCTAACCATCAGAGGAGTGAAGTTTTGGAACAGCCTTCCAAGGGAAGCAGTGGGGGCAAAAGATCTATCTGGCTTTTAAGATTAAACTTGATAAGTTTATGGAGGAGATGGTATGATGGGAAACCTGGTTTTGGTAATTAAATATTCATGGTAAATAGGTCCAATGGCCTGTGATGGGATATTAGATGGGGTGGGATCTGAGTTACCCAGGAAAGAATTTTCTGTAGTATCTGGCTGGTGAATCTTGCCTACATGCTCAGGGTTTAGCTGATCGCCATATTTGGGGTCAGGAAGGAATTTTCCTCCAGGGCAGATTGGAAGAGGCCCTGGGGGTTTTTCACCTTCCCCTGCAGCGTGGGCACGGGTCACTTGCTGGAGGATTCTCTGCTCCTTGAAGTCTTTAAACTACGATTTGAGGACTTCAGTAGCACAGACATAGGTGTGAGGTTTTTTGCAAGAGTGGTGGGTGAAATTCTGTGGCCTGCGTTGTGCAGGAGGTCAGACGAGATGATCATAATGGTCCCTTCTGACCTAAATATCTATGAAGCTATGAATCTATGAATAATGACTAGAGGCCTGGGTCCAATGACACACAGTGTCCTGTGTTTGCAGATGGTAAGTGACGGAGACCTGTACACTCTGTGTTACTGGTGTCTGTAGCTTGGAAAGGCTGTCTGGGAAACTGGGGAAGGAGCAGTGTTGCACTTCCGGGTTTGGGCGATTGGTGTCCTTCATGGAGCGTCCCAGTGAGTGAGCCCTGCTTGTGTGCTTCCTCCACACTGCTGTTACTGACGTTATTTCCCGACTTAGAGGAGAGAGAGGAACCCCCCACACACACACACTACAGATCTGATTTGCATTTTGTTTAAAAGTAAGTATCCATCCGCGTTGCCCTCTCTGTGTCTTGAGGGGGAAGCTGGGGTATTGGTTGCGTTGCGGTGGGGAGTGCAGTTAGCTCTGCGCTTTGCCAGTGTCAGGTTTTATAACTTAGGGGGCCCTGTATGTTGCCATGTTCTGTTTTCTAGAAGAGCTCAGCAGTTTGTGTTCAAATCCTGTAGCGTTACCCCGATGCTCTGGGCAGAGCTGTCCTTAGAGCAGCTGGCGAGCGGCCTGGAAGCTGGTCATGCTGGCGGGTCAATCTCCACCTTCTTGGAATCTTCTTTCTGTGGCCAAATAAAAATGAAGCACTTACGGAGGGAAAGCTGAGTTCTTTGATTCTTCAGTGCCCCACACTGAGCACCTGGGGTCAGCGCGGCCTTCTAGAGTCATGGCCCAAAGTCGTCCACCTTTCCCAGGACCTGCAGCTGGAGGGAACGCGTCCCCAGGCCGCCCTCGGCAGGCTCCATTAATGTTATTTACATTGGGTGGTTAGTGGCTTATTGTAACGGGATTAAGTTCTCCGGGTGTTCGTAGAGTTCCTGCGTTGTCCTCAGGCATCCGCTCCCTGGGCCGGGCTTTCTACAGTGTCAGTCCAAGGCATATGTGCAGTATTACGCTTCCCTTTGTGCCACTCCTTCTGACAGGCATGCTGTCCCCTCGCTGGGGAAAGCTTTCACGTGGGTGGCGGCGCACATCCTTTATCGGTGCCTCCCAGCCTGCCCACGCGCCTCTCAAACGCTTTCCATGCCTGTGTTAGCTGCCTAGCAAGAGTCCTGTAGGGCTTAAAGCTGGCAGCCGTTGCAGAGAGCACAGGGCATCTTTGGGAGCAGGGCCCTGGCCGGGCGCATGCGCTGCTACGGGATGTGTGGGTCAGGGAAGCCACCTCTGCGATAGGCTCGTCTGACAAGTGCAACACTATTTAGCATTATGCGACAGTCAGAATGGTAACAGAAGTCTTGGAGGAGGCCCTGGGTCATAATCTCATCTCAACACATGGTGAGTTATGCATATAAATCCTGATTTATGAAGAGGAAAATAGGCGCCTTATTGCTGGAATATGATCTTGTTCTCTGAAAGCTGGCATTATAGTAACATAATATAATTAAGAAAATTACACCATATTTTCTTCTTCACATAAAGTCGTATGAAGAGCAGTTGGTGGCATAGATGGGGGAGAAGCGCTTTGTAGCACACATAGGTTACAGACTTCGGGCAGGAGTAGCAGTCTGTCGTTGTACACTTGAATGTGTTCATAGATCTGAGCTACCTTCCACACTAGAGTAAGCAAACCTCTCAGAACATCTGAGTAGTTAAAGGGTCTACCATCAAATGCTGACCCCGCCTCCTGACCATTTGGGCCCTGCCCCCTGTTCCCATATGACCCCCCCTGGGGTATCACTTTCGGGGCAGAGGTTGGTGTGTGTCTGGAAGAAAGGGGTAGCATGTGACCCCCCTAAGACCCTTCTAACAACACCTCTCGTTGCCTTCAACCAATCAGAGTGGGTGTTAGCCCCCTAGCCTCTTCCTGAAGGGAAAGGCATACCAATCAAAATAGGTATAGGCGAGGAATACCGACTTCTTGAGCTCACTGGTTGGCTGCTCCTCATTCTCTGGCATGTCGGTTTGAAAGTCTCCACTAGGGAGCCTCTTTTTTCCTCTCTCCTCATAACCTCTCTAGTTTTTTAAAAAAAAAAATTTCAGTGACCTTGGGTCATAGCTTTTTGGCAGCCATCTGTTTGTCCCCCACACCCTGAAGGTACAATTGCCGACCCCCCGTTTGTCTCCCCACAGCTGATGTGTACCCTGGAGGATACCCCTGTTACCCGTGCCCCTTTCCATGACTAGTCAGACCTGCTCAGAACCAGAACCACGCTATGGAAAACAGGTATTTCTCAAAGTCAGCCACAAGAGCTTGGGCATTGCTGACAGTTTCCCGCCACCCATTCCTTTAGAACCATGGAAGATACGCTGTCCATCGGTTTTCTGAACAAAGCATCATGTTTGTCCTAAATCATTTTAGCTATAGTTAAAACAGGGGTTTAGCTTGCACTGGTGAATTTCAGCTTGAGGTTGCTGTTTCTATACTAAACAGAACACACTGCAGTAAAGGCATATGGTTATTGGTAAGGACAGCATGTACGAAGAGCATGTATGTATTCACAGTTCTAAAACAAGCAACCTACCTCCTCTTGCAGTCCAGCAGCAGCCCTTCTGTTAGCTCGTTTCTGTTGTAAAAAGAGAGTTTCCAGAAAAGCTTAGGTTTTTGTACTAGCTTACCTCTTTGTTTCAAACAGATGTCAATGTCCGCAGTTAGCAGATTGATTTGACCCCAGCTCTTAATTAATAGATAAGTAAGGAATTTATGTACCCTACCCCAAACATTCCCTTTTATGATCTCTGGGTGACAATTAATTTGTCTACACAACAGGACTGCTTTGGGTTAATTTTTAATTAAAATATATTTTCTGTTTCAATTAAAAGCAGAGCACTACAGAGCCTTCAGTCAATATTAAACAGCAAATCACCAGACCCAACAATCCTGAATGTTTCTGTACCCTCACACCTGACTGCTTACCTTGCAGCTGCTAATGGATGTCTCATGGTTTTTGGTTTTGTTTTTCCAATGTTAATCCTATTTCATGTGTGCTTAAAGTTTTTGTTTGTTTTTAAATAAAAAAATGGACATAGAATGTGCCATCTGTGTGCCATTAAGTAGCAAACTGAACCCAAAGACCCTCCGCTTTTAAATTTTTGACAGGGTGCTTTTGTTGATAATCCCAGTGATGGTTTGTGGCTCCCTGCAGCTTTTCAGTTCTGGGTGAGACCAGGGGTTACTTTTGAAAATAAATTATTTGTAAACTTTTTGTCATTTTTTGAGTTGCTGGAAAGATTGACCAATAGCATTCTACGAACTCCTGAGGTTTAATTTAATGTAATATTAATCAGCACAGTCCCCTTTTCTGTGGCTGAACAGTCATCAAACTTACTGAGGAGTGTTTCTGCGGGTGGACTCATCAGACCTATTTACTGATCATTTTTCCAACCGCCAAGAAGTCACAATATCTTTAACCCTGGCGGAGTGCTAAGGAAACTTGGGTGGATTATCATAGCAAGGCCAACGCTTGCAGCGTGACCGAGGGCAATACAGTCACTCTGGCTATTTCAGTAGGACGTGGGTAAGCCCAAACTACCCCAGTTCATTTCACTGGGGTTGAGTGAGTGCTGTTGTCCTCAAGCACATCTCAAACATCCATGTTTTATAAAGTTACGAAGTACAGCGGTTCTTTGCTTAATTTTATACTCATGGCTTTTTTATTTTCTCCAGATTCTGCTGCAAACATGTTAGCTTTTTGTTGAAATTAGGTTGCCAGACACAACAGCAGGATTCTCACAAACTATATTTATTTAGAGTGGTAGCCGTGTTAGTCTGTATCAGCAAAAAGAACAGGATTACTTGTGGCACCTTAGAGACTAACAAATTTATTTGAGTACAAGCTTGTGTGGGCTAAAGCTCGCGGACTGATTACACAAACTAAAAACTATTTCCCCATGCTAATTTTCCCCCTTATTGTTACTCACCCCTTCTTGTCAACTGTTTGAAATGGGCCACTCTCATTGTCACTACAAAAGTTTTTTTTCTCCTGCTGATAATAGCTCACCTTAATCAATTAGTCTCAGTATATATCTTCATACTGTATTTTCTACTGCAAAGCTTATGCCCAAACAAATTTGTTAGTCTCTAAGGTGCCACAAGTCCTCCTCGTTCTTTATGTTTATTTAAAAGACATACAGCTCCTTGAAAATCCATCTGACCCCCTTTTGAATTACAGCCCCGCTCAGGCCTTGGAGCAGAAATACAGCTAGTCACATCCCTAGCTGCAGCCTTGTCCCCGGCTATCCTTCTTTTCGAAGGCCCTGACCTCTGAGATATGTCGCAGTCACCCACCGTCTTTTTATTTCCCTCTATGAGCTCTGTACATTTGTCATGTTTGTCATATGTTCCCCACCGCTTTACACAGTGCTTGAGGTTGGGCTCTCTCTGCGTGTTATAGCTTAGACCAGGGTTTATTTTTTGGAAATAAGTTATATTTAAACTTTTCATGTCTTTCCAAGTTCCTGAGAAGAATGAGTCACAGCCTTTTACAAAACCCGACATGTTTGATACGTCTCCGTGCACCTCCCTCCACCTTTGGGGGTGCTCAAGCTGAGCATTCATCAAACTTCTGTCGTGGGAAAGTTGCCGCCTGCATGAGGCACGGTATCCTTAACGTTGACGAGATGGTAAGGGGGCCCCAGGTGGGTGATTGCGTGTGGAGGCAATAGCTCCACACAACACCCCTTTTTCAATAGGTTGCAGCTAAACCAGTTCAGTTCAGTGGGGTTGAGTCATCTTGATTGTACTCAAGTAGGTGTCTCAAATCTCCATGTTTTATAAAGCTTTTGATTTATTTTTAACACTTTTTTTTATTTTCTCCTACCTACATTTCAGCTTTTTGCTGTAAATTGCCCATTTTTTCCCAATAGCAGGGGTCACAAAAGTATTTTATTTAAAAGACATACAGCCCTTGAAAACAAAGCAAGATGTCACTTCAAACCCTTCATTTTATTTAAGGACCACACAGACCTTATAAATTACAGAAACAGATATTCACAAAAGCTTTTCAATAGGTATTTTTACTAACAGACATCAAGTTTTATTATATTTTATCTCCTGTTTGTCCCCTCACCAGTCTCTAACTTAATCATTTTAGATTTCGTATAAATATAAATTAGTCAATAAGGTTTTCCTCAGCAGGGTTCTGTTACTTTTTGTGCAGATCAGGTGATCAATATAATATATGAAGTGGGTGTCCTTTGATTCGGTAATTTTGTTTTAAAACACTGTTAGGGTTGTAAAAGCTTTGCACAGCATTTTCCTGGGTTAAGCACAGATCATACATTGCATAGCCTATTGCAATATCCACATTTAATAAGCTTTCTAAACATGGATCAGCACGCAGGATCTGAAGCCTGCAGTTTATATCCTCTGAAGACCAATTCACACAGTCATGATGCTGCTGGCCTGGCACATCTATAACACAACCTTCACAATCTTCAAAAATCTTCTCCCTAAGACGATGATTAAGGACAACATGAACAGAAACAGGTACAACAGATCTTTTCTGCTCGCAGCTTGGCACTTGCTCAGTTAGTTCTATGCCAAGGGTATTCCTTAAATTCACAGAGCCCCAGTCTTCTTCGCACTTGGTGTCCACTTGAACAATTTTCCTCAGTATTGAGCAAAAACAAATTGGGCAAGATTCATCTTCACTCTATGATGCAACTGAGTCTAGGTCCTCTGTGTTCTCTAGAAAGGCATCGTTGAGCTTTTGAGAGAGTTTCAGAAAAGAAGGAGCTGTAAATCCCCTGTTTTCGATTTATGTAACCCAGGTCAGTTCCTTCCCCATTACAACCCTTGAACTCCACGTTTTGTATTCTGCCTGTGCAGTGTCTTCACGGTTCCTAGTCCAAAGAGCCATGGTTGCCTTCTTCTAGATATACAATCACGTGCACTGGAACTGTCTAATTTATTGATATGGTCATTCCTTGGTGGATAATTGTTGTTCTAAAACGTCTTAGACTTGTTCTGGAAATTCCTTTGGTTGCTGAGACCACTGCTTCTCTAGCAGCACCAATGAATCACTGGGGCGTGCTATTTCAGGAGCTGGGGAAAACCATCATGAGCGCCAGGGACCAGATTCACCATCATCTGAATCCACGCCACGAAAGTCCATGGAGTTGGCTTTGCAATTAGAATTTGACCCTTCCTCTTTAAAATGTGAAGGATGAAACGGGCAGTTTCTTCCAGAGTCAGCATGGCGAGAAACACCGAGTCTTGGTGCTCAGGTCCTGGGTGGGGAGGCACAGATGTACTTGAGAGACCAAATACTTTCTCAAAGCAAAGTGTATTTCAATGTAGCAGAATAACAAAAGGGAGCATTCCAAATGATAATCGACCTGCTTATTTATAAATCTGGGGGCAGGATGTGGATGGTAAGAGCTGATGTAGCACTGCTGTGAAATAATGAGTGATGCAGATGTTAATAACAATTTGAAATTTTCTGGGTAGTTTTGAGAAATGTAATAAGCACGAGCAACTGGCAAACTAAGAAAGGCTTGGTTAGGATAAGCCATGAGAGGTCCAGCTATACAGCCAAACCTTCTGGGCCTAATGATCTGTAGTATCACATAGGTTGTAAAGTTATTATTCAATTAAGAACCTTCATGAGAGAAATAGAGTGAAATAACAGATACCTGCTTTGCTTAACCAGACCTGCCCTTTGTAGAGAAAGGGAAGGAGGGCAGATCTCTCTTTCTCAGAGACTGGTCTCATATGGCGGACACTCCCTGTTCTGCAGCATCAGGTTTTAGTCTGGTTCCTTTGTCTTTGGCCACTCCCTATGGAGCAGAGACATGAGAAGGAAGGGGGCCAAGATAGTCCTGGCCCAAAGTGGTAAGGGCTGGCTAAATGCTTTTTCTTTGGACACCTGTAAGACAGAGGCTCTTTATGCCAATATTAGCTTCTGCATAACTGTCCTCCCTAACATATTAGGGTTAGATTGGATGGCTGTCCAGTGGGCCATGTATCCTCCAATTGCATTATGGCAAGTGATTTCTTTGGCCGTAAACCACCCAGGGTCCTTGATTATCTCAATTTAAAGCAGCTCCATAGCCCCTCTTGGCAGCGTACTCTGTCTCCCAACTGTTCTTGCACTGATACAGCTGTTCATTAGATTCAACCACAATTTCCCTAGTTGCATCTTAAGCCCATTATTCTTTATTCTGTCCTGAACATCCAACAAAACTAACCAGTTCCTGCCCTTTTTGTGACACTTGTTTGTGTCTCCTGTCTTTCAGTCAGCCTTTTTGTCTGGAATGAACATGGCCAGATCTCTTTATTTTTCATCATTGTGTAGATCTCTCTTTTCAAGACATTTGTCACTTTTGTTGTTCTCTGAAACAGTTCCAATTTGTCTGCATCTTTTTAAAATTGCATTTCCGCAAACTAATTGCAGTATCTGAATGGTTCCCCTACCAGTCAGACGTCTTGTAAAGAGGGAGAGAGGAGTGATTACCTTGGTTGGTTTGCTTATGATACCACTATTAATAAACTGCAACCCAACATAGCTTTTGTCTTGTTCCTAGACTATTGCCATGACTCATTCAATGTATATCTCTGAGCTCATTTTCTGTGATGCTACTGCTTAATGAGTTGCCTGCATTTTAGATTTGTGCAGATGAATATTCCTTCCTCTGTGCATTGCTCTATATTTGGGTTATTACATTTCAATTGTATTAATTTTAGCTCATTATTAGCAGGGAAGTGGTACAGTATTGTGTGCAGTTCTTTTGATGTATATTAACTTTGTCTCAAAGTGGGGTGTTCTGACAATGACCACGTCAGACATGTTCCAGACATTGCAGAAGGCTTCGTTTCCTGGCGAGGATGAATTATCATGATATTCTCTATCACATGCCCACCACTAATGGAGACCAGGCAGGGGGTTAATGGTGAGAAAAATGTAGGGGGTTTCTGCTGTTTGTTTATGGACATAAGTGGTGTAGAGAGGGAAGGAGAACCAAAACCAAATTGAAATAATTGAAAACACCGCATCTCTACTTCTTCAGCTGACTGTTCATGTTATCACCAATCTGGCCCATGCTAGGTATGTCAGTGCGGGGAGGGAAGAGGGGCTCTCTAGAGCACTCAGCATTGGCCTGACTCAACTTCCATTGAAGTCTGTAGTAAAGGAAGGAAGCAGAGTTGGTCTGAACACTGGATAATCCAACCCATTGTGCCTGAACTAGATTGCAAGGACCTTCTCTTTCTCTATGACATTCTATATTTATATTGTGACAGGGTCAGGCCAGATGGCTTCAGGAGAGTAATAGAAGGCAGATATATTAGCCCCAGGTTAAGTAGGTCCCTTTTCCCTGGGAGGTAACAGGGAAGGTTCCAGAACAATCAGGAACCTTCTGGAGACAAGACAGACAGGCTGATTAGAACGACTGCAGCCAATCAAGAAGCTGTTAGAATCAATTGAGGCAGGCTAATCAGGGCACCTGGGTTGAAAAAGGAGCTCACTTCAGTTTGTGGTGTGCGTGTGAGGAGCTGGGAGCAAGAGGCGCTAGGAGCTGAGAGTGAGAATGCCGACTGTTGGAGGACTGAGGAGTACAAGCATTATCAGACACCAGGAGGAAGGTCCTATGGTGAGGATAAAGAAGGTGTTGGGAGGAGGCCATGGGGAAGTAGCCCAGGGAGTTGTAGCTGCCGCACAGCTGTTCCAGGAGGCACTCTAGACAGCTGCATTCCACAGGGCCCTGGGCTGGAACCCGGAGTAGAGGGCGGGCCCGGGTTCCCCCCAAACCTCCCAACTCCTGGTCAGACACAGAAGGAGTCAACCTGGACTGTGAATTCAGAAAAACGGCCAAGCTAAGGGCTGCTGTGAAGCTCCAAGGCGAGGAAATCCACCAATAAGCGCAAGACCCACCAAGGTAGAGCAGGAACTTTGTCACAATTTGTAAAAGTCTATATTTATATTGTCTGTATTTCGTTTCTTCTTCTTTTTTTAAAGATCTGCTCTAGGAATTATTTTGGGGAAGTTCTCTGGCCTGTGTTATACAGGGGATGTATTAGATGATCACAGTGGTCCCTTCCAGCCTTGAAAACTATGAATCTTTGAACAAAATAAAGTGCCTCATCACGAGCTCTGTCTGTCATGTCAAAAGGACATTTCTTCTGGAAACAAAAGTTGAAAGAAGTAAGTAGTCTCTCCGTGACTAAAAGTGTCCTTTTTGTTCTTTTTTGTCATGGCTACCGGTTTTTCATCAATGGACAAACAGATAAAGACATGCTGGTGTAATTCTGACAACAGGATTCATTTCCCTAATGGTGTTGCCTCCCATTGATTTATTTTGGGACAAATAGAAAACATTTCAAGATCTCCCAACAGCTGAACAGAACAAAGAGCAATGCCCTTCCAAGTCACTTGACATGCAGCATACTTCTCCTCTGGCCCTCGTTTTGGGGGACATCATCCATTTTAATTCCCACATTAATGACATTCTACCCAAAGTGTATACCTCTTCACTTTTATTGGTGAAAATTATTTACACAAGACATAATGAACCATGAATCTGAGGTTACACAGAGTGTTATTTGCACTAAGGGAAGGTATCCCGCAGCATGTTAACTTCCCTGCAGTAGTGATGCTTACGTGGTATTGTTAACCACAAGCATTGAAAAATCATAACTAGACCTACAAAATAATGACATTTAACAAATAACTAAGTTTGGAGCTCATTTGTATTTGCCTTCTGGTTTCTGTGGCTTCAGGGGGACACTCAAGTTACGGTTTTAAGCTTTTCTCTGCAAACATGAGGGCTAAAAATAGTATTTTAAATGAAAGCTGACTTTTTTTTCATGTAATCACATGACTCAAGAAGCTGGGGCTTTAAGGGCTGGTCTACACTGCAAAGTTAGGTTGGCTTGACTACATTGCTCAGGGCTGTGAAAAATTGCATGCCCTGTGTGATGTGATTAAGCTGACCTAAGCACCAGTGTAAGCACCATGATTCTTCCATCAACCTAGGTACCAATTCTTGGAGAGGTGGATTTATGCCTTCCGTTGCTGCTGTCCCGCTATAGAATTTCTAGGGTAGACATAGCCTCAGGAAAACACCAAATGTTGTAAGATGTATAATAAAATTGTGACAGTTAGGAACTCTCTTTTTGTGTCCACCATCCTGGGCTTTTATCAGGCCTTGCATCTCCTGTTGGGGCCTGGCAGGTCGAGAGGTATGCTGTGCTGTTTACAGTGACTGCTACCCCTCATTAACAGTGTTTCAAGTCCTGTGCTACACAAGGAGGAATTCATATGATTTGCACATGAGCTGCAGAAGTAAAAGGCCTTTGATTTTTTTGGATTCTAGAAAAATTCCCACAAGCTTTGGTACAATGCTGGGATTAAGATGGATGTGGATTGTGTACAGTGCCCATCACAGTGATCCACTGAATGGGACTAGGAAGTCCTCACAGGATTTATTGAAAGGCTGGAGTGATGGGTGGCAGGCCAGCTCCCTGAGCACTTGTGTTCATTTGCTGCGTTGTTGAAAAGACTCTGTGGACAAAGCGGTACGGAAATTAACACAGACATTTTAAAATATTCCCAGAAGTGTGCACGCCTGGGAAACCTGCTGGCCGAAACATGGCTCTTTGTGGTAGCGTGCATGCCCCCGGTGCACAGGGGTAGGGGCAGAGGCTCTGAGGCCAGGCCAGGGAGATGTTCAGTTTGCCCCCCTACCCTCTCCAGCTGGAAGGAGACGAGATGGTGAGCTGTTAGTGCTCCCGCTGGGTGACGAGAGCACCCTCTGAAGTCACTAGACCCAGTCCCATGGCCAAACTCCAGGGGATTTCAGTAGGGTCCGTCCAAGGAATGAGGGTTGAGACATCTGCTATTGTGGGGGTTCAGCACCTGGTCCAAACCTAGGATAACTAGGGGTGCCGTAAGAGAATGGTATGTGGGACAATCAAGGGTTCTCTCTTTAACACGACTTACTTTGACTATTTCCACATCCATGTGAGGAAGAGCAGTGACGGAAGTGAGCATTCTGCGTAGGAAGCTGCACTGGGGATTACCAAGCTCTACGGACCTGTGAAGTGAGTGTGTTGTAGGGGTGCAGACGGAAGTGGTAGAGAGCGTGGACGCGGATGAATGCCATCGGTGGCTGGGAGCGTGGTGGGCGAGACTGAAGCAGAAGAGAAGTGGGAAATACCAGCATGCACAGGGGTTTGACTGTGGTGTTGAGAATTATGAAGGATGTCGTGAAAACCTATCAGGTATTTAATGGCTGCTAAATTTTAAGACAAGTACAAAGATTTCTCCTTGTGCTGTATGGTCACCCTGTGGAATTCACTGCTGCAGGAGGGCTGAGAGGCCAAGCGGAGGCAGGGTTTCTGCAAGGGATGGGTAAATTTATCACCATTACTATCAGTTCAAGCTGAAGTGGGGTAATCCTAGCCCATGTTTCAGGGCATACGCGATGAGTTAGAGGGATCTGGAAGGTGTATTCCCTCGTTGGGAGAAATGGTTATGTGCATGTTCATGTTATTTGTGTTGGTTTCCTTCCACTTCGTCATCACATATTGGCCGCTGCTAGAAGTGGGATGCTGGATTAGATGGCCCAGTGATCTGATCTTGTACAGCAAATCCTATTTTCCCGGGTTACTGGTATCAGTGAGTATCAGTCACCATTACTGCAATCAGAGGAGTAAGCAGATGCAAATCAGGATGATTTCCTCCCTCCACAATCTGTTCTGCTCTTTCAGAGTAAGCGCTGCTTTTCAGCTGATAAATCGGGGGTGCATAGTGTCGAAGCAGAGCCAAATGTTTGACTGGGGTGATCACAAGGAAGATACCTCACCATGACTGTAGCGTTTTGATTATCAACCTTCCCCCTCTCTTCCCCGGCTTATGTGCCTAGTGCGGCCAGTACAAGTGACCAAGACGTGTATTGTCTGTGCTCTGGTGTTGGGTGGCTCCTTGGGGAGAGGTAATCGATGAAGAATACTCTGTCCCCGGGGGCTGCTGGGAGGATAAAGGTTTGGGGTGGGAAGGAGGCTTGGGTCAGCACTTATCTATATGGACCAGTTAAAGCAGCCCAGTCACAGACTCTGAGTTACTCAGGGGCACCATACTCTCGTTTTCTGAATTCCTCTATCCCTGCAGAACCCTCCCTCTCTGAGACGGGAGGCAGGTCCCAGTATTACCCTTCTCACTGACCGGGAGTCCGTGTTACCAGCGTGCAGGGCGAGCCATGTCTAAGCTCCCAGAGCCAGCAGGACAGCTTGGCCAGAAGTGAGCACGTGTGTGAGAGACGAGAATAAGGGGGCTCCTGCAGGAGCCCCTGAGGGGATGACTGGAACTGAAGTTGTGCTGGGTGTGTGGTCTCTGCTCAAGGAAATACCTGGTGTTGGAAAGTGAAGACTGAGTTTTAAACACTGAATTCATTTAGGTCTCTCTGCATGTAGGCTCCCACCCCAGTCTGCTCCTGCCCTATGCTCACCGTTCAGGTAGGATTCCCTGAACCAGTTTGCTTCAAATATCAACCTTCTCTGAGCTCTGCCAGTCTCCCAAGCCATGGAGCCCAGGGGCTGGTTCAGGTACCACCCACCCTGCTTTGTGCAGATGGAGCCAGGCCCATGGCTTCAGCTCTTCTCTTTATGGCAATAGCATCTCAAGGCACGTAGCACAGCATGGAAACCTCGCCAGCTGCAAGGCTTTCCAGGGACCATGCCTCACACCAGGGAGGCCCCGTAACATTCAGCAGGGCCAGCAGCAGCCTGCCCCTATCTCCCGGCGCTCACACTTATGCTGGTAGGGGAAGGGCAAGGGCTCTCTGGAGGAAGGTTTTTGCAGTCACAGAGAGTGGGGGGAGCCCCCTCCACAGAGCACCCCTCTCAACACTGTCAGCCCCATCAGCTCCTCCGATACCCTCATAGCATCCTGTTTGGGGCGCTCCGCCCACGGGCTGAGCTGGGAACGATATTCTGACTCTCATGTCGTCATTCTTGCTCCTGTGGCTTAAGGGGGTGGCGACTGGGTTGGGAAGATTGCCAAGGAGAGGAATGGCCGGGCGTGGGAGTGTGTGGGGAGCATGGCCCAGGACTGCAGCCCAGCGATGCTCCAAGGGAGCAGTAAGTTACCCCCTTGCTGGTGCCCCATGCCGCCGCAGTATGTGCCCTGTTGTAAATGATCTAGCGCATGCGATTCTGACCAGCAAGACGCTGTTGTAATATAGGGGCATCATGGCTAGAGGGAAAATGTCTTGGGGATCTGAGCTGAGAACTGGACCAGCTTCTGTCACTCTTATGAAAACCAGGCCAGAGCTCAGCTTACTCACGGTGTTTAAATCCTCAGCCTTAACTTTGCATTAATGAAGCTGCATTAGGGGGGCGTTTTCCTTGGTCTACAGTGAGAGAGAGAGAAGTTACTGGCCTCACCAAGCCAATTTGCCTCTTAGTAGTACAAACAGCTCAGGATCACTGAACAATACACACACTCGTTCTGCTCTTCAGAACGAAGCACGCAGAGCCTGCTCTCCTTCCCTGTGTGGGAGGAAAGTTCCCCAACAAGGCGCTTTGCCAGCCAGGCTAGGGGGTGACGAAGGGGTGGGTGACAGCGGGGGAAGCGCTCGCACTGCTCTTAGAGCTCATTGCCGCAGGGAAGTGGGGAAGTTGTGGTCTCTCTTCCCCATATGGCTTAGGCCATAAATATTTGTGTGCCTGTCAATAAAAACCCACCGGGTCTGCCTTGGATAATATCATCAAAGTGAGGCTCACCCCACATTGAGTGCATGCGTGTGTATGTTTTGGGTTACAGCAAAATTAGCAGACAAAAGATGCACAAGTAGCAGGAGTTTAAACTTGCAAATTACACTGCGGGTTACAAATAAATTAGGGAAATTGAGTTTCTCATGAAGCAGATGAACTGTGAAAAGAGAAATCAACTGCTGCAACGCCACACCCCCTCCCGCTCCGGCACATCTTCTCCCAGATAGAGTGACAGCTGAGAGTTGTGCGGAAGGGATGCTCAGACGTAATAAGCTGCCATTAGAACAATCCAATATAGAGCCCTCTTCTTAATCTGTTGCCTAAGAAGGTGACCTGAAAAGACACCCAAAATCTGCATTAGAAACTCTCAGGCTGAGTTTGTGGAGAATATTTATGGAAATGCATCAGTGTAGGGTCTATAACAACTGTGAATGAAAAACAAGGAAATGCTCTGGAGCATAAACTCAGTCCCACTGGTGCAGTGCTTGGCAGGCAGGGTACCAGAGTCCTTCCCCGTCAAGAAGCAGGAGGTGGGAAGTGAACCAGCCAACTCCCCCCGAGGAGGAAGGAGCTGGCCAGGTAGCTGCCCAGCGGGAGCTACCTGGGAGGGAGTAGACAACCGCTAGGCTCTTTCAAGGTAGCTGCAGGTAAGAGTGCTTGGATGTGAGAGAGAATGAGTGCGCTAGCGGCTGCGGTGGTGAGACGGCTGAAACCGCATGGGAGAGCCAGGTATGTGTATTGTGTTCCACAGTGAAACCAAAGAACCCTATAAAAAGGCTTACCCGTCTCAGGGACACATCCCCTTTCCTCATAACAATTAGACATGAGTGTAACTCACTTGGCTTTGGTGGAGTTAATCCTGATTTGCACCAATGTAAGTGAGAGTAGAATCAGCGCCTGGTTTGAAACTATTCATCGATTCACAGATCAGAAGGGGCCGTTGGGATCATCTGGTTTGACCTCCGTGTAGCACAGGCCAGAGAATTCCACCTGGAGACTCCTGAGTCCGGCCCAGACCTTGTACTTGAGCCAGAGCAGATCTTTTACGATGACCTGCAGTCTCGACTGAGAAACTTCAAGTTATGGCAAATCCACCATGTACTTTGGGAAGCTTTTCTAATGCTTAATTAGCCTCACTGATAAACATTTGTGTCTTATTTCTGTTCTGAGTTTCATCTTCAACTCTCACCAACTGGCTCCCTTTTTTGCCTTTTTCTCGTAGAATCAAGGACTCTCCAGTATCAGAAATCCCTTCCATGTATGTTCTTATGGACCACAGTCATGTCACCTCTAACCTTCTCTTGGATAAACTGAATAGATCACGCTTCTTTAGTGTCTCACTCTAAAGCCTGGTTTCCAGACCT
Source organism: Chelonia mydas (assembly GCF_015237465.2). Lineage (NCBI taxonomy): Eukaryota > Metazoa > Chordata > Testudines > Cheloniidae > Chelonia > Chelonia mydas. The sequence goes on along the minus strand of NC_051246.2, from coordinate 133,182,261 downwards.
CAGGTCATTCTTGTAGCTCTTTTATGAATCTCTTTCAGCCTGTCAACATCCTTGTGAAGTGTGGACCCCGGAACTGCATCCAGTATGCGGTAACGTCTCACTCGTGCCCCCTATTTGGTGGTGATACTATCCCGATGGCACGAGCAAGCTTAAAATTATTGTTGGGATTCATTCCATTGGTGGGCGTGGGTGTGTGTACGCGCACACAGCTTAGGGTGACCAAATAGCAAGTGTGACAAATCAGGACCGGGGGCCTACATAAGACAAAGCCTCTAATATGGGGGCATCTGCTCACCCTCACACAGTGGGTGGCCGCTGATCTGTGTGAGAGCGGGGTATTGCAGGAGAGCTGTGACTTTGCATCCAGCTCTCGGTGCAGCTGGGTTAGTGATTGGTCCTATGGCAGCCAGCCCTGGGTTCCATACAGCGGGATGCTGTGGGAATGCATCTGCGTCTTGTCAATATGCATCTTCTCCTGTCGTTGCTGTGGGAGGAAGCTGTCATAAAAGATCACTGTTGTAGAAGGAGAGGCATCTCTGGGGCCAGTACCTTGCAGGGCTTTGAAAATCAACGAAGTGACCTTGAAGTGGACTCTGTAACCAGCCAGTGCAGGGAGTGGTGAATGGGAGCTGGGGAGCTGATGCCTTCCTCAGGCCATCGGGTTTCCTTCCCCAGGGTAGGGATTGCAGGACTTGACGCTGTGGGCTATAGATGTATGGACCATTGTGGGCAGATCAGGGTCCAGTAGGAACAGGAGTGACCCCCTGGCTAGATGCAGGAGTCAGGATGTGAACTGTAACCTTATCCTCCCAGTCCTGCGCATAACTTAATTTTCCTTGTGAAGCTTTGTCTCCATGCTGGGAAATGGCTTTTCCATGATCATGTACACTCATAAGTCATTTCCTTGTGATTGCCTTGAAACGTGGAGAAAACTAATGTTTAAGTGAAACATCTAAATTAGTTTTAGATGGGCTACATGAGTTGAAACAATAAAGCCTAGAAAGTGAGCAAAACTTACTGTACCATTACAAACAATAAGAAAATAAATTGAAAGGCTCATTTTGGGAGAGCAAGTGCACAACTGTAATGCCGTGTGCACATTTGTAAATGAAAACATGCAACACTTGAGCAGTTCAGTATAAAAAATGTGTGCTGTGTTTGTGTGGCCTGAAATTTGCTGGCAACCATCTGAATCCATGTATCTCATTTAATTAGGAGACTTAAAAGAATAAAATAAAATATATTGGTTCGTAGACCACCTATTTACAGCACAAATTAAGATATCACTGACTGCTCCCTTTCTCCTTGCAGCAGCTCTGAATTGAAGTTCAAGGTAGGGATGTACTTTAATGCGTAAGTGGTCCATGTCACTCTGAGACCATAGCCAGCCACAACACAAGAGAGGGAAATCTAGTCCAATCATAGAGCTACAGCCAGTCGGAAGGACAATTGAAGGCCAGCTTCCTTGTCCTATAAATCAATAAAGTAGATTATCAATTTCAGCTGAGATAAAGGCAAGAGGGGAAAGCCATGGCCCAGTGCCATAGGACGGTGCTGGGGGTTTACATGTGCTGGGCTGATATTCAAGAGCTGTGATATGAATGTTATGGCCTTACTTGCTGAATTTCTGTTGTTCAGATGAGTACTATAGTACCATCTCTGGGATCGATTAGAATGCGATTGCTGTATGTAGAAACATACACGTTCCCAGACTGGCTCAGACCCGAGGTCCGTCTGGTCCAGGATAATTTCTCTGATAGTGGCCGGTATCAGATGCCGCAGAGCAAGGTGCAAGAAACCCCACAGCTGCTCTTGTGGGTTAACCTGCCCTGCAGGAAGTTCCCAGCTGATCTTCAGCGGTTAGAGGGCAGCTCAGGTCCTGAAGCAGGAGGGTTTGCAGCCCTTACAAATGCTCATTTGTTTTGTTTCAGATTTACTAGTCTGGTCTGGATGTTCCTGTTTCCATGTAAAGGCCCATTCCTTTCTGAATTGTCATTCAGATCTGCCAGACAAATGGTCCAGACGGATTCTCCTCTCAGTGTTGCCAGCTATTGAGCAAGTCAAATAGGAATAACCCAGCACAACTGCTTTGGCAAGTCAGGACTGCGTTTTTTTAATTATGTGAAGGCAACCCCTTTTTAAAAGTAAGATTTCATTGCGAAGTGTATCTTAGGAAGTTGGTAAGCACCCACGGAAGAGAATCCCGAATACCTCCCATAACAATAGTGTCCTGCAGGGAAACACTGACGGTGATGATAAGAATAAAAGGATTTGACTGTAATGTGCAATATTTGGGAATCGAAGCCTTAACCTCACCTTGTGGTTCCAGATTTTTATGTTAAGGTAAACGTGTGAGCATGTGATTTTGCATTATTTGAATATAATTCTATACTTTCAGCCATTATGAAAAAAGTTTGTCCAGAAATTCATAGCAAAGACCATTTATCTTATTTTCAAAACAATACTTTCAATTTCAAGTACAGTGCATGCGGCACATTCAGACCATTTCCTATGTTCATTCTTGTTAATAACTACTAGTTAAGTAGCACCATGGATAGGCATGGCCCTTTACAAAACAAAGCCCTTACTCCAAAGAGCTTCCAGGCTAAGAAAGCGGGGGACGGGGGGATAGCTCAGCGGTTTGAGCATTGGCCTGCTAAACCCAGGGTTGTGAGTTCAATCCTTGAGGGGGCCATTTAAGGATCTGGGGGGTTGGACTAGATGACCTCCTGAGGTCCCTTCCAACCCTGATATTCTATGATTCTATGAAAGACAAAAACTAGAGGCAGAGAAGATGTGTGGTGGTCAGATGGGTGGGATGGGGATAGGGAATGAAGGTGAAGGCGCTAAGACATGGTTTCCCAAGCGGTGCACCCTGGAGGGACGGCAGTCGTAGAGCTTATGGAAGTGTGGTGCTCTCAACAGGCTCCAAAAGGTACCTCGGGTGCGTTGCTGTCGTTCTGGGGCAGCATCAGCGGGGGCGAGGCACCTTTCAGAGGCTGTCAGCAGGGTCTACAGCTAGCATGCAATACTTGACACCGCTCTACAGTTTACAGCCCTCCGGTGCACACAGCCGCCCTGTGTAGACAAGCCTGAAGGCACAGGACAGAGTCAGTGTGGGTTCCCCTGTGGGTCAGCAAAGCAGCAGACAATAGCTACCCATGCCTCACAATAAAGGCTTTTGTCTGGGACTACAGCAGGTCCAGCGTGCGGGTCACCCGTTTGCAGGAGAGGAGAGAATATCAATGGTGCTCTTGTTACAAGGAATGTAAGAAACTGACTTGAGACCAGAAATGCCGCCAGGGCTCAGACGGAAGCGATATGATGAGATACTGCACAAAGCGATCTGCTCCATTCTGCTTTTCGCAGCTGCTGTGGCTGGAGAGCAGTTTCGCCTCTGTCATGTGGGAGATCCCCTGGAGCTGACATTAGCATAGATGTTCATGGCTGAGAGGGAGAGAGCTGAGAAATAATGTACAGCAAGAAATTATGAGGAAACACTAAGAAAAAATAACTCCAAAAGCATCTATTAAATCTGATCTCTGGAGCCGCTGGGGAAGTTTGGAAAAGGCAGAAATGAAGGGGAAGAGTTACAGAACTATTCCCAAATTTCCAGTTCCCACCAGCTCCATTGCTGGGTGTGTGATCTCGTGGGGCAGTTTCTTGCAGGAACAGTCTCAAAATGAAGAGGAAAAAAGAAGCTTGATCTGTGACAACTCCAGAAGCTGCACTGTGCAAACAGAAACCTCAGGAGCTGAAGAGAGGAGAAACAGATTAGAGAGAGAGGTGGGAAAACCCCTCCACCATCTAGCCAAGACCCCAGCCAGGGAAGCTAGTGTGAGGCCATGTGAATTAGCTTTTCCGTATCTTCCCTAGCACTCTCACGCACATGCTCATTTTCACGGGGCTCGGGAGGGTCCCTTTTCGACCGGGTGTTCCCATTGAAAACCGGATACCTGGCAATCCTAATCCACACGAATGCAGCGATGCCATCTCCGGTTTATGTCCTGACCAGCTTGGCACTTTGTCCTGCTATGTTTCGTTGTAACCATCTGCACAGCGCAACCCTAATCTGAGACACACGACACATCAGGGTCGCCTGCAAGAGAAGTGGTGGGAGTAGGGGCAGGCACAGAGAGATGAGGGTTGGTTACCTGAGATGCCACTGACTCATGAGAGCCTCCTTTAGAAACATGGATGTTCAGTCTTCAGATTTATTCATTCACAATTAGTGAGGTTACTGCAGTAGCCTGAAGTAGTCAGTTACCATATTCTGAGAAACGGAGCTCCAAGACCCCGCTCCCAGTGGCATTAATAGGAGCTGCGGGGCTGAAGCTGCACAGTGAACGGGGACCCAGCCCCCTCAAGGCTGCGTTCAGGGTTTGGCAATAAGACAGGACACACGGGTTTCAGAGGAGCAGCCGTGTTAGTCTGTATCCGCAAAAAGAACAGGAGGACTTGTGGCACCTTAGAGACTAACCAATTTATTTGAGCATAAGCTTTCGTGAGCTACAGCTCACTTCATCCACTTTTCCACTGAATGCATCCGATGAAGTGAGCTGTTGCTCACGAAAGCTCATGCTCAAATAAATTGGTTAGTCTCTAAGGTGCCACAAGTCCTCCTTTTCTTTTTACAGGACACACAGTGGCCTTTGTTTTAATCTATAAAGGAGGAGATTTGGGTTAATGCCTGGCTTTGTGTGTCTAATCTCTAGAACATTCTCCTCAAACCCAATTTATGGCATGTGGTGAAATAGCAGAGTCTCTGTCTGGAACATGCACCCCGCTCTGTGCCCCTACATTACGAGTTTTGCATTCTCAGAGTCTTTGGAGTCTTTGAGCTCAGCTCCCGCCATCCCATATGACACACTTCTGAATAACTTGCCCAAGCAAGAGCTGATCAGACAGAATAAACCAAATCAAGATTGCTAAGATAGAGGGCAAAATAAATCTGCCAGGGATGGTGCTCATGGATGAATTATCTCCCCAACTCCGGCTCTATCTTTCTAGCGCCTTGTGTCCCTGTGTGCAGAAATAAATTACATTTCGTTAGAACTGCAGCAAGCTGTATGATGAGTCTCTGTAGTCTGGCTGATGAAGCCTTCCCAGTCTGCGCTCCTCCCCTTCTGGACTGCAGCAGGACCATCCTTATTCATTATACTTGAAAGAGAGCGGATAGGCAGGAGAGGAGCCAGGGCCCATTGGAAATAACCCAGCCTTCTCACTACCTGCCCCTGTCAAGGCCTTTCTAATGTTTTGCTGTATAAGGGGCCTGGTCCAATCCCATTATCTCTTCTCCCCTGGCAGCTGTACCCAAGTGGGGCGAGCACAGGAGAGAAAGGACCTGGGATCCTGCAAGGGCTGCTAGAGTGGGTGGAAAGCCCGTCTGCATGAGGCTTCTGTTCCTGCTGCTCCATTGCTCCAGATGAGTACGGGGGAGAGCTCCTCAGTCCCCCCACTCCACGGGGCTGTCCGGGCCTCAGGACTGGCCAGCTTGATGCAGAGCTGGACTGCGTGGCTGGGAAGGTGCTTACGCCGCTCTTCTGTCCATGCAGCACAATCCAGTTCCATTATGCACTTGGAGACAGGCACGCAGCTACCGCTGCAGCCGAAATAAACCCTTTACGAGTCCAGCAGCCCCATTAACTTTAACTGTCAAGTATTCCTCTTCTTTACTCTGCCTTATCTCTTCTCATTCTCGATGCTGCTTTCCTCTCAGTGCTTGTGTTTCCTTACCAGTGTAGATGTCTGCATTGACTGTACACAGCTCCGGATTTGTGGCTTAGCTTTTCATGCCCCTCTGCTATTGTTTTCCTTATTCCTTCTCTGCAAATGCCAGTTAATTGGCTGCCATGGAGGGTGCTGTGGGAGGGAGAAAAGCTGCTCTGAAAAAATCGCATTTGTTTTCTGAGGTTCCCTGGTTGTTTATAGGAAGTGTTGGTAACGGTGTTCCCGGGAGCCGAATGCCCCTGCACACTGCAGCAGCCTGCTCTTTATGGAGCCTCCGTGACGGCACCGCGAGGTCCCTATTCTCTGGGCTCTCGATCCAGATTATTCATTTCATAAATTATTCACAGGGAGCTGCTGTGACTCCCGTAAGCCACCCAACCTCCTCCCGCTCTGCGCCTGGACACAGGGGATGGAAATGAATCATCTGGCCTGGTTTGAGGAGCAATGTGGGGGGGCAGGGGGTCTGACTGAGGGCCTGGGTGCCTCCCTAATGGGCCCTCCTCTGTGGTCCAGGGATATTCAGCAGGGGCTGCTGGCATAGAGCCTCAGTGACCTCCTTACCCTAGGAAATTCTGTCCTCAGTTTGTGCCGGCTCCTCGCCCCTCTCCGGCCATCCATGCCCCTAAGACCCTCTGCACACAGCCTGAGGGCTGGTTTCCTTGGGCCGTGCCTCTGGGGGACTAAGCCACAAGACGTTTGGGTTCAACATTCTCCTTCAGGAAGGGCTTGTTTTTCTCCCCAGGATCCGCACTTTCCTGCCGGGCCTATCGCACGGCTGCTCCCCTCCATCTGAGACCTGATTCCCTCAGGCCCACGCAGCACGCCGGGCTCCTGGCTTCAGGCTGCTCTGGAAAGCATCAGGGACAATGGGCCCGCACCTCACTGCTCCCCTTGCCCGGTTCTCGCTGTGTGAAAGTCCCGCTTAGATCTTAATCCTGTGCCTGCTGCATCTGGATCATGAGCTTCACGGGCCCCTCCAGGGGCTCAGCTCTGCCCTTGCCCTGGGCCAGTGCAGCACTCGCCCCTCTGTGTGTGCAGGGGGGTAACAGGCCCTGCCTCCACCCCCAGAGTGTGTGTGTCTGTGGGGCGGACTGACCGGGGGATGGCGTCTAGTTCTGCTGGGACTGTCTGCGGGGGGGTGGGAGAGAGGGGGTGACTCCACTGGAGCGAGGAGACCTGAGCCTGTCACCTGAGCTGGGGGGGGAGGAGTTGGACCCAGGTGACACCTTTGCCCGGGACCCTGGACACAGGCTGCAGGAGGAGCCGGGGGGAGGAGGAGTGAGACTGGGGGAGGGGGTTTTTGGTTTCAGTTTTTGGGCTGGGTGGTCGAACGCAGGGAACCCCAGGGGTGGGGTCTAAGCTCACTGCCCCCCAGAAGGACTTGACTGAGGGGTCCTGGTTGTACCCACAAGCTCTGTTTGGGACTGTGTTCCTATTGTCCAATAAACCTTCCGTTTTACTGGCTGGCTGAGAGTCACGGTGAATCCCAGGAAGAGGGGTGCAGGGCCCGGACTCCCCCACACTCCGTGACACACACCCTTGGGCAATAGGGCAGGCCTAGGTCGACCACCTTTTTAAAAGGCAAAAGCAAGACACTTGCAAGAGCCCCGCCCCCTCTGTGGCCCCGCCCCTTCCCATTTTCTTCCCCTGAGCCCCCAGCCCCGGCTTGGACTCTTGCCCCTACGTCCCCACAACAGGTGGCGGGTCCAGGACTCCCCATAGCATCCTTACTACTGCCCGGCTCCGGCTTCTGGCCTGGCCAGCGGGGGAGGCTTGTGATGAGGGGGGGCTAAGGCCCATCTCAGCCCCCTCCCCCCCACTGGGAAGAGTCTGGTGTTGTCCCTGAGCCTCGGGCAAGCATCGAGAGGCCCTGCAGGGAATCTGGGACAAATGCTGTCCCGGAGTCATTCAGTCCAGGACCGGGACTTGAACTCTGCATTTCGGAACTGTCCCGCACACTTCGGGATGGGTGGTCACCCTAGGAAGATCATTGGGCATCATGGCTACCTTGTTAGCATGTCTCTGCCCCCCTGAGCACGGGAAATGCAGTCATGCATTGCTGTTCCATGGGCCACGTGGCCGGGGTGGGGTTAGGTCCCTGTGCCCTCCAGGGCCCCACACACCTCTGTAGAACCTAGATGCAAACTAGCCCTGGAAAACAGGCTTCCAGGGGACGGGTCAGAGCATTGCTCCTGGGAGGCAGATGGCTCTTGGGTCACGGGTTTGCGCCGGACACAGGCCCGCTATTACCAGCTAGCGGGGGGTTGGCGTCTGTCTGTGTGAGTCCATTGGTGGCGTCAGCCCATTTCCATGTCACAGACCCCTGTGCCATGTGGGACTAGTGGGCTGCATGGCTGGCCGGCCCTGCAGAGGCCACGGTCTGAGTGGTTTGGTATGTGCCTTCTCATGCACACAGGGGTTCCCTCCTGAGCAAAGGTGATTCATAGAAGCATAGAATATCAGGGTTGGAAGGGACCTCAGGAGGTCATCTAGTCCCACCCCTGCTCAAAGCAGGACCAATCCGCAACTAAATCATCCCAGCCAGGGCTTTGTCAAGCCTGACCTTAAAAACTTCCAAGGAAGGAGATTCTACCACCTCCCTAGGTAACGCATTCCAGTGTTTCACCACCCTCCTAGTGAAAAAGTTTTTCCTAATATCCAACCTAAACCTCCCCCACTGCAACTTGAGACCATTACTCCTTGTTCTGTCATCTGCTACCACTGAGAACAGGCTAGATCCATCCTCTTTGGAACCCCCTTTCAGGTAGTTGAAAGCAGCTATCAAATCCCCCCTCATTCTTCTCTTCCGCAGACTAAACAATCCCAGGTCCCTCAGCCTCTCCTCATAAGTCATGTGTTCCAGTCCCCTAATCATTTTTGTTGCCCTCCACTGGAGGTTTTCCAATTTTTCCACATCCGTCTTGTAGTGTGGGGCCCAAAACTGGACACAGTACTCCAGATGAGGCCTCACCAGTGTCGAATAGAGGGGAACGATCACGTCCCTCGATCTGCTGGAAGTGCCCCTACTTATACATCCCCAAATGCCATTAGCCTTCTTGGCAAAAAGGGCACGCTGTTGACTCATATCCAGCTTCTTATCCGCTGCAATCCCCAGGTCCTTTTCTGCAGACTTGCTGCTTAGCCAGTTGGTCCCTCGTCTGTAGCGGTGCCTGGGATTCTTCCGTCCTAAGTGCAGGACTCTGCACTTGTCCTTGTTGAACCTCATCAGATTTCTTTTGGCCCAATCCTCCAATTTGTCTAGTTCCCTCTGTATCCTATCCCTACCCTCCAGCGTATCTACCTCTCCTCCCAGTTTAGTGTCATCTGCAAATTTGCTGAGAGTGCAATCCACCCCATCCTCCAGATCATTTATGAAGATATTGAACAAAACCGGCCCGAGGACCGACCCTTGGCACACTCCACTTGATACCGGCTGCCAACTAGACATGGAGCCATTGATCACTACCCACTGAGCCCGACAATCTAGCCAGCTTTCTATCCACCTTATCGTCCATTCATCCAGCCTTTAACTTGCTGGCAAGAATACTGTGGGAGACAGTGTCAAAAGCTTTGCTAAAGTCAAGGAACAACACGTCCACTGCTTTCCCTTCATCCACAGAGCCAGTTATCTCGTCATAGAAGTCAATTAGACCCAGCTCTCTGCAAAGCTGCTGCCCCGGCCGGCGTGCTGTCTGATGGGCTGCACCTGGTGCTCCATGCAGGACTAGCAACCCAGCTCAGCAAAACATTTCACCACATGGGGAAACCTCATTCACTCCAATGAGACTTAAGCACCCGCTTAAACTTCCAAAAGTGATCAGCAAACACGGGCTTCAGCATTCACCATGTTCCATTCTGGAATAGTCAAACCAGATGGAATAGGCCATAATAAGCACTGCAGTAACTGTCGCCACTCTGGATGGCTTCTCTAATCTGTCTCATGTTGTTGTCATTGGACTGTGGACGCCCTGGGACCAGAGCGGCTTGGTCTCATAGCTTTGTGCGATGGCCAGCGCACCATTGGGTGACGTGAAGTGAGCAATAGTACATTGTCAGTCTGCGGCCGTGTGTATACTTCGTTGCAGGCCTTATTGATGTTTGTCCTGTTTCTAGCTATAGTTTTAATGTATTATTATCATTCATCTTAATGTTGCTAGCTTAGATCTAGATACTGGGAGAAATTTCTGTCTCACGGGCTGCTTTCAAATGCACTTTTTTTGTTTTGTTTTGAATGTGCATCATTTGTGGCACTAAGGTTGTAGTAACATGAGAATCGCTACATTGGAACAGACCATTAGACAGACTGCCTCATTATCCTGCCTCCAGCAATGGCTTATATTTCATTATTTACCACAGGATCCAACCCCCCACCATGAACCTGATCAGCTGTGCAATCTGCAGCTGTGACATGGGGCACACACAGACAGGGATGCCCTGAAGCATGAGAATTTTATCTCTTGTAACTTTTTAATTCAGTTAAGGTTGGCTTGAGTGTTGTTCTATTCATATCTCTGTTAAAAATCTTGTTAAATGGTTGGCCTCAATAATATGCATTGTGGTGATGAAAGCTCATGGCATATTCTGCATGGATTAAAGAAAACCCCAAGCTATATCATTGCAACTGATCACCAGTTCTTACGCATACTCAAATTACCTTGGGCATAATTATTTCTCATTCAAACAAAAAGATTTTAGTAAGCTCTGTACTATACTGGGTACAAAGAGTCTGAGTCAGAAACTATTGAAACTTCTGCCTTTTCATATGACTTGGAAACACACAGTGTGAAGTGCGTACAATGCCAGTATGCAGGATCATAATCCAATGTGGATTGAAGTGAGTTCAGAAGCAGTTATTAAACATCAAGATACCTGTTCCTGTGCAAAAGGTGTGTACTGCAAATGTGATGGACAATCCTGATAGCACAAAATGTCTGTGAAGATGAGATTAAAAAGTAACGTTAGAGTTTTTCAAATGACAGCCCTAAAGTTTCATGTAGCCACTCAGCAGAGCCTATTAATATGTAAAAAGAACAGGAGGACTTGTGGCACCTTAGAGACTAACGAATGTATTTGAGCACAAGCTTTCGTGAGCTAATATGTGTTACTACTAATAAAATATGAGAATCAGTTATGGCTCATAGATTCATAGATTCTAAGGCCAGAAGGGACCACTGTGATCTTCTAGTCCAGGGGCCGGCAACCTGTCAGAAGCGGTGAGCCGAGACTTCATTGATTCACTTTAATTGAAGGTTTTGCGTGCCCGGGATACATGTTAATGTTTTTTTAGAAGGTCTCTCTCGGTAAGTCTCTATATTATGTAACTAAACTATTGTCGTATGTAAAGTAAACAAGGGTTTCAAAATGTTTAAGAAGCTTCATTTAAAATTAAATTAAAATGCTGATGTTACACCGCTGGCCTGCTCAGCCCGCTGCCAGCCTGGGCTTCCGTTCACCTAGACTGGCAGCGGGCTGATCGGGGCCGGCAGCCGGGACCCCAGACTGGCAGCGGGCTGAGCGGGGCCGGCGGCCGGGACCCCAGACCCTGCTCAGCCCGCTGCCGGTCTGGGATCCCGGCCCACGTAGAGCGGGTACCTACCTTCTCCCTGGTTCTAGCCCCTTCTCTTCCTCTCTCGCTGCTCTGAGCTGAGGGTGGGAGTGCACCGAGCACAGGGCTGGGGGGTGGGGTGCAGGGTCTGGCCAGGAGCTAGAATGAGGGTGGGGGGGCTCAGGGTTGGGGCAGGAGGTTTGGGTGTGGAGTGCTTACCTGAGCCACTCCCGTTTGGTGCGAGGGGTGCAGGTGGGAATGTTGGGGGGGTGCAGGAGTCAGGGCAGGGTGTGTGTGAGGATGGTGCAGGAGTCAGGGCATGGGGTGTGGGGGGGCTGGGTATGTGTGGGGGGTGCTGGAGTCAGGGTTGGGGTCGTGGGGTGTGCAGAGGTCAGGGCAGAGGGCTGGGGTGTGTGGGGGGGGGTCAGGGCAGAGGGTTGGGGGTGTGGGCTGGGGCCATCGGGGTGCTCCCAGCCCCCTGCCCAGAGCGGCTCACGGCAGGGGGCTGGAGGGGATATGCCCTGATTCCACCCCCTGTCCCCAAAGCCCCATCCCCACCTCGTCTCTGCCTCCTCCCCGGAGCAGCAAGCGCCCTGCGGCTCCACTTCTCCCCCTCCCTCGCAAGGGCCATCAGCTGATCGGGGGCAGGGAGGGGAGAGAGGAGGGGCAGGGACCCAGCAGGCTGGGGGAAGAGGTGGGGGAGGGGGGAGGGGCAGGACCCAGCAGGCTGGGGGAAGAGGTGGGGGAGGGGGGAGAGGGGGAGGGGCAGGATCCAGCAGGCTGGGGGAAGAGGTGGGGGAGGGGGGAGAGGGGGAGGGCAGGACCCAGCAGGCTGGGGGAAGAGGTGGGGGAGGGGGGAGAGGGGGAGGGCAGGACCCAGCAGGCTGGGGGAAGAGGCGGGGGAGGGGGGAGAGGGGGAGGGGCAGGACCCATCAGGCTGGGGGAAGAGGCGGGGGAGGGGGGAGAGGGGGAGGGGCAGGACCCAGCACGCTGGGGGAAGAGGCGGGGGAGGGGGGAGAGGGGGAGGGGCAGGACCCAGCAGGCTGGAGGAAGAGGCGGGGGAGGGGGAGAGGAGGAGGGGCAGGACCCAGCAGGCTGGGGGAAGAGGTGGGGGAGGGGGGAGGGGCAGGACTCAGCAGGCTGGGGGAAGAGGCGGGGGAGGGGGGAGAGGGGGAGGGGCAGGACCCAGCAGGCTGGGGGAAGAGGCGGGGCAGGGGGGAGAGGGGGAGGGGCAGGACCCAGCAGGCTGGGGGAAGAGGTGGGGGAGGGGAAGAGGGGGAGGGGCAGGACCCAGCAGGCTGGGGGAAGAGGTGGGGGAGGGGGGACCTTGCCTGCCCTGCAGCAGCAGCCGGCAGGACCAAGCTTCTTCACCCTGCCCCGGGGAAGGGGGGGCAGGTGGGGGCGGGGCGGAGAAGAGCGGGCCGGAGCGGGCAGGGTCCACTGCTGCCTGCCGGGGGCCCGGCCTGGGTTCGGCAGCGGGTTGAGCGGGGCCGGCGGCCGGACCCGGCAGGCAGCAGCGAGCCATTAAACATCAGCTCCCGTGCCATCTTTGGCTCGTGTTGCCGACCCCTGATCTAGTCTGACCTTCTGCATAGCACAGGCCAGAGAAATTCCCCAAAATAATTCCTGGAGCAGAGCGTGCAGAAAAACATCCAATCTTGATTTAAAACACTGACTGTGATGGAGAGTCCACCACAACCCTTGGGAAATGGTTCCATTGATCAAGTACTTTCACCATTAAAAAACATGTGCCTTATTTTCAGTTTGAATTTGACTAGTTTCAACTTCCAGCTGTTGGATTGTGTCACAATTTCCTCTGCTGGCTTGTTTCCCATGTTGGTAATTATAGACTGTAATCAAATCACCCCTTAGCCTCCTCTTTGTTAAGTTAAATAGATTGCTCACCTCCAGTCTTATAAAGCAGGTTTTCTAATCCTTACTCATTCTCATGGCTCTTCTCTGAACCCTTTCCAATGTATCAATATCCTTCTTGGATTGTGGGCACCAGAACAGGACACAGGATTTTAGCAGCAGCTGCACGAGGGCCAAATCCAGAGGTAAAATAACCTCTCTGCTCCTACTCGAGAATCCCGTTTATACATCCCACCCTTGCACTAGTTCTTTTGGTCACAGCGTCACACTGGGAGCTCATGTTCAGCTGATTATCCATCACAACCCCAAATCTTTTTCAGTCATTGTATCTGTAGATAGAGTCTTCCATTTGGTAAGCAAGGTTTACATTCTTTCTACCAAGATTACATTTAGATGCATTCAAATGCATATTGTTTGCTTATATCCAGTTTACCAAGAGATCCAGATCACTTTGTATCAATGACTGGCCCTTTTCATTATCTAGCACTCCGTCCGTTTTTTTTTTTTTTTTTATCGTCTGTAAATTTTATCACTGACGATTTTATGTTTTGTTCCAGGTCATTGATAAAAATGTGAGACAGCACAGGGCCAAGAATTGAACTCTGTAGAACCCTCCCCCCCCAAAACAGACCTGCTCAATGATGGTTCTTTGTTTACAGTTACATTTTGAGACCTATCAGTTAGCCAGTTTTTAATCCATTTAGTGTGTGCCATGGTAATTTTATATCATTCTATTTTTTTAATCAAAATATGCAGCACCATGGCAAATGCCTTACAAAAGTCTAGTGTATTATATCAACAATAAAAAGAAAAGGAGTACTTGTGGCACCTTAGAGACTAACAAATTTATTTGAGCATAAGCTTATGCTCAAATAAATTGGTTAGTCTCTAAGGTGCCACAAGTACTCCTTTTCTTTTAGCGGATACAGACTAACACGGCTGCTACGCTGAAATATATCAACAATGTTAACTTTATCAACCAAACTTGAAATCTCATAAAGAAAGATATCAAGTCAGTTTGACAGGATCTATTTTCCATAAACCCATATTTATTTGCATTAATTATGTTATCTTCCTTTAGTTCACTATTAATTGAGTCTCGTATCAGCCACTCCATTATCTCACCCAGGATCAATGTCAGGCTGCATCATAAATTACCTGCATCATCCAGTTTACCTTTTTAAATATTGGCACAACATTAGGTCTTCTGGAACTACCCCAGTGTTTCAAGACATTGAAAAACAACATGAACACTCCAATCAGCTCCTTTGCCAACTCTGTTAAAACTCTTGGATGCAAATTATCTGGACCTGCTGATTTTAAAATGTCTGACTTTAGTAACATCTGGGTAACATCCTCCAGAGATACTAGTGGAATGGAAATAGTGTTATCATCACCATATGATGAGACTGCATCATCTGTTTTATCCCCAGTTACAGAATAGAAATATGTATTGAACACCTCTGCCTTTTCTGTGTTACTGTTGATAATTCTACCATCTCCGTCTTGTAACAGACCAATATTATAATAAAAAAAATTGTTTTCATCATGTATTTTTTAAAAATTACTTCTTATTGTCCTTAACTCTTCCAGCCATCAATTTCTCCTTGTGTCCATAGGTTTCTCTTGTCAGTTTTCTACAGTTCTTAAGTTCTGATTTATATTCACTATCTACTTCCCATATATATATATTCAGGGCTGCCTTCACTTCCCATCTAAACTAGGTTGCTTTTTTAACCGGCACAGGCTTCCTCCTTGGACTTGTGGCTTTGGGGGCATCTAGTAAGGTCTTCTTAAATGATTTCCAATGATTGTTCACATTTCTCTGATTAAATTCTTCCTCCCAGCTGATTTGGCTCATACTTGTTTTCATCTTTCTGTAACTGGCTCTATTAAAGCACCAGGATATATACTACTGGTCTGGCCTTTATTCTGCTTGCACATTATAAATGCAATCAAGGCATGATCTCTGTGACCGAACCCGTCACAGGGGTATTACTTGGTGACTGCTAGAGACCCCCAAATCATACTAGGGAACAGGATGACACCTATCTATATGTGATAATTGGGGACTTCAATTTGAGTGACATATGCTCACATGTTGCCAGTAATAAAACAAGTTTGGAATTTCTAAATGTTACAGATGACAATTTCCTAACTCAGAAAGTGTTGCAGACAACACAGGGAAGTTCTATATTAGACTTTGTTCTACCAGATGAAGAAGAACTGATCACAGAACTAAAAGTTAACATTAGTTTTAGACGCCTTTGGGACTGTCACCTGACGTGCTGAAATGATCTCTGAGCTCATTTTCCCTGCCAGCTTGGGACTCCAGAACCCTGCCTTGTTGAGTCAGACACACTAGCCTGCTGCAACACAGACTCAGAGTCTGGTCCACTCCCCCAAAGCTACAGGCTTTAAGTGAAAATAGCTCAGCAGGTTACCTGTCTCCAGCACCCAGATACCCCACTTCCAGTGGGATCCAAGCCCCAAATAAATCTGTTTTACTCTGTATAAATCTTATACAGGGTAAACTCATAAATTGCCCGTCCTCTGTATCACTGATAGAGAGATATGCACAGCTGTTTGCTCCCCCAGGTATTAATCACTTACTCTGGTTTACTAATAAACAAAAGTGATTTTATTAAGTATAAAAAGTGGTTCCAAGTAATAACAGACAGAAGAAAGTAAGTTACCAAACAAAATAAAGCAAAAACATGCAAGTCTAAGCCTAATACATTAAGAAACTGATTACAGGTAATATCTCAACCTCAGAGATGTTCCAATAAGCTTCTTTCACAGACTAGAATCCTTCCTAGTCTGGGCCCAATCCTTTCCCCTGGTATAGTCCTTGTTAGTTCCAGCAGACATCTTAGGTGGAAAGCAGGGGTTTTCTCATGACTGGAAAAAACTCTTGTCCTGTTCCACGCTCTTTTATAGCTTTGGCATAAGGTGGGAATCTTTTGTCTCCCTGGGTCCCCACCCTTCCTAAATGGAAAAGTACCAGATGTGAGATGGATTCCAGTATCATGTGACATGGTCACATGTCCTGTGAGACCCCAGCCTCCATTCTTCCAAGACTGGTCCACACATACACAGGAAGTTTTGCAAGTAAACAGAGCCATTTACAACCAATTGTTTTAGCCAATGGGAGCCATCAAGATTCTAAACTACCATTAATGGCCCACACTTTGCATAATTACAATAGAACCTCAGAGTTACACTTCATATTCCTAGCTTCAGATACAAAAATGATACATGCATACAAATAGGAGGAATATATTCAGTAGGTTATAACCTTTGTTATGATATCTTACAAAAGACCTTTTGCATAAACCAGTTACATCATATTCACACTCATATGCATATTTCCATAAAACATATGGAGTGCAACATCACAACCCCATCTTGTGCTTTATCTGTTAGGAAAGAAATCTATAAGCATTCAGGATAATTTTCTTCTGAGTTATCAGTGACTCAGAAACAGAAAATGCCATTTTTTTTTCACATAGGGTGCATTCCTCCTCCCCTTTTGCCCACTCAGTGCTTTCTAAATAGATTATAACCATTGACTTCAACATTCCAATATTGTGAATCATTCCACCAGGTTTCAGTAATGCTAACAAGATTGAATTTATGCTAATTAATGAACATTTCCTGTTTCTCCTGTGTTGCTATATTAGCTCCTACCACTGACATATAGGCAATTCAAGAATTTCTTCTGTTCATGTTCTTTTGTTTCTTGATTAGTTTTTTCTCAACATCTTGATTTTGTGCTGAGTGCTCATATCTTCCTTCTTTTTACCTTCTTCTTTTGCTATTAGTTTAAGCCACTCCTAACTACTGAAGCCAGTCTGTCCCCAAGGAGATTGGTCCCTCTTCTAGTGAGTGGAGGCCATCCAAACTATCCAGCTCGCTCTCCCTATAGCAGGTGGACCAGAGTTCCACAAAACCCAAATCCTCCACCCTACACCTCTTCTCTAGCCAGCAGTTCGCTTCCAGAATCTTCTGCCTTCGGCCTTCCTTTGCTTATGGGACAGGAAGAATCTTAGAGAAGATTGCTTGGACATTCTTCTTCGGCGTGCTTCTGAGTTCCCTGAAGCCATCTGCTATCTGCAAGATATCTCATAACAAGTGTCATTAGTACTGACATGAACCATCACCAGTTTATGCATGCCCGTAGACTTCAAAAGCCTATGCAATCTTAGAGTGATGTTTTATGCCGTGCCTCTGGGAAGTCAGGACACTGTCCTCTTGTCCGCCTGTCCCTGGGAGAATGTTCTTTCGCTTCTTCTAAGTATTGAATCTCCAACAAGAATCATATGTCTTCCGTGGATGGTTGGAGAACTTTGTGGGTAAGCTTGGTTTTCCTACAGGTTGGGCCAAGCGGCCATCCACACATGCCCCCTACACCTCTCCATTCCCTTGGACCTTCTCAATATTGAGAGATATCTCCAAAGTTTCCATGTTGAAGACCTGGTATTGATTTGAAAGTTCTAGTTGTGGGTCTCAAATCCTTTTGTGCATCTTAGGCCAGATACTGATAAGGTGTGAATCAGTGTGGTGCAGGAGACATCAGTGGATCTCAGCCAGCTTACGCCAGCTGGTGATCTGGGCACTTGGTTCTAATTTTAACTGCTGAAAGTTGCTCTTGTTGTTGTTTGGAAATGTCCAAGCCATGGTTCCTCCCCCAAAACACCCTACCTATCAAAAAACAGCCTGGCCTAATGCAAAAACAGCAACAACAACACTTTAAAAGTGATTTAGCTTCAGCTGTGATTTGTTTCTTAGGTTCTGATTCTGCAAAACACCTACCACGTGCTTAAGTACCATTGCCTTTGATGAAATTCAATCATGTGTTCAAGTGATTTGCTGACCTGAGGCCTCCAATTGCCCATGTTAAATAATGGTAGCATTAAAGGCCCCATTTCCATTGCAAAAATAAGCTTGTTTAGCTGAACCTTGTCAAGGTTCCTCCCCCACTCTGAACTCTAGGGTACAGATGTGGGGTCCTGCATGAAAACCTCCTAAGCTTACTTTTACCAGCTTAGGTTAAAACTTCCCCAAGGTACAAATTAATTTTACCCTTTGCCCTTGGAATTTCCACTACCACCACCAAACTTGAACTGGGTTTACTGGGAAACGTAGTTTGGACACATCTTTCCCCCCAAAATCCTCCCAACCCTTTTACCCCACTTCCTGGGGAAGGTTTGGTAAAAATCCTCACCAATTTGCATAGGTGACCACAGACCCAAACCCTTGGATCTTAGAACAATGAAAAAGCATTCAGTTTTCTTACAAGAAGACTTTTAATAGAAGTAAAGGAATCACCTCTGTAAAACCAGGATGGTAGATACCTTATAGGGTAATTCGATTCAAAACATAGAGAATCCCTCTAGGCAAAACCTTAAGTTACAAAAAAGACACACAGACAGGAATAGTCATTCTATTCAGCACAGTTCCTTTCTCAGCCATTTAAAGAAATCATAATCTAACACATACCTAGCTAGATTACTTACTAAAAGTTCTAAGACTCCATTCCTGTTCTATCCCCGGCAAAAGCAGCATACAGACAGACCCAGACCCTTTGTTTCTCTCCCTCCTCCCAGCTTTTGAAAGTATCTTGTCTCCTCATTGGTCATTTTGGTCAGGTGCCAGCGAGGTTACCTTTAGCTTCTTAACCCTTTACAGGTGAGAGGATTTTTCCTCTGGCCAGGAGGGATTTTAAAGGGGTTTACCCTTCCCTTTATATTTATGACAAACCTGTTTTAACATGGTTTGAGGATATCTTTCCTGGTCTGTGCAGAATGGGCAAAAACACGTGGGAGTCAATTTGGTCTAGAGATTAGAGCACAGGCCCAGCAGGTCAGAGACCTGAATTCTCTTCCAGCGCCGCTGGTAACCTGGGTAATGTCAGGCTGGTCACATAATTGCTTTGTTTCCATTGCACATCCTGTAACATGGCAAAGACAGGTGTCAGAGGAGCCGCCGTTTGAGTCTGTATCCGCAAACGGAACAGGAGGACTTGTGGCCCCTTACAGACTAACCAATTTATTTGAGCATAAGCTTTCGTGAGCTACAGCATCCGATGAAGTGAGCTGTAGCCCATGAGAGCTTATGCTCAAATAAATTGGTTAGTCTCTAAGGGGCCACGAGTCCTCCTGTTCTTTATGGCAAAAATAGTTGACCTAAAGTACCCTCATGAGTCTGCTGTAAGAGTGGATTCAATGAGCGCAGGAGCACCACTTTCCGATCTTCTTCTCATCAGTGCTAGAGAAGCATGAGGGTCCCATCCTCACCCTCATCACCGCAGGGCACCAAGCAGGCTTTGAAGGTACACGTCCCTGGTGAGCAGAGTTCAGACCCTGTTTGGTGGTGGGGTGCAGGAGACAACCGTTGCTCAGCTGCTTCTCTTGCGCGGGAGACGGATTCCTGTGAGGTGTGTTAGCAGGACAGCAGCTCCCTGGTGACACTGCCATAGCTCCCTGGCTACCTTGTGCTGCCCTTCATAGCCGCACGTACCCCCAGCCTCACTGGCCACCTGAGCACCACGTACAGCTGCTGTGCATCAGTGGAGCAGCCTGCGGTACCCAGAGCATGCCAGTGAGTGTGGCCTTTGGGGCTGCACTGTGCTCCCAGGGATGCCCCCTACACCCTGATCTTGCCCTGGCACGGAAGGGAGGGGCACCGTTCTTTCCCCTTTCCTTCACACCACAGAGGAACCTGTGTGGGGCCAGGCATCCAGGAGCAGGGATTGAGTCCTGGGGTGGGGCTAAGTGAAACGCCCTCCATCCCCCAGCCCTCAGACTGAGTTATCTCTTCGCAGTCCCCCTTTGTGGGATTTCTCTCTAAGGGGGTGGAGGGGTGCGGTTTGGGAGCACCTGGAAGTGCAGATTCATTATCATCATGCCTTCAGGGAACCATGAATGGATGCGAGTGCCCCCAGGGACAGTGCAGAGGCGCACGACCATCCCATGGATGGCACCGGCCTACAGCAGAGTGTAGATCATTGGTTCTGCAGGCGTGATGCCCTCCTGCTTCTGGTGAGGAGAGAAAAACTCTGCTCAAAGAATCTGAGGGAAAGTCCCCCAGGGAAGCCCACAAAATTCCCCTCCCCTCCCCTCTCCTGCCCTCCCTTCCTAGTGGAGGGAGTGTCCCGGCCTTTCTTTTGTTCTCTTCCACCCATTTGTGAAGACCTGGATGATCATGACTTCTCTCAAGGACTGGAGGGGCAGGAGATGTGCTCAACAGCCTTCTGACTTGACCTCTGTGCTCACAGATAATATTTGGATCAGATGCAATAGCAGTGGCCACTAGGGTTTGTTGTGTTTCATTCCTACTGAACACCGGCTTCTGCAACGTGTCTCCAATGTGGGGAGACCCTCCCTGTGCTCGGATCACATCAGCTACCTGAAATGTTGGCTGTAAAGGACTTGGGCTTGTTTTGTTAATTTTCTAGGTTGGCTTCTAACAAGCTATTTCCCTTTGACTCCCTCGGTTATGAAGCACAAAATGAAAACGGGTTAAACTTCCCAACACAGAGACGTGGCAGCTGCTGCTGCATCAAGTGAAGTCAGTTTGTTCTGATAAAAGCTGGGAGGCTGGGGGCGGGGGAAACGAAGTAATAGGAGAGGTAAGCGGCACAGAGACAAAGAGCATCACTTCTCGGTGGTGTTCGGGATAGTTCATTCCCCTGCTCGCTGAACTGATTCCAGACCATAATGTCAATTTCATTAGCTTTTCATATGACCTCAGTTTGTTATTAGGGCAGCAGCTCGTCATTCATTCCTATAGCACGCTGCTTACAGGGAGCCCTTTGGTCTGTGCTGCGATGGAGCCACAGCGTAACCTCATCAGCATCAAAGCCACCTGGCTCCATGGACTCGTTCTCAGCCATCATTAGGTTTTAGGGGGAATTTGGCATCAATTTCCATTTTAGCAGTATAAAAAGACCATGCGAGACAGTAAGACATAGTTTTCAGACTGTGCAAAATTTCTCAAGACAGCTAAGTCCAAAGCCGACTGCCAAGAGTTGCAAAGGGATCTCACACAACTAGGTGACTGGGCAACAAAATGACAGATGAAATTCAATAGTAAGAAGTGCAAAGTAACTCATGTTGGAAAACAGAATTCCTACTATGCATTCACCATGTGCAGATGTAAGTTAGCCATTACCACCGATAGTTCCCTCAAAAAATATCTGTTCAATGTGCAGCAGGAATTAAAAAAAAAAAAAAAGGTAACAATGTTAGGAACCATTAGGAAAGGGATAAATGATAAGACAGAAAATATCATAATGCCATTATGTAAATCCATGGTATACTCACTTTAATACTGCATGCAATTCTCGTCACCCCATAGCCAAAGCTTTTGACACGGTCTCCCACAGTATTCTTGCTGGTAACTTAAAGAAGTATGGGCTGGATGAATGGACGATAAGGTGGATAGAAAGCTGGCTGGATTGTCGGGCTCAACGGGTAGTGATCAATGGCTCCATGTCTAGCTGGCAGCCGGTGTCAAGTGGAGTGCCCCAAAGGTCAGTCCTGGGGCCGGTTTTGTTCATTATCTTCATTAATGATCTGCAGGATGGTGTGGATTGCACCCGCAGCAAGTTTGCAGATGACACTAAACTGGGAGGAGAGGTAGATACGCTGGAGGGTAGGGATAGGATACAGAGTGACCTAGACAAATTGGAGGGTTGGGCCAAAAGAAATCTGATGAGGTTCAACAAGGACAAGTGCAGAGTCCTGCACTTAGGACGGAAGAATCCCATGCAGCGCTACAGACTAGGGACCGAATGGCTCGGCAGCAGAGAAGGACCTAGGGGTGACAGTGGACGAGGAGCTGGATATGAGTCAGCAGTGTGCCCTTGTTGCCAAGAAGGCTAGCGGCATATTGGGCTGCATTAGTAGTAGCATTGCCAGCGGATCTGGGGCCACACATTGACTGTGCAGAATTAAAATATATTGAATAGCTACCCAGTCAGTGAGCACTCTCCATCTTGTGCACTGACTAAGGCAGTGTCCTCTGGAAAAAAGTAATATAGAATAGAATCATAAGTCATATGTCCCTGTCCCCTAATCATTTTCATTTCCCTCTGCTGGACGCTCTCCAATTTGTCCACATCCCTTCTGTAGTGGGGGGGGGGGGGGCCCAAACTGGATGCAATACTCCAGATGTGGCCTCACCAGTGCCGAATAGGGGGGAATAATCACTTCCCTCGATCTGCTGGCAATGCTCCTAATATACAGCCCAATTTGCCATTGGCCTTCTTGGCAACAAGGGCACACTGTTGACTCACATCCGGCTTCTCGTCCACTGTCACCCCTAGGTCCTTTTCTGCAGAACTGCTGCTGAGCCATTCGGTCCCTAGTCTGTAGCGGTGCATGGGATTCTTCCGTCCTAAGTGCAGGACTCTGCACTTGTCCTTGTTGAACCTCATCAGATTTCTTTTGGCCCAAGCCTCTCATTTGTCGAGGTCCCTCTGTATCCTATCCCTGTCCTCCAGCGTATCTACCTCTCCCCCCAGCTTAGTGTCATCTGCAAACTTGCTGAGGGTGCAATCGATGGCGTATTAGCCTAGGCCGATAAGGCCTAGGCCTAGGGCAGCAAATTTATAATAACAACATTTTTGTAATCACGACATTTTTGCACAAGCCCACTGTCTGTTGGATGCCTGTATCGTCGTTTGTTCGTATTGTAACTGCTCAGCAAACTGAAGCATCTGTGATGCCGCAGTTCTACCAGTCATAGAGCGTAATGAAACCACCAATGATAGTGCGACACCATGAAGTCAACTAATGTGCGACAATCCTAAATGTTAATAATATGACTGGAAGGAAGAAATTAAGTGGTTCTCAGTTTAAAAAAAATGCTACAAGAAAGAAAGAAAGAAAGAAAGAAAGAAAGAAAGAAAGAAAGAAAGAAAGAAAGAAAGAAAGAAAGAAAAAGAAAAGAAAGCTTTGAGCAGGGGGTTGGACTAGATGACCTCCTGAGGTCCCTTCCAACCCTGATATTCTATGATTCTATGAAAGAAAGAAAGGGAAAATGAAATGATAGCAAAAATGCACAAAATAGATTCCTTTGTTGTATCAGTTAGTGCCGTTCACAAGTTTATATGGGGGCGGCAATTATTTCAGGGCCTAGGGAGTGGCAAAATTATTAATCTATCCACCTTATAGTCCATTCATCCAGCCCATACTTTTTTAACTTGCTGGCAAGAATACTGTGGGAGACCGTATCAGAAGCTTTGCTAATGTCAAGATAGATCCCATCCACCACTTTCCCGTATCCACAGAGCCAGTTTTCTCATCATAGAAGGCAATCAGGTTGGTCAGGCATGACTTGCTCTTGGTGAATCCATGTTTACTGTTCCTGATCACCTTCCTCTCCTCCAAGTGCTTCACAATGGATTCCTTGAGGACCTGCTCCATGATTTTTCCAGGGACTAAAGTGAGGCTGACCGGTCTGTAGTTCCCTGGGTTCTCTTTCTTTCCTTTTTTAAAGATGGGCACTACATTAGCCTTTTTCCAGTCGTCCGGGAGCTCCCCCGATGGTCATGAGTTTTCAAAGTTAATAGCCAATGGTTCTGCAATCACATCCGCCAACTCCCACACCCCCTTCAGATGCATTAGATCTGGACCCATGGACTTGTGCATGTCCAGCTTTTCTAAATAGTCCTTAACCTGTTCT
This sequence comes from Chelonia mydas, assembly GCF_015237465.2. Lineage (NCBI taxonomy): Eukaryota > Metazoa > Chordata > Testudines > Cheloniidae > Chelonia > Chelonia mydas. Next base: position 133,158,422 of record NC_051246.2, on the reverse strand, counting down.
TTCACCACTGAGGGCTGTTCACCTCTTCCCCATGCTGTGCTGCCCAGTGCAGTAGTCTGGGAGCTGACCTTGTCTGTGAAGACCAAGGCAAAAAAAAGCATTGAGTACTTCAGCTTTTTCCACATCCTCTGTCACTGTGTTCCCTCCCCCATTCAATAAGGGTCCCACACTTTCCCTGACCTTTTCCCTGTTGCTAACATACCTGTAGAAGCCCTTCTTGTTACCCTTCACATCCCTTGCTAGCTGCAACTCCAATTGTGCCTTGGCCTTCCTGATTACACCCCTGCATGCTCTAGCAATATTTTTATACTCCTCCCTAGTCTTCTGTCCAAATTTCTACTTCTTGTAAGCTTTCTTTTTGAGTTTAAGCTCACCGAAGATTTACTGTTAAGCTGAGCTGGACACCTGCCATATTTACTATTCTTTCTACACATTGGGATGGTTTGTTCCTGTGCCCTCAATAAGGCTTCTTTAAAATACAGCCAGTTCTCCTGGACTCCTTTCCCCCTCACATTAGCCACCCAGGGGATCCTGCCCATCAGTTTCCTGAGGGAGTCAAAATCTGCTTTTCTGAAGTCCGGGGTCCATATTTTGCTGCTCTCCTTTCTTCCTTTTGTCAGGATCCTGAACTCGACCATTTCATGGTCACTGCTGCCCAGGTTGCCACCCACTTCTACTTCCCTTATCCATTCTTCCCTGTTTGTGAGCAGCAGGTCAAGAAGAGAACGGCCCCTGGTTGGTTCCTTCAGTAGTTGCACCAGGAAGTTGTCCCCAACATTCTCCAAAAACTTCCTGGATTGTCTGTGCATTTCTGTATTGCTCTCCCAGCAGAGATCAGGGTGGTTGAAGTCCCCTATTAGAACCAGGGCCTGTGATCTGGAAACTTCAGTTAGTTGTCCGAAGAAAGCCCCTTCTGCCTCATCCTTCTGATCCGGTGGTCTATAGCAGACGCCCACCACGACATCACCCTTGTTGGTCTCGCCTCTAAACTTAACCCAGAGACTTTCAACAGGCTTTTGTCCAGTTTCATATTGGAGCTCTGAGCAATCATACCGCTCTCTTAAATACAGCGCAACTCGTCCACCTTTCCCTCCGTACCTGTCCTTCCTGAACAGTTTATACGCATCCATGACAGTGCTCCAGTCATGAGATCATGTAGTTATAGACTGTGACATAATGCAAGTGTACAATGGGGCTGAATTAAGGTTGAGCAGACCACTGTCATTCTGGCATTTTCTGACTTCTAAGAGCTTGATTTTGCAACTTTGGCAATCTTATAGTTTATATATATTAGGGCTGTCAATCGCACTTAACTCAAGTGATTAATGCAAAACAAATTAACTAGATTAAAAAAAAGTCATAATTAATCACAGTTTTAATTGCCCTGTTAAACAACAATAAAATACCAACTTAAATTTATTATAAATATTTTTGGATGTTTTTCTACATTTTCAAATATATTGATTTCCATTACAACACAGAACACAAAGTGCACAGCGCTCGCTTTACATTATTATTTTTGATTACAAATATTTGCACTGTAAAAAAGATAAAGAAAAGAAGTAGTATTTTTCCATTCACCTCATACAAGTACCGTAGAGCAATCTCTGTCATGAAAGTGGAACTTAGAAATGTAGATTTTTTTTCACATAACTGCACTCAAAAACAAAACTTTAGAACCTACAAGTCCGCTCAGTCCTACTTGTTCAGCCAATCGCTCAGCCAAACCAGTTTGTTTACATGTACGGGAGACAAAGCTGCCGGCTTCTTATTTACAATGTCACCTGAAAGTGAGGACAGGCGTTCGCATGGCTTTGTTGTAGCTGGTGTCGCGAGGCATTTCTGTGCCAGGTGTGCTAAACATTCATGCGCCCCTTCATGCTTTGACTTGCCTCGACTAATCTTTTTTGCAGTGCAAATATTTGTAATAAGAATAATAATATAACGTGAGCACTGTGCACTTTCTATTCTGTGTTGTAATTGAAATTTGAAATCAATATATTTGAAAATGCAGAAAAACAACCAAAGTATTTATAATAAATTTAAATTGGTATTTTATTATTGTTTAACAGCATGATTAAAACTGAAATTAATCACGACTATTTTTTTTAATCTGCGAATTTGGCAGAATTTGGCAGCACATTGGCTATTTAAAACTCTCACGTCCAGCTAAGTAAAAGGCAAACCAGTGGCTTTTGGTTCATTTGATCATGCTGCTTCTGAGGAGGACTGTTCAAGAAGGCCGTGTAAATGTGGCCGCAGTTCAGGGTTTAATACACAGAGTGAATGGCTTCAAGTATCAGATGGCATCTCGAAGCTGATTTTTAAAAATCCATTTCATTTGCATGGCCTCTTCGTTGGAATTACAAATATCAGTTCAGGAATTTGAGATTCTCAGACCTTTTGTGTGGCTGCCAATGTGAGTGCCAATGAAAGCAGTGTGTCTCCTTAAATTAGGAGAACCTTGGTTTTTAAATGTATTGTTTACAAAGCGGATAGCAACAGTAAAGCCATGATTTGCTTTGACCCATGAGCTCTTTTCTGAAATGGTTCTTTGCTTTGCATTGATGCTGCATCTGTGAGTTATCAGTGACAACAAGGGGCATGAGGAGGACTGGAAGTGAAGAGGAGAGAAACAAACTGGAGAATGTGTATCAGAGTTTACAGCTGCCTCACTTGGGGACCTGGGCCAAGCTTGTTCAGTTTTTGGTACAGAAGTTTCAGCTCTGAATCATTATTGCAGTTTTACTCCCCCATAGCTCATCTGAGCCATTACTTCAGACACAGTTTGGAATCTCTTCCTTTCTTCATCATTACTAGAAAATTCCTATTAGAAAATCCTCTGCTCTCTTTCAGCAAGCTGAAGGTTTTTGCTTCGGTTCCTACAGCCAAGAAATGATGCCATGGGCAGATCGAGCTAGTCACAGGCTCCTGACTGTGATGGTTGTCTGGCAAAGATATGTGTTTTAGCTGAAGAAAGCAAAGATCTCTTGTTATACATGTTAGCAAATCTTTGCCGGATCTACAGATTGTAAACCACAGGCATGGAGTTGTGTAAATACTTGGTTTCATTTCAAGCATTGCTTGCACTCATATTACAGTGTAGGATATTTTTTAAGCAATCATTGTGAATCCTCCAGAACAATACTGCAGCTGCCATAGCTCAGTGAGGAGTCCACAGGGACCTGCTTTTCAGCAGCCTTCCTAGTCTGAGGAGACTCCAGGGGTAGACCGCAGACATCCTGGCTTCCAACTCTTTATGGCTTGGGTAGACAAGTGAAGGTGTCGCCAACAGGTCAGAGCATGTTCTGCGTCTCGCTTTGGGCCCAGTTCCCAGAGGATGTGATTCTGTTACCGCCCAGCTACAGAGCCTGACTCCTGCTTCCAGCGCTGGAGGTCTCTGGCTCGGTCTCAGGTGTTAGACAGGAGGGGGTTAAGTCAAAGGCAAAAGGCACATGCTGGATACGTATAGTCCTCGTACTGGAGTCGCCAACTGAAACTCCCTTCGTGTCGTTTCCCAGTGGTCACTTCTTGGGAGTCAATGGGCTAGCTCCTCCTGCTGTGATGTGCCCAGAGGAGGGGGCAGTGCCTCGCTGGACCATTCCAGGAGCAGAGCGGAGAGTCAGTTCCTCTTTGCGGGGTGGGGAGTAAGTTACTACGCTGCTTTTGGTGCTGCACACCCAGCCAGCCTGTGCCTAGCCAGCTCTGCCCGTGTCGTGAGTCGAGCCCTGCTAGCCCTGCCCAGTCACGGCCCTGGAGCTCAGGGAGTGCCTGCTCTTCCCGCGTGTGCAGGGCAGAGCACGGTGTCGCTGCAAGTTGGTCTGCCTGCCGCAGAGCTGGAGACATCCCACCTCCGTTGTGAAACCAAACAGTGGGCAGGCATTTAGGAGAGAGGGCAGTGTGCTCCTCCCTCACCTCCTGCCATGCTGGGAGCTCTGATCTGTGAACTGGTCACAACTCTGAACATTAATGGTAACTTTGGTACAAACCATCATGATCTCGTCACATTTATAATGTGCAAAAAGAATATAGTCCAGACCAATGAGCTGTCTATGTGATGCTTTAATAGGGCCAATTTCACAACACTAAAAACAATTATGAACCACATCAGCTGGGAGGAAGAATCTAATCAGAAAAATGTGAATGATCATTAAGAATCTTTTAAGAACACCCTGTTAGATGCCCCCAAAGCCATAGTTCTACAATTGAGGAAGGAGGATGTGCTGGCTAAAAAACCGACCTGGTTTAGAAGGGAAGTGAAGGTAACTGTAAAAAATAAATGAATAAAAATAATATATAACAAATGGCAGAAAGGGGAAGTTGATGGTAATGAATGTAAATCAAAAGTTATTAGATGTAGAAAATTGATGAGGGAAACAGGGACACAAGGAGAAATCTATGGTCATCAGAGTTAAGGACAATAAGAAGGAACTTTTAAAAATATATTGCGTGTGGGGGGGGGGGGTGTGAAGGAATCCTGACACTGGTACTGGACTGTTACAAGAAGGACATGGAAGAATTATCAATAATAATGCAGAAAAGGCAGATATGTGCAATAAATATTTCTCTTCTGTAATTGGGAATAAAACAGATGATGCAGTCTCATGGTATGGTCATAACATTCAATCCATTCCACTAATATCTCAGGAGCATGGTAAACAGAAGTAACTAAAGTTAGACATTTTAAAATCATCAGACACAGATACCTTTTATCCAAGAGTTTTAAAAGAGCTGGCTGATGAGTTTACTGGACTGTTAGTGTTGATTTTCAGTATGTCTTGGAGCACTGGGGAAGTTCCAGAAGACTGGAAGGAAGCGAATGCTGCGACAATAGTTAAAAAGGGTAAATGCGATGACTCAGGGAATTATTGGCCTGTCAGCCTGGCATTGATCCTGGGCAAAATAAGGGATACAGGACTCAATTAATAGTGAACTAAAGAAGAATAATGTAATTAATGCAAATCAAAAGGGGCTTTGGAAAATAGATCCTGTTAAACTAACTTGATTTTTTTTTTTTTTTGATGAGATGACAAGTTTGGTTGAGAAAGGCAAGCGTGCTGATGTGAGAGAGACATTTAGACCGGCTGTGAGATATTTAACTTGCCACCTCATGACATTTTGATTAAAAAGCTAGAACTCTGTACATTCAGCGTGGCGCATGGTAAGTGGATTAAAGGCTGGCTAATAGGTAGGTTTCAATATGTAATTGTAAATGAGGAATTGTCATTGCGCGGTGCGTTTCAAATTTAGCTACAACTAATCAGGAGAAAGATCTTGGAGTCATCGTGGATAGTTCTCTGAAGACGTCCATGCAGTGTGCAGCGGCAGTCAAAACAGCAAACGGGATGTCAGGAATCATTAAAAAAGGAATAGAGAATAAGATGGAGAATATCTTATTGCCCTTATGTAAATCCATGGTACGCCCGCCTCTTGAATACTGCGTACAGATGTGGCTCCCTCATCTCAAAAACGATAGACTGGCATTAGAAAAGGTTCAGAAAAGGGTCACTAAAATGATTGGGGGTTTGGAACGGGTCCCATTTGAGGAGAGATTAAAGAGGCGAGGAGAAGAGGAGACGAAGGGGGGAGATGAGAGAGGCAGTGGTGAGCTGGAGCCGGTTCGCACCGGTTCGCTAGAACCGGTTGTTAAATTTAGAAGCCCTTTTAGAGCCGGTTGTTCCGCGAGGGAGAGCCGGCTCTAAAAGGGCTTCTAAATTTAACCGGCCGAAAGTGGCGCCTTAGGCGCCGACTCCACGGGTGCTCCAGCCCTGGAGCACCCACGGGGAAAATTTGGTGGGTGCAGAGCCCCCACCGGCAGCTCCCGCCCCACCCCCGGACCCAATTCACCTTCGCTCCGCCTTCGCCTCCTCCCCTGAACGCGCCGCCCCCCCCCCGCTTCTCCCCGCCCCCCCCCCCCCCCCCGGCTCCCCGCGAATCAGCTGATTGGCGCGGGAAGCCGGGGGGCTGAGAAGCAGGTGGCGGCTTCGGGCTCAGGCCCAGGGAGGTGGAGGTGAGCTCGGGCGGGGGGGGGGGAGGGGCGAGGAGGGCCGCCCGCGCCGCAGCAGGTAACCCGGGGGGGGTGCAGGGGAACCGCTCCCCGCCCCAGCTCATCTCCACCACCCTCGGCCTGAGCGGGAGGCCACGGCCTGCTTCTCAGCCCTCCCCGGCTTCCCGCCGAACAGCCAACCCACGGGAAGCCGGGGGGTGGGGGGGGGGCATGGAGAAGCAGAGCGGGGCGGTGGGTTCAGGGGAGGAGGCGGAGGCGGAGCGGAGGTGAGCTGGGGCCGGGCGCGGGGCAGGGAGCTGCAGGTGGGGGCTCTGCACCCACCAATTTTCCCCGTGGGGGCTCCAGCCCCGGAGCAACCAGGGAGTCGGCGCCTAAGGTGCCACTTTTGATGTGATCAGTGGGGGGAGCGGCCGCTCCCCCTGCTCCCCCCCAGCTATGCTCCCCCACCCCTAGGAGCCAGAGGGACCTGCCGGCTGCTTCCTGGGAGCCGCCCCAGGTAAGCACCGCCGGGACTCCCCACCTCGCCCCCCAGCAGGTGCCTCTGGCTCTTAGGGGCAGGGTGGGTACCCACTACGGTGGCCCACGAGACTCTCCTGCCCGGTTCTGGGGGCAGTCAGGGGAGAGGGGACGGGGGTGGATGGGGCAGGGGTCCTGGGGGGGGGGCATCAAGGAACGCAGGGGGGTTGGATGGGGCAGGAGTCCCGGGGGGTGGGGGTGGGCAACGACCCCCTCGTGGAGTGAGGAGGGAACCCCTTGTTAAGATTTTGGCAGCTCATCACTGGAGACAGGTCTATAAAATCATGAGTGGTGTGGAGAAAGTGAATAAGGAAAAGTTATTTACGTGTTCCCATAAAATAAGAACTAGGGGCCACCAAATGAAATTAATGGGTAGCAGGTTTAAAACAAATAAAAGGAAGTTCTTCTTCACACAGCGCAGTCAACCTGTGGAACTCCTTGCCTGAGGAGGTTGTGACGGCTAGGACTATAACAGGGTTTAAAAGAGAACTGGATAAATTCACGGAGGCTAAGTCCATGAATGGCTATTAGCCAGGATGGGTAAGGAAGGGTGTCCCTAGCCTCTGTTTGTCCGAGGGTGGAGCTGGATGGCAGGAGAGAGATCACTGGATCCTTACCTGTTAGGTTCACTCCCTCTGGGGCACCTGGCTTTGGCCACTGTCTGCAGACAGGATACTGGGCTGGATGGACCTTTGGTCTGACCCAGTGTGGCCGTTCTTATGTTCTTAAGGACTGGGTCTTGGCCCTATGCCATTTAACATCTTAATCAATAATGTGGAAGAAAACATGAAATCATCACTGATAAAGTTTGCAGATAACAAAAAACTGGGGGGTGTGCGAACTAATGAAGATGACACCTCACTGGTTCAGAGTGTTCTGGATCACTTGGTAAACTGGGCAGAAGCAAACAAACTGTGATTTAATTTGGCTGAATATAAGTGTATACATGTAGGAACATAGAATGTGGGCTGTTCTTACAGGACGGGGGACTCTATCCTGGGAAGCAGCGACTCTGAAAAAGTTTGGGGGTCATGGTGGATAATCAGCCAAACACGAGCTCTGGGTGTGATGCTGATGCTGATGCCAAAGGAGAAGGTGAAGTGGTGACTTAATCAAAATCTGCAAGTATCTGCACAGGGAACAAATATTTGGTAGTGGGCTCTTCAATCTGGCAGAGAACGGTGTAATACGATCCGATGACTGGAGACTAAAGCTAGACAAAATCAGACTGGACGTAAAGGATACATTTTATACCAGTGAGAGGAATTAGCCATTGGATCAATTGACCAGGAGTCATGGTGGATTCTCCATCTCTGGCCATTTTTAACTCAAGATTGGATGTTTAATGTGGTGACCATATTCTCCTGCTTAGCCTCCCAGAGTGAGGGGGAGGAAACAGAGGCCAGCTGGGAATGGCAACTTAGATAGGAGGAGAAAGCCTGGAGCAGGAGTACGAGGAGGGGAGTAGAAAGGAGGGGCCAGAAGTAGGAAATGGGGAGGGAGTCATGGGCATGGGGAAGGGACCATGCGAGGAGAAGACAGGGGTCAGAGGGGATGATTGCCAGTCTTTCCTGATAGGCACCCTTCCCATGCCCCAGCCCCCAGCTAGCAACAGAGTTACTGTGCTCTGGGGAGTGAGCACCGGGTTGGGAGTCAGGCACTTCTGAGTTCAAACCCTGCCTCTGCCACTGAGGTGCCATGTGGCCTTGGGAAAGTCACTTCACTCTCTGCCTCAGGTCTCCCAGCAGTGACATCACTCATATCTGTATGTATCTGTATGTCTGCACAGGGCTCAGAATAGGTACGGCACATTACCAGTGCAAAGGGTTGCTGTTTTCCCGAGGGCCAGGAGTTGTGGTGAGTTGGAAGCAGTGGCAATGGGGAAGGGGGCCTGGGCATATGAAAGTGGGGAAGAAATGATCATTATTAGGAATACTGAACGAGAGATGGATGGCGGGAAAGGGCCAGGAAAGGAAGAGAAATAACAGAACACTCAAGAGACTGGGATTTTTAAAAATGTTATTAAACAGTCTGGTAGCAAATCATTGCAGAGAACGAGCCAGTCACAGTTGCTTTTGGCCATCAGGCCACAGCAGTGTGGGAGGAGGCCCGAGACCCCGGCCTGTGGGTGCAGACAGCAGTGCTGTCACCCCCTTGGCTGGGTTTGTGTTCACATCACTGCCCCGGCCCTTGGGGTGCTCGTGCATGGCCGAGGGCAAGCGGGGGCGTATCTGAGGAGTTTGGGGCAAGAGGTTCTTCTGGCTTCGAGCTTGCCAGTGGGAAACGTTACACATACCTATGAGAGAGGTTTAACACAGAATCTTCCCTCTGACTTGCAAACTGGCCTCAGCAATATCCGCGTTTTCTGGGTGAGGAGCAGCAGCCCCATCCCTTGGTTTTTATAGCAATACAGAGTCTCCTTCCAGTCCAGTCCCCGATTGCGTCTGCACTTCCCCCGGCGGCGGTGTGCATTCCGGCTGGAGGAGAATTGCCTGCACTCTCTCTAATCAAGCTAGTCATTAGAACGAGCAATGTAACTGTGAGTGGTGGGAGGGGAGAGCCACCCCGAGAACAATCCTGTCTGGGACGCTAGGTACATACAGGGGGCAGCTTACCCCATACGCAGCCTTGGCTACACTCTGTTTTGAGCGTGCTAATGAGAGCAGATCTAGTGCGGGTTTGCCACTTTGAATCCCAGCCCCAGCGCCCACGTAGGCATATCCCGTGTGGTGGCAGCGGGAGCTGGCCAGGAAAGGGAAGCTCTGGTTCATGGGAATTCTGGGACGTTGACAGTTTGTTTCATTTTCTTTGTTCTGCGTTGACATTGCGGGATTTCCTGCCAAATGGAACCATCCGTTTCAGCACCCAGCTGCCTGGCCACCGGGCAGGGGAGCTGGCAGGCAGGGCGGGCAGGCAGCGCCCACAGCCCAGCCCACTTTCCATTGAACGTGTTGACGGCTTTGACGTGTGCCAGGGGAGAGTTCAATTCTGTCCAGTCAGCACATTACACAGACACTGGTGAGAACGGCTGGGACGGCACTGGGGCCGCTGCAGACGCTGGGTGGTCACTGCTTTGCATACGGCCCATGCACAGGCTGCAGGGCCTGCATCGGGACAGAACTCCGCTCAGCTGCAATTCTCCCCTGCTCGCCACCTGCACTGCCTTCTGCCAAGGCAGCCCTTCCTCACCCGCGGGGATGCTGGGACTGGGGATGGCAGCCGCCAGCACCTGCGCACTCCTGCTCCTCTTGAGAGCCGCTCTAGTGCTGGGTATTTGGAGCCGGGATCATGCGCCCCGGGTGTGTCTGTGCAGTGTGCCCAGGCTGTGTCTGTGCAGTGTGCCCTGGGTGTGTCTGTGCAGCGTGCCCCTGTGCAGTGTGCCCTGGGTGTCTCTGTGCAGCGTGCCCCTGTGCAGTGTGCCCCAGGTGATTCTGTGCAGTGTGCCCTGGGTGTCTCTGTGCAGCATGCCCCAGGCTGTGTCTGTGCAGTGTGCCCTGGGTGTGGCTGTGCAGCGTGCCCCTGTGCAGTGTGCCCCAGGTGTTTCTGTGCAGTGTGCCCTGGGTGTCTCTGTGCAGTGTGCCCCAGGCTGTGTCTGTGCAGTGTGTCCTGGGTGTCTCTGTGCAGTGTGCCCCTGTGCGTGTCCATGCAGTGCGCTCCTGGGTGTGTCCGTGCAGTGCGCCCCAGGTGTCTCTGTGCCGTGTGCCCTGGGTGTGTTTGTGCAATGTGCCCTGGGTGTGTCTGTGCAGTGTGCCCTGGGTGTGTCTGTGCCGTGTGCCCTGGGTGTGTCTGTGCAGTGCACCCAGGAGTTTCTGTGCAGTGTGCCCTGGGTGTCTCTGTGCAGTGTGCCCCAGGCTGTGTCTGTGCAGTGTGCCCTGGGTGTGTCTGTGCAGTGTGACCCAGGTGTTTCTGAGCAGTGTGTCCTGGGTGTCTCTGTGCAGTGTGCCCCGGGTGTCTCTGTGCAGTGTGTGCTGGGTGTCTCTGTGCAGTGTGCCCCAGGTGATTCTGTGCAGTGCGCCCCGGGTGTCTCTGTGCAGTGCGCCCCGGGTGTCTCTGTGCAGTGTGCCCCAGGCTGTGTCTTTGCAGTGTGCCCTGGGTGTGTCTGTGCAGTGTGCCCCAGGCTGTGTCTGTGTCGTGTGCCCTGGGTGTGTCTGTGCAGTGTGACCCAGGTGTTTCTGTGCAGTGTGTCCTGGTTGTCTCTGTGCAGTGTGCCCCTGTGCGTTTCCATGCAGTGTGCTCCTGGGTGTGTCCGTGCAGTGCGCCCCGGGTGTCTCTGTGCAGTGTGCCCTGGGTGTCTCTGTGCAGTGTGCCCAGGTGTTTTTGTGCAGTGTGCCCTGGGTGTCTCTGTGCAGTGTGCCCCTGTGCGTGTCCATGCAGTGCGCTCCTGGGTGTGTCCGTGCAGTGCGCCCCGGGTGTCTCTGTGCAGTGTGCCCTGGGTGTCTCTGTGCAGTGTGCCCAGGTGTTTCTGTGCAGTGTGCCCTGGGTGTCTCTGTGCAGTGTGCTCCTGGGTGTGTCCGTGCAATGCGCCCCGGGTGTCTCTGTGCAGTGTGCCCCTGGGTGTGTTTGTGCCGTGTGCTCCAGGTGTCACTGTGCAGTGTGTGCTGGGTATCTGTACATGCCTAGCACATTGTTATCATTGCTTTATTATATAAATAATAGCATGCTTAGACACACGAACAATGATGAGAATATTTAGGATGCAGGATGAAAACCAAGTGCCTGGATGCATGTTAGTTGAAAACATGCAGACATGCTCTAATAGCTATTGGCCTCAACACAACAATAACAGAGGAAAGATTTATGGACACTAAATCATGCTGCATAGTAAATAACATGAAATGTACTAAACAGGTGCAAACAAGGCTCATCGTGAATTAAGCTTCTAAGTTGTTGTCTAAAAAGGTTATTGTTATGGTGTTCATTTATTCTCTGTTCAGTATGTGAATTCCCACCGCGTTGATTCCATTTACAGGAGTACAATCTTTCCAACATATATTACTTGCATAAAAAGGCCTGAAATTTAATATATTTAATGTATTTAAACATCACCCTTGAAGTTTGCTTGCTGTCAAAATTAATGCAAAAACGATTCTCCATGGAGCTACAAAAGGTTTTAGTCTAAAATTTTACTGGTGTTGACAGGAACAGACTGCTTCATATGAGTTTAAGGCTAGCAGAAAAGGGAACTAATTTAATTGGTGCATTTATAGTCCAAGAATGGCCAGTTGTGTCTGAAGGAGCCCAGTATAAATTGGTGTAACATTGGATTCTATAGAGAAAGAATTACACTCTCAGCTGGCTATAAAAAATAAATTTGTTTTTATATCCTTTTCCAGTTGTCAGATAAATACTGATTCTCTAGCACATGTATTATGGGAGAGCCATTGGCTGAGAGATTGATTCAGTGATGAAGGACCATTTTCTAGTCCCCGGGTGATATGCTCTTCTCTGTTTAAAAATACAACCTGCCTAAAAGGAATTTGCTAGAGGGGAAAACCTCAGCACCTGCATAGAAGTGCAAATACTGTCTGGGTAACAAATGATTTAGCAACAGTTTATGTTGAGTAAGAACTTTTTAATTCAAGATCATAACCAGATAGCTCAGTATAGGACTGTTTGTTAGAAATAAACCGTCTACAGGAGTTTATCACGTGTTGAAGATGGTCATCAGCACTAAGAATCATCAACCTCACCCTCAAGGCTGTGCACATTTTTTAAACGGTAATTTGTCAGGTGAAGAAGCCCTCTTGTCTGAGGGACTTGGCGGTCTGAGTCAGAGGTTTGGAACAGCTCCCACGTACGTTAGCTTCAGAACGACTTGTGGGTGCTCAGCGCTTCTGAGAACAGCACTTAGGGGCTTGATATTGTCTTACTGCTTGTCTTCGCATCTTACAGACTCTTATTCCATGTAATTTCCCAGTGCATGGACAGACGGGATAACTGTTCCCCATTCAAAGTTCCCAGGGCTTGCCTAAAAACGCTCACAAGCTTTGAGCCTGGGACAGCTGTGAAACGTCTTGTCTGTTTGCATATGCAGGGGCGCGGGAGCCATGTCCGTCCCTGGTTATTAGAGAGACAAGGTGGGTGACGTGCTCTTTGTTACTGGACCAAGTTCTGTCTCTCTCACCAACAACAACTGGTTCAGTAAAAGCTATTAGCTCACTCCCCCCCGGTCTCTGTGTGTTTATGGCCATTTAAAATGTACTGTCTTTATGGTAGTGTATTTATGGGGCTGGTGAAGTGGTTGTGTAATTCTGGTGCGCGGAGACGTGCTAGGACCCAGCTCTAAGACGAAGACTGTAATTGTACTGGCAGAATTTTCTGGGGGTGAGGGGAATACAGTGTTGTTGCCCAGGGAGTTGGAGAAAGTGATAATCATCTACAATTTGGTTGTGTTCCCTACTTATCTAGCTCTCCACCAACAAAACGGTTAACAATTTATGAATGGTAGACAACAAACTCCTTTGAGTTTGTTCTGCACATAACACTAAGGGCTTAGGGGTTGGGTAGACCTGGGTGTTCCACTTATCGTTTTTAGGGAGACTGGCTGAACAGCTGCGAGGTCTGTACAAACAGGTGCAAGGCTCCGTTCCCACCCAGATGACTACTTAGCAGTATCACAAAGACACACCAAAATGGAGGAGTCGACAATGTCTGCTCAGGAGAGGCCAAGGAGAGGCATAACCGGGTGGTGCAGGTCCGAGAATGAGTTGCGTTGGCAGGGTCTTCAAAATGCGCTGCTGATAGTACGTAAAATTCTGCGCCTCTGTTATCCACCTGCTCTTTCCATAAGACCGAACAAATCACATATAAACCACCGAAGAATCCTGTGCCCGTCTGCTGTTTGCTAATGGATGACACCTGTCACCATTAAAAAGTAAACCCACAGCTTATGACTGCCCATCATAGTTATCATGTATTCATTGTATTGGGGTTCTTCTCAGCCTAATGTGACCATCTCCTGTTGGTGTCATCATTTTTCCTGTGGTAGCACCGAGACTATGGCCTCATTGTGCTTCTCGGCGTACAGACATGTATTGAGAGACAGCCACTCCCCCAGCATCCCGATCCCTTGAGCCACAGCCCAGTGCTGTAACCACTAGCCCATCCTTCCTTCCTTTGCCTCCTTGTCACATGGGTTGTGTTCCACATGGGAGATATTAACAATGTGCTTTGCACTCTCTTGCAGGCTCTGAAACCTGATCTACAATGGAAAAACTGCTTTTGTATCTGCTGTTCATTGGCGTAGCAGTGAGAGCCCAGATCTGCCCCAAGCGCTGTGTCTGTCAGATTTTGTCTCCAAACCTTGCAACCCTTTGTGCCAAGAAAGGGCTTTTATTTGTTCCCCCAAACATTGACAGAAGGACTGTGGAACTGCGACTGGCAGACAATTTTGTTACAAATATCAAAAGGAAAGATTTTGCCAACATGACCAGCCTCGTGGACCTGACGCTATCCAGGAATACAATAAGTTTTATTACACCTCATGCATTTTCTGATTTGCGCAATTTGCGAGCTTTGCATTTGAACAGCAACAGGTTGACAAAGATCACCAATGACATGTTCAGTGGGCTTTCCAACCTGCACCATTTGATACTTAACAACAATCAGCTGACTTTAATTTCTTCCACAGCGTTTGATGATGTTTTAGCTCTTGAGGAACTGGATTTGTCCTATAACAATCTAGAAACTATCCCTTGGGATGCTGTGGAGAAGATGGTTAGCTTGCACACACTCAGTTTAGACCACAATATGATTGATCACATTCCTAAGGGGACTTTCTCCCACCTCCACAAGATGACCAGGTTAGATGTCACATCAAATAAATTGCAGAAGCTGCCACCTGATCCTCTCTTTCAACGAGCTCAGGTATTAGCAACCTCAGGAATCATCAGCCCCTCTACTTTTGCATTAAGCTTCGGTGGAAACCCTTTGCATTGCAACTGTGAACTCCTGTGGCTGAGGCGTCTTTCCAGAGAGGATGACCTAGAGACTTGCGCTTCTCCTCCACTGTTATCTGGTCGGTATTTTTGGTCAATCCCAGAGGAAGAGTTCCTGTGTGAACCCCCTCTCATTACTAGACATACCCATGAGCTCAGAGTGCTGGAGGGTCAACGGGCAACTCTGAGATGTAAGGCCCGGGGCGATCCAGAGCCAGCCATTCACTGGATTTCACCAGAAGGCAAACTTATTTCAAATGCAACAAGGTCGCTGGTGTACGACAATGGAACGCTAGACATACTTATAACAACTGTGAAGGATACAGGCTCCTTCACCTGCATAGCATCGAACCCTGCAGGAGAAGCCACTCAAATGGTGGATCTTCACATAATCAAACTTCCTCATTTGCTAAACAGTACAAACCACATTCACGAGCCTGACCCTGGCTCCTCGGACATCTCAACCTCCACCAAGTCAGGGTCCAATGCAAGCAGTAATAATGGGGAGACTAAAGTCAGCCAGGATAAGAAAGTTGTAGTAGCAGAAGCAACGTCATCCACTGTGCTACTCAAATTTAATTTTCAAAGAAATATACCTGGAATACGTATGTTTCAAATCCAGTACAATGGTACTTATGATGATTCACTTGTTTACAGGTAAGACAGATCCAACCACATCTGTATCTGCACTTAGCTTTCCATCAAATTGTTTCCTATTGATTTATTAATGCACTGTTCCATTGCAGTCCATTACTGAGGAGTGGTTACAATACCACTTCGCCTGATCAGAATACGGTCCTTGGAAGCATATGGCGCAGGGCTTTTGAAAGACTAATGCAATTTTCAACTAACAAATAGGAAAATTACTTGGAATAGTGTTATTTTTGGATAATCCAATCTGACCTTTATCCCCTGCGGTAATCTGATCAGCAGAAGGATTGTAAAGTTAGATGAGTTAAATGGTTCTTACACCCTCAGGTTTTGAAAACCTGGGAGAAAGATGTCCATAATGTGTGTCCGCTAGGGCCCTCGAATGCTATCCTCAATCTCTCTGCCGCGCAGCCTGGTGCAGTGCCCGCAGAGGTGTCTTATGTGCTAAGTGGATTTGTTTCCAAGTCAGCTACTGTAACAGTCCCACCTTTCAAAACCAATTTGTCATAAATGATTTTTGTTATTTAGCAGTGGCTGTTCTAAGGAGCTCTGTGCTGCGAGCAAGGCAATTAGGGGGCTTGCCCATGGGAGAGGCAGCGCTGCTAATGCAGGGCCACATCCACTGCTGGCTCAGAGCCATTTGAATTGGCTCCGTATAACGTTAGGCTGCCCGGGTGCCGTGTGTTAGCGCCAAAGGGATTGGCCTCTTCGGGGCGATCGCCTTCACAGGTGACTTGAGAGCTGGGGATGGGAGATGACTGTGAGTGCCTTGTTTAATAACACCAGTTCCCTTGTCCCCCAGAATGATACCTCCCACGAGCAAAACCTTCCTGGTCAACAACCTGGCCGCTGGGACTGTCTACGACTTGTGTGTCTTGGCAATCTATGACGACGGCATCACCTCCCTCACGGCCACCAGGGTTGTCGGGTGCATACAGTTTACTACCGAGCAGGATTATGTCCGTTGCCATTTCATGCAATCCCAGTTCCTGGGCGGCACCATGATTATCATCATTGGTGGGATTATCGTGGCCTCCGTGCTTGTCTTCATCATCATCCTCATGATCCGTTACAAGGTGTGTAACAACAGTGGGCAGCACAAGGCGACCAAGGTCAGCAATGTTTATTCTCAGACCAACGGGGCTCAGATACAAGGCTGCAGTGGTGCGATGCCCCCATCGGTGTCCAAACAGGCCGTCGGGCATGAGGAGAGCGTCCAGTGCTCCAGAGTCTCCAAGGACAGTGTGACTCAGTCCTCAGACACTTGCTCGAGCCAGGACCCCACTACCACTACCTCTGCCCTGCCTCACACGTGGACTTCCAGCGCTTCTGCCTCCCAAAAGCAGAAGAGAAAGCCTGGGCCAAAGCCAAGCAACGAGCCACCGAGCGAAGCTCTCACAAATATCGAGTCCCAGAACACTAACCGAAATAACTCCACTGCGCTGCAGCTAGCTAGTCGTCCCCCGGCCTCTGCCAAAGGGCCCCCCACCTACAAAAGAGCACAATCAAAGCCAAGTAAGTTTCTCACTTTGCCAGCTGAAACATCCAGAGCAAAGCGCAGGTACTCCCTGAATGGAGAATTAATGGAATACCATTGTTATGGTAACTCCCAGAACACAGGTGGATTATGGTCTAAAAGGAGCATGTCTATGAATGGGATGCTAATTCAGTCAGACAATTCTGATGTGGATAGTGGAAAAGCAACTTTCTCAAGTTCTGAGTGGATATTGGAAAGCACTGTGTGACCTGCTTTTTAAAGTGTATTTTATTTTATTGCCATGAAAAACAAAACCGCAAACATTGTCTGAGACCTCCCTGCTGGGAGATGGGGATTTGGAATCCCACTCCTGTCTCGCTGAGTTCTGGCTTGTCCATGCAGGGTTGTGTGTGAGCTGCCCAGGGCACACAGGGTTTGTTATGTTTATTTTATTTTATTTAATATAACAACCGAAGGCAACATTCAAAGATAAAATGATTAAAGGAAAAAAGCATGAAACAGCACCAGTGCCTTCCCCTACTCTAGGACTGGCTTCCTGGTTCTGCAGTAGCAGAAAACAAAAGAGTTTCACAGAAAAAGCCTTTTCTAAAGGAAATGCTCTTTCCTCCAAGCTAACAAAAGACAACTTATGGATCAATCAGTAAAATGATATTTTTTAAAATGATCAGACTGTATGTTTCTTTTCAGTGACCATGGTGTTGCCTTTGTTTTTAGGCAAATGCTGTACAGAAACAACAACTCTGTGTTGTTATGTTGTGTAAAATAAAATACTCAATAAGTATACCCAGCCAGTGTTAAAGGAAGTCCCCTTTGAAGCAGCATTCTTGGTGTAGGTGCCTTAGGGGTTCCCTGGTATTGATGTTACCCAGCTGGTGCAGGGAGGGGAGGGGAAAGGCGATGCCCTCAGCAGTCTGGTGCGAGTAACGGCTCTGTCTGAGTGTGCGGGAATGAAGACCCAGGGCCAGAGCCTCAGCTGGTGGAGATGGGTGTTGCTCCACCCCAGCCAGTGACAATGTCTGTACACCCACAGAGGACCTGGCTCAGAGCCCTAATCCCAAATGCCGGTATGTCTGCATTCAGGGCTTTGATGTGTGTTGGGGGTGGGGGCAGCAAAGGGTCTGAGCATGACAGGTTTGTTAGTTTCAAAATAAATGGAGAAAAACAATAATGCAGGGCCCACAGCTGCCGTCCCTAATCAGTAAAGACACGTGGTGATTGCAGTGGGGGGTTATGGGTGCAAGCGCAGGAGTGTCGGGCTCAGAAATCTGCAGCCAGCCTCGCTAGCAGGAAACTTGCCCAGTCTTCATCCCCACTTTAGCAAGGACCTGTCAGGATGGCGGCCTGGACACAGTACCCCAGCCAAACACTGTAGAGCCAGGCAACACCAGCGCTTAGTTTAGCCATCTGAAACGAGCGGCCTGGGTCCTGGGTGCTGGAACCCTTCCATGACCCTGCATCGTGACAACCTACTGCTTCTCATGCATGGGAAACAGTAGATCTGCCAAAACACAGTCCCCAGTACAGGCCCAGTGCCTTAGATTAGACATGAGTGCATAGCGTGAAGATTAGTGATGGCTAAAAGGAAGGCACTCTCCTTTTCATGTTAAGATAAATCTCTCTGAGGCTGCAGGGCAGGACTAGGCAGGTGTATCATCTTCTGGCAAATTAATAATATTAACTAATAATTAATAATTAATACAATCCTTTCCCAGCCCTGGTGCTTCTTATGGTTGTCATTTCTGTGCGTTCGCATACTGTTTGGAGATTTCTCCGCTGTCTGGGTATGATAAGGGGCATGGAAGGCAGTCCCAGCCATGAACTCGCCTGTTATCCGATTGTTGTGCCTTGGGATTTAAATCTCGTTTTTCAATGATACGATTCGAAACAAAGAGAGAAGAGCGATGCTGTGAAGGAGTGGTGGGATAGAACTGCTCAGAGAGCCACTCCAGTCTGTTGCATAAGACATAAATGTGCGGAAATAGATGCCTAACTATTGAAACAGTCATTTTCGCAAGGAAAACAAGTGTTTCTATTGCTCTGTTGGGTCCGTTCCCCTCCCAGTACATTCCACTCTTCCCTTCACCTCAGCTCATTTGTTCTCTGTGTCTAAATCAGAGATATTTTAATGGCGTGACAATTGTAATATGCTACTCAATGTAATTCAATAGTTTTAGCCTCACTTTGGCAACAAATCATACCTATCCAGTAGTTAAGGTAATAGGCCCTTTTTCCTTAGCACTATTGGTGTTTTGAGGATTACAGTAACCAAGTGAGAGATTTTGCTCTCTGGTCAAAATGGTATTTTATACCCAGTAGTTTGGTGCTTGAAACCAAATAATTCTCAATGATCTGTTACAGGACAGCCCTGTTTTGCATCAGCTTAGCCCCTCGTCAGGCCGATCCTGCAATGTTGCTATTGCCATCACTGGATTGCATCTGCAAAGGCATTGCAGGATTGGGCCCAGAAAGGGCCCCATCAGAGTCTACTAGAAGATAGACCGTGTTTTGACTCTGTGCTGGAAGGAGAGAAACCCTCTTTCTAAAAAAAAAAACATTTTTTTCCCATGCAACTGCAGAGACCCACACGAAAACCTAAGCCCAAAATGATGATATTCAATTCCCAATGAGCAAGTTAAAAACCTCTGGGTTTCTCTGCCATCCATGCATTATAGTTCCCTTTCGGCAGGGGCACACACTGATACTGCTAAAACGTTGTGTCACAAAGCATCCCCACCTATTTATTCTAATTCCCGTAGTCTTAAAGCGAAGGTGTTGTCAGACATGGTTAAGAGAAAATACCATGTGGTCTGTACTGAGGGAATAAAAAACTATGGAGCCAGTGTATTGAACCTGTGCGTAGGTGAGAAGGTAGCTTTACAGGGTTTTCTGCTGATCTGTTTGTTTCAATCATGCGCAGTTTAAAAGTAACAAACTACAATGCTATATATGTTGTCTGAAATTGGAATTAACGTGTGTCTAATGTGCTGTGCAAGTGCCAAAATATTAATAGCTTCTTGGGTTTTTCTTTTTTACACTAAAGAGTCAGTTTTGTAAACACTAAAGCTAAAAAATCCATCCACTGTGCATTTCTATCAGAAGCTTTCGGGGACTAGATGGCACAATTTGGTTTAATTCTATGGTAACATTACAGGAATATTTAGATTGGATATCAGAGAAGGTTATTCACATGGCTCTCTCTCCCTTCATCTGAAATATATGCAGTGTATATGCATTGGGCATAAAATGTCTGCCATTCCACTGTAATAAATGTGCAACAGGACCTTTCATTTTATTCAGGTTTTCCATGGGCTTGACTCCTCCAAAGTGTGGAACACCCTAGGATGGAGGAGAATCCGTATTCTTCCAATTCTGCAAAGCCAACTGTGTCAATTGCTTGGGGGCAGCGTGTGCTCAGACAAAGGCATTCATTATTCAGAAGAACAAAACTTACACACACATACTCAGTGTGAACTACTGGAAACCTTTCAGAAAAGAAGAGAGATGGTTAGCAAGGGCTGGTGAAATCCCCCCTGTGCAAGGAGGCCAGCATAAGAACTAGGTACCACTAAATTCTTGGAACTTAATGGCACCTATCTCATGTGCGGGCTCCCTGCATGGGTGCCTTTCACCCACTGAGACCACACTAGGGATTGTGCTTAGCACTTAGCCAGCAGAGGACTTTCCGCAACGAATCACCTCAGGTGCCTGTGGCTTGTAAAATACAGACCCTGTTCCAAAGGGGCAATGCGAGCCGGATTCCGATGCTAAGAGCTCCGCGTGAAATGGGATCTTCCCTTATAATCACCAGAGGGGGGGAAATTCACAAGCGTGTTATTGGTTCTAAAAATTGCTGGCATGTACCTCCTCTCCCACCCCTTCTGAAATTAACTGTTCTGCTGAAAGAACAGGCCCTGGGGTTGCTGTCATGGTTTGGAAGGAGAAACAGTGCTGGGCGCAGAGCGGGTTTGCTGTGTTAGAGGTTCTCTGTGCTGCCTTTCTGGTTGTGCTTTGGGGGGTTCCTTGCTCTGGGCTGAATATGGGATAGTTCAGTTCTTGGGGCAGATGTGGCTTGACTTGTGCCATTGTATTTTTATTGGCTTGAAAACGCTCCATTTTCCTCACGCTCCTATGCAAAAGAGCAACAATAGAACCGTCAGCTAGAACAATGTGTCCCAGCCCCACCCCCTCCAGGAAAAGATGGAGTCCCAGCTGCCAGCCTGTCGCGCTTCCATTCAGCTCCATGTTGTCCTTTAGCCCAAATTCTGGCTCTCTGCCCCGCCCCTCAGGGAACGCAGAAAATAGAGACAAGGGCCCACCAGTGAAGCATGGTCTGCATGCAGAATTGTGTAGCTGGGAAAGCAGGCGGTAGATGCCGCTGGGTGTGTTAGTAGCCAAGGGTACTGGAGAAGGTTCAGCCTCTCAAGGATGCATATGGTTACCCCATTATTAAGCACTGTTCCTAAATCAGCCAATCTTGTCCATCCCATGGAAAACTCAGCTCCCTGATGTTTTGTTGCCTAGTCTGTCCATAATACCCAGGTGAGGTCACTGTGACAGTTCAGAAACCCTTTGACCCACCTCTTTTGCAGTGGCCAGGTGCATCGTGAGTGTCACCCACTTTTAGGTAGAAAGCCACTTTCTCAGTGTGCCTACCAGACGAACGTTCTTGGTCGCTGACTGGTTTTGCAAACCTCTTTCGTTTATGCCAACTCGTAAAAATCAGCCAAGTCTAGATCAACCCTTTTCCCCTGTAAACTGAACATAGCTCCCCCGTATGACCTGAGAGCGTGCCTGGTAAATATAGGATGCCAAATCATAGAAGCTTTGCTAGCATGTTCATTCAAAGCAGCTCCTTCGATGCTGTATTATACCTCAGTGAAAACTGCAGGCGCCACGGACCCCTCTAAACTGAGCAGAAAATGGAGCCCCAAAGGGCTCTATTCACAGAGCGCTGCTCTCACCAGCATTAAGCTTTTGTGTGCGAGGTTTGAAATCAAAATTGGGATCTTGCCTTTTGATTGGTGCATAACGTGTGTTTCCAGAGTAGAAGAGCTGTAACAATCTGCTAAACCAGCTGGGAAGAGGGAGGCCTTTGAGCCTGCTCTCTCTTTGCAAAGCTGTAAGAAGGCTTAGCTTTGCTGCTAATGAAAACATGGTCTTATTGCCCAAGGAACATTCAAAAGAACTGACAACTGTTTGTCATGCTCTGATTGTCCATTGTTTAGGCAATCACCTTTCAGAAGGCTGAGAACCACGTTACGAATCAGATCCTCAAATGGTGTAAATCGGCATGTCAATGGAGCTACTCCCATTTACACAAGCTGAGGCTCTGACCCAGAATATTATGCTTACGCTTGCTTTTGCATGGAGCAAACACTGTGCTGCATTTTCCTATGTCCCTGATGTTGCAAAGTCAATGGGAATCCTTCTGGGGAATTCCCTGTCTGTTTCACCAGCAGCACCTCTGAGGACAATAGCAGCAACGTGCACCATGCAGAGGAGGGAGAAACTGTTTTTTCCTAATTAATTAATGCAACAAACAGCAGAAGGGGAGTCTATACACAGGGCCTTCTCATAATACAGTATTTGTGTTTGTCCCTGTTATTATTTCCCATTGCCTTGTACTTATTAAAAGCAAACGTCGACTCTAGAAGTTGCTGTTCAGCAGAATTCCTGCAGTTTGCAGCCTCACGAAATTTGTATCAAAACTTACTGGCTCAGTTGCAAAGTCTGCTCCTTCTCTGTTACCATGCCAAGTGTGAAATCCATTCTTTGAACCCCTCTATACAAAAAGTTACTTGCCCCAGGCAAACAGATTTAATTATTTGTGGCTAAATTTAAGGCAGAACAGGCTTTTGGTTAAAAACCAAACCAGCCAGTTGGCAGTGTCCCATTTACTATGACCCTCTCTCCAGTGCTTTCCATTTGCACACAGGCGCCTACAGGCCTTTTAGGGTACCGCTGGGTGTGACAGGTGCAGCATCATTTACACTAAAGAGTTTGCTAGAGAAGCTCTCAGTGAGTGAGGCAGCCCCCTGTGCCACCTCGTTCATTAGTTTCCGGTTGGGTCATCGTCTGTTTTCCTGGAGTCACATACATGACTGTGTTGTCTTTTCCTAGCTATGCTGTGCTTTACTGTGTATCATCGAACTTTTTAGGAAATTGTCTCCAGGGACCATTGTCGCCCCTTGTGCCAGAGGTGTTGACGGATAGAACTTAACTCTGTTCTATAAGCAGAGTGAAGGAACAGGAGGACTTGTGGCACCTTAGAGACTAACACATTTATTAGAGCACAAGCTTTCGTGGGCTACAGCTCACTTCATCGGATGCATAGAATGGAACATACAGTAAGAAGATATATACATACATACAGAGAAGGTGGAAGTTGCCATACAAACTGTGAGAGGCTAATTAATTAAGATGAGCTATTATCAGCAGGAGAAAAAAACTTTTGTAGTGGTAATCAAGATGGCCCATTTAGACAGTTGACAAGAAGGTGGGAGGATACTTAACACGGGGCAATAGATTCAATTTGTGTAATGACCCAGCCAGTCCCAGTCTCTATTCAAACCCAAGTTAATGGTATCTAGTTTGCATATTAATTCAAGCTCAGCATTTTCTCGTTGAAGTCTGTTTTTGAAGCTTTTCTGTTGCAGAATTGCCACCCTTAAGTCTTTTACTGAGTGGCCAGAGAGGTTGAAGTGTTCTCCTACCGGTTTTTGAATGTTGTGATTCCTGATGTCAGATTTATGTTCATTCAAGTAAGAGACATAAAAATGCATTACATTGCCTGCACTTACAAATGTCTGGGTTCTGCTTCTGCACACTCCCTGCATCATGGCGCTTGCTTGCAGTTCCAGACCAGTGCTGGGGTATGCCGTGGGTAAGTGGTTTCTCCTGATGTTGCTCTACTTTGATTCCGCCTATAGCCCTGCCTGTAGAGTTCGTATCCTTCTTATTCTCGCCTTTCACGATGTAAGTGCCACCTCAGATCATGTGGCTCTGGCACTCACAACATTCTAGCCTCACTTTGTTTTCTGCAGCCTGTCGAACTGGGACACCTGCGAAGAGTGATACCGTTATTCTTTCTTTTTTCTATACAGGGCTAGGAAGATAAATTAGCCATTAGATTTCGACGGTCAGAGTAAATCAATACTGTAAGTAACAATTTGTACCAGTTACATATTCTCCCTTTTACAGTCCGGTGTGGGTCTGATTTTGCTTTCCTGAGGGACCCAAATCCATCATTGCTCGCAGTGGGGAAATGGGGCATGCAGGGCATTTCGGTTACAGGAGGACCTATATAGGGTGACCAGACAGCAAGGGTGAAAAATCGGGACGGGGTGGGGGGTAAAAGCACCTGTATAAGAGAAACCCCCAAATATTGGGACTGTCCCTATAAAATCAGGACATCTGGTCATCCTGCCTAGGTAAATACATCTGAGCGACACTAGCAGAGTGGATAGAGTTTGAATCCTGCTCACCTTACTCACAGGAGGCTTTGGATGCAACTGGCCAACTCCCAAGAGTCAGGTGCCAGGGTGATGTCATAAAAAAGGAGAAAGCTTAATCTGCAGCGACGATGACTGACTGCTCCTGGAGAACGCGCTGCCACACAAGCACGGAACCCGCTGAGACAAGCTGTGTTGCATAAGGAGATTTTTAAGAGCTCTGTATCTTACTGTTGCACTTTAGGGACAGGTTGTTTCCCGATAAAGCCAGCACTTAGGACCAAGATAACACAGCTAGCTGGCTGCACGCTCATTTGCTTCTTTCGGACTGCCGGCTTCCTGTGAAAATACCACTTAATTTCTGTGTTTCCATTCGCCTGCCTTCAAGAACGCGGAATCAAACTGCACCCCGCACAAGCCCCCTGCCACTAGCAGAGCAGCAGCCGGTTTTCGGACGCTAGGGACGCCGTGCACCCGCCATGTTGCTGAGAAGAGGAGATTGTTTTCCCTGCCTGAAGCACTCTTGCCCCATCTTTGCAGTGATGTGCATTTATCACGTGCCATTGTCACTTGCCTTAGACTCAGCTCTTTGGAGCAGGACAGGGTGACCAGACGTCCCCATTTTATAGGGGCAGTCCTGGTCTTATAGAGGTGCCTATTACCCCGCACCCTGTCCCAATTTGTCAGACTGGCTGTCTGGTCACCCTAGGGCAGGACCATCTTTCCTTTCCCTGTGCGTATCTAGGGCCTGACCCAATGGGGCCCTGCCCTTCGTTGGGGCCACTGAGTGCTACAGCAAGACAAACAAACAGTGGCTGTAACAATGATCCCTCCATGGAAATGTCACCTACTCCATGTCAGAACCAGGAGGGCATTTGAAAATTCACCCCTTCCCCATTTGCATAGGGTGCCTTTGGCCCAGTCATGCTCCTAGCCCTCATTTCCAGCAAGCTTCATGACATTTCCCCCCAGACCTAGAAGCCCTGGGATTCACACCCATTGTGAACCATCGGTGAGGGTGCGGGGCAGGACTGGGGGAGCAATGGAGAGCTGGAGCTCTGGTGGAGCCATGGGAATCCCCTGGAATCCCCCAACCCCTCAGGATCCTGGGTGCTGGTGGTGGGGGGGGAGTTGTATATGGACCTCACAGCCTGCCCTGCAAGGGCAAATCCCACCCCAGATGGAGCAGTGGGTAGAAAGCTGGTGGCATTTTGTCACTGTATCCCATCCTATTCCCACTGGACTGGGTAACACAGCCCAGCTTCAGCCTTCTGCAGACTGTGCCCGCTGGACGGGACAGCTGGACCTGGAATAATTGATCTTAGGGAGCAGGCTGAAGGCCTCTGAAAACCTCAGCAAACTAGGAAGCAGTTTTAAAATACACGCTAGGCCCTGTTAAACTGCCACACGTACAACATGGCATTTTGAAATGTCAGTCATTAGACGAGTGTCTAAAAAATTCCTTCCTCTTCCCCACCCAACGGGGCGCTAGATGAGCTCACTAGCAGCTTTCAGAAAAATACGGATCTATTTCAAGTGTGCCACCGTGCATTTCAAACAGCTTATCAGGGTAGGTCCAAGGATCGGCACGTGCTGGCCTGGGTAAGCTGTAAACTGTGTACACGACTGTAAAGTGATTTTTTTAAAATCCATGTGACACCCACAAAGGAAGGGGTCATTTGAAGTTTTGTTGTTGGAACAGTGTGTGCGGGGGGGGAGGGGGGCATTCGGTACAAATCAGTCAAAGCACGTGAAACGTGGGAATCCCTCCACAGAACCAAGTGACTGTTCTGTCTTTGGCTTGAATGAGCCAAGGACCAGCCCTAGAATTTGCAAACGTAAGATGGATTGCAGAGCAATGTGTTTTGTCCTAGTAATTGGCACTGCAGTGGGCTCCACCACTCTGTGGCTTCTGCCTTTCAGTTACTGCTGGTTGAATATGAGGGGTTAGTTAAATACTGTAGTCAATTAATGTTGCAGCTGGGGGGGGGATAACTTATTCCATTAATTGTTTTTTCTTCATTATTCACCTGGCTTTGCTTGCCAAGTGTTGGCATTTGTGTTTGCAAACAGCCACCCTATAGTAGTGCAGGAGGGATTCTTTTCAACCTCTCCTTGTGCTGAAAAGCGCTGGCCAGCTGTGGCTGGCTAAGTGGCAGGCATGGAGTGTGGGGGGCGGGTTATGCAATGGTAGTTGGACTATACCAGTCAGAAAAGTGTTTCTGCACCCTCCCATTGGCCCTGCATTTGTAGGACATGTGATTAACTGACAGGCTAAGCCATACCCCCTTATCTCCTTATTGCCTTTGTTTTGGTTCTTTTCACAGGCGCAGGAATTGAGCTGAAGAACGCCTGCCCTCTGCCACCTCCAGAAAGTGTTGCCATTGATGTTTTCACTCAGAAAAAAACAACATGATCCAAGTCACTGAAGATTAAGCTGTTGAACCAATTCTCACCCCAGCAGAAACTCTCATTTGACATCTACAGCCTACGCCAACAGGACATGGAGACTGGCTCCCTTGGATAAACATGCTTTCCCGGTTCCTGGATTCCCCACCCCCCAACTTCGACATTCATTATAAATATCTTTTCTGGCCTTCAAGATTTTTTAAATAAATAATATGGTGGCAACAGCTTCCATATGAACTCGTGTTAAATGTTGCCAGTGGTGAATTCACAGACTGTAAAACGCTCAGTAACTTATATCACCTTAACAAATAAACATTTTACTATGGCAGAGTTTGCATACTGACTGATTTATAAAGGCAGGGCTTGGTAAACGCTAACTGACTGTCACAGGTCTGTGATGCCATTCCTCCCAAAGGAGCCCTACACACTTCACAAACAGAAATCAATTCACCCCCTCCCCCCAATAATATGCTTCCCCCTCTGGGGCTGGCACGTGGCAGCTGTTTGTGCAACACAACAGCAGGGCTTAAGGTAGAGAGAAGAAGCGTATCCTGTGTTTGCATTTAAAGAGGCACTAGCAGGATTTCGCCTGGCTCCCCTGGAATTCAGCCTATCTCCCTACAGCATCTGTCCACCATTTACGCTGTGCTCATTCCGGTAGAATCGCTCAGTAGCAAGCGGATCCCTTCCTCCCTCTCTGGGCAGTACTGAGCCACCTGTGCCAGGAGCAGCTCTTCTCCTTGGCTCATGAAGAGCCTGCAGAAGAGCTCATTTGTTGTGCTGTTTGGTGCTCTGGGTGGCACTGGGGGGGTCATGTATTTTCCATCTGTTTTCCCAGCACAGGGTGTGCCCCGAGTCCTCCTCCCTTCCCTTTGCAAAGGCTCAGAGCACTGCATCCCATCGATCCTGCAGGGGAAATGTAGGTAGTGAGGAAGCCACTGACTGTGCACTAAATAAGGTTGCCTTGTGGCCTGGGCACCAGGGCTAACACTGCTGCTCTCGGCATGGTCCGTCCTGTGGGTTACATCTCAGCCAAATGGTGGCACCTCTGACAACAGAGACCACGAGCTCACGCGGTGTACGTGACCTGCTGAACGTTCCACACAAATGCTTAGCTAAGAACCCGTCCCAATGCCCCGGTGTCTTGTGAGCCTATTATACAGCCTCCTGCGCGGAGACGCAGCCTGCCAGCCGGCTAGGGGGCAGGCCCTCCTGCATTCCACGCGTGCCAGGCCAGGAGCTCAGGCTGCGGCTGCCCTGAGAC
Organism: Chelonia mydas; assembly: GCF_015237465.2. Classification (NCBI taxonomy): domain Eukaryota; kingdom Metazoa; phylum Chordata; order Testudines; family Cheloniidae; genus Chelonia; species Chelonia mydas. Next base: position 133,130,689 of record NC_051246.2, on the reverse strand, counting down.
ACTGAGTGGTTCGAGGGGCGGATTACTTTTCAAATAGTGGGTTTCGGGATGCATGCGCCTTTCCCGTCAAGAATCTCAAACAACCTTATTGACGCCATCATTACAGTGTCTGCACAAGCCACAGGAAAGCAGACAGCTCAGGGGAGCATCTGTGTAACCGCTCTGAGTAACTAGTACTATTCCTGTTTGTGTCGCACTAACGCCTCCGGGCCATGCCTAGGGCAGGGCCCGTTGTACTTGCTGCTGTACAAACATATTGACAATATAGTCCCTGTCCCAAAGAGTGAGCAGTGTAAAGGGCTGGCCTTTAGGAGAGGAGGAGCAGAAAAATACCATATTCGCTTGACATTTCAAGAGGAATTTAGAGAAGCAACATGTAATTACAGTTTGGGTCTGGAATTGAACCTACCACCCTCACACTTGCAATCAGTGTCATGGCCCACACTGCGTTTTCACATGGATTGTAATAATGGTATTTACCTGTTCCTTGGGAAATACCAGAAAGTGTCCATGGGTTTGATGCCGTACTGCCTGGGTGTGCTTGTCTCCAGTCTGAAAAGGGAGTATGTTAATTTTGCCAAGAAAAGTATTTAATTTGTATAATGTAGAAACTGGTGCCCACACATCACCACCTCTCTTATTGGAGACGACTGCAGGAGCCGCAGGGCACAGGACCTTTCGCCAAAGAGACGAGTGCCATTCAAGCCTCCAAGACAAATGCATCACTAAATAAGATGTGAATCTATGAGCCAAAACCCACAATTTCTAGCAGGGCTTTGGAGCTGTGCTCCGGCTCCGCTCCAGCTCCAGGCAAAAACCTGCAGCTCCACAGCTCCGGAGCTGCTCCGTGCTCCAGCTCTGGGCTCTGCTCCAAAGCCCTGATTTCTAGAGAAAGGATCAGACCTGGATTTCCTCCCTTTGAAATTCTCTGTCAGCCCCCAAGACTATGCAGCTGCTGAAAGTTCTACTCAAGCAAAACCCTAGCTCCCAGATCTCCAGGCACGGGCCACCTCAGCCCTCAGGGCTTCATTTCACATTAATATCACGTTACTCCCTTGTTCCACAGCTTCAATTTCAAGCGTGCATGCACCTAGCAGCATTTCTTTTCACTTGCTGATTCCTCTTTAGAGCCGTTTAATTAATTGTCAACGTAAGTCTCGCCCATCAGCTCGGTATTACTTAGCAAGCCACCTTCCGTAGCGGCAGGCTTTCCTGGAGTCATGAATCAGGATTTGCAAGGAGAAACGTGAAGCACTTTTTTGAGGACCGCATTCCGATGGCAAATAATAATTAGCAAGTTTGCTGCTGTATTGGTGACCCTGGACAGCTGCTGTTTAGAATGGGCTCAAAGCACGTCTACACATTGGGCACTTGTTTCAGTTTAGGGCTGCATCCTCATGTTGTCAGATGTCACCAGTGTGGTGCTCTGCTCTGTTCAATGTTGATAACAGTCACCTGGGTGCGTGTGTTCCCTCTGAGTGCTGCCCCGGCTCTGCGCAGATCGCTGACACAACAGACCCCGAGAGAACCCCAATGACCACAGACTCCGATAAGGTACGAAGGCACCCGGACAGGTTTATTGCCAAACGAAGCACAGTAATAGTTTCCAGCAGACTCTACAGGACATACTACGAATATGTGCCCCCTGACAATGGACCGGCTCAGTCCGTGGCGGGAATCTCCACTGCCCCCTAGGCCAGACAAAGACACCGCTCCAGGGATGGATTCTTATACACAGGTACAAACAGGTTACACCTCACTCCTGACATATGAAGGTGCAACCCCTCTACGTAACAAGTTTCAGAGTAGCTGCCGTGTTAGTCTGTATTCGCAAAAAGAACAGGAGGACTTGTGGCGCCTTAGAGACTAACCAATTTATTTGAGCATAAGCTTTCGTGAGCTACAGCTCACTTCATCGGATGCATTCAGTGGAAAATACAGTGGGGACATTGTTTCATGTTCTCTATGTATATAAATCTCCCTACTGTATTTTCCACTGAATGCATCCGATGAAGTGAGCTGTAGCTCACGAAAGCTTATGCTCAGATAAATTGGTTAGTCTCTAAGGCGCCACAAGTCCTCCTGTTCTTTCTACGTAACAAGGTGCAATCCCTCTACGTAGCAAGGTGCCGCCTCACACCTTGTACAGGTTGGTTCGAACAAATCAGCTCTATCCATCAGAGTACCCTTTTGCCCCGTCTTTGGGATGGGTCGGCCTGTCCCTTGTTATGTGTGTGGAATGTGCAAGTATCGGAGTGTCCAGGACCTTTCAGGTATGTGTATTTTTGCAACATCAGCCCTTTCCTTGCCTTCGTCTGTGAGCAGGGCCTGCCTCTGGCTCACAGTTTAACTGTGCTTTATGTCAGTAAAGTCTTGACCATTGCTTTAGGCCTCATACCGGGCCTCTGATACAAGGGTTTATGTTTCAGGGCCTCATCTTCCCACTCCTCAGATCACCACAGAACAACTCCACTGTTGTGGATTGTAATCCTTTAGTGGCATATTTATTGGCAAACCTTGCAAATTACATCACGTGGTAGGAGCAAAGACCCAGGCCTGTGAGAGTCATCACAGCTCCCTGGATTCAACGGGAGCTACAGCACCCTTCACTGGGGCTGAGTCAATCACCCGTGCTGGATTCGCCCCACCTGCCCCATGTGAGTCAGTCAATCCCCAAACATTCACCAGCTTTCAGAGAAACATCTGATCTCACACCCTTGGAAGCTTTGCCACAGAGTAACTGAGGAGCAGGACAGGGCTCCAATTTGTGTCTATAGCTATCTGCACACTAGGCTGGGTTCCTTTATGCGTGGCGGAGTGAAACCAGCTCCATTGTATGGGCCTGGCTATTGTGCAAGCCACGCCAGCAACACTCAGATGCCCCCAGCGAAGTAACGGGAAGGCACTTTCGTCAGCAGCGGGCGAGGGGTCAGAAGAACTAGCGGAGATCATTAGTAAGACGGGTAAGGGACAAGCCGGGGAGTTAGTGTTCATGGACGGAAAGGACGGCACGCAAGTGCTCCCGGTGAGTCACTGCTCCAAACGTTGTCTGCTCGGTGACGGGACAGGGCGTTGCCGTGGTGGTGCGGATCAGATGCCAGTGGTGAGCTCAGCGCTACACGGGGCGAGTGAAGAGCCAGCCCCTTTCCCACGGCGCACAGAGTCCCGGGAGCAGACACGACCACCCAGCGTGCGGCACCCACAGAAACCGAGCGGCCGTGCGCTCAGCCCGGTGTGGGCCTGCGCCGAGCCAGCTGCACCCCGGCCGGGACCTTGCAGCCCGGGGCGTTTGGCACCCCGGTGCTGATGGCCCCAGCAGTGACCACTGAGCAGCGAACGAGCTCTGGGAAAACCAGAGCCGCATGATGGAGCCCTGCAGCGGGCAGGGCAGGCGGCTTTCCAGCCATCAACAAACCAGACAAGTCCGGCTCTGGCGCACCTGCAAAATCGAGTGTCTTAAGGGAAGCTGTGTCCTTCCTACGAAGGAGTCACGCGTGCTGGAATGGGGAGCTGCCTCTCAGCTGGGCTTTGCCTCCAGCGATCTCGCCTCTTGGGGGCCTCTTGGGGCGGCTCTTGGGGGCGGGAGGGGAGCACACAGCCCCACCCTTTTTACACCGGGAGCAGTGAACGCCCTGGCAGCGCCTTCGCTGGCTCTGGCTCAGACTATGGGGGCACCGTTGCAGCTCCAAGCTTTGCAGACAGTCCCTGCGCTGCTTCCCCAGGGCCCAGGAACACAGGCCGACCTGCGGCTATGTCCGTGCCCAGAGCCGCACCACGCAGAGTGGAGCGTCCCTGCAGGTGCCAGTTTGGGTTCCCCCTGCAGCGGTTCAGGGCTCGGGCTGCCTCGCTGTGTGGGGGAGAGCGTGGGGGTGGATGTGACATGACTCACCTGTGTGAGGGGCCAGCCTCTCGCCTCCTGTTCCCTGGTGTCTCTGTGGGCTGGAGGTGCCCAGGGTGATACTGGCACGCTCAGCCACCAGAGCACTCTCGAGCAGCTGCACCCTGGGCGGGTGTGTGTTCACGCTACAGCCTGGGGGCACTCTCCCGTCACAAGAGCACTGATCCCATGGCCCCACGAGCCTGTGCCCCCAGCCACACGGGCCTGCCTCTCAGGGCTTCCCCCCGGGGGCGCCCGATGCAGCCTCGTGGCATGCACAACTTGCTGCGTCAGGCTCTCTGCATGGCGGGCGCACATCACGTACAGCCAAGGGAGAGCCCAGTGAGCTGGGGTACAAGGGGGCGGGGGTGCTGGGAACTGGATAAGGTGGACCAGAAATGGGATGAAGGGAAAGGGGAGGAGAGACTAATTTAAACCAATGCAGGCCTGAGGGACAAGCAGGTTTGGGCAGGGGAGGCTCAGCTGTCCAGACTCCTAGGCAGCATGGTCTGGGGAAGGGGAGAGTCAAAGCTCACGCCCTGGGAGTGAGGGATCACACTGGTGCCACGCACGCCAAAGGCTGCTCTGCGATCCTTCTTCCTGAGTGCCAGCTGGTTGACCTCTGATTTGCAATGAAATATGTGTGCGCATGTCCGCATGTGTGTGTAGGTCTCTGTGTGTGTGTGTGTGTGTGCGCATGTCCGCATGTGTGTGTAGGTCTGTGTGTGTGTGTGCGCATGTCCGCATGTGTGTGTAGGTGTGTGTGTGTGCGCATGTCCGCGTGTAGGTCTGTGTGTGTGTGTGTGTGTGTGTGTGTGTGTGTGTGTGCATGGCTCTGTGTGTGTGTGCATGACCGCGTGTAGGTCTGTGTGTGTGTGCATGGCTCTGTGTGTGTGTAGATCTGTGTGTGTGTCTGTGCACATGCATGTCCATATGTGTGTGTGGGGGGTGCATGCATGTCCTTGTGTGTGCCCAAGGGCGAGAGTGGCTCTGTGTGTGTGTGTGTCTGAGGGAAAGGGTGTGAAAATCCTTCTAAGAATGTGGGGGCAGAATCTCGTCATTGAGTGTCCTCTGCCCAGGGCTGCTGGAGCTCAGATCTCCTGCTGGGCCCCCCACCCAGGGCCACTTCCCGCCAATGATCCTGAGCTCCAAGCTCCCAAAGGGAGGCCCAGGAGCAGGCCTGCGTGTTTAGCTTTGGGGAGGGGCAGTGGGCTGTGGTGCCTGGCCCTTTGCTCAGTGCTAGGACAGCCGTAATCCATAACGGGCTGGGCGATTTCCATGCCGTCTGTCACTTGGGAGCACTGACCCGTGTGCCTGTAGGAAAGGGTTTCAGTGCCAGGCCTCCATTCAGCTCAGTAATCCTGGCAGCTGTGAGGCACTAGCAGACAGAGGTTCACTGCAAGGCCTCCAGCTCTCTCCTATGTGCCAAGGCCCTGGACCCCTCGAGGTTCACCCGCCTTCACAGAGTCCCTTCTGGAAGGCCAGTCACAAGCCACTGTGGCTAGAGAGGGCCACAGGTTTATTTTGTGGTGGCCCGACATGCACCGTCTCTGCGTTTGTGTATTTTGTAAGGGCAGCAGGGCCACCCTCTGCTCCACCGGACCCTGGTTTGTACTGCTGCCAGACTGGCCCCAACCGCTTATTCAACTGGCCTCTGGGATTATACCAGAGCTAGCCATCGCTTGCCGATCGCAGAGCCGTTTGGTTCCAGCATTCAGCCTGCCAGGCAAGTGGGCAGGCAAACCAGAGGAAGCGAGAGCCAGTTCTGTCGGAAGTATTGTCACACAGACTGGTGTCCACAGGAGAGGGGAAGGTTCCAACTCTGTCCCGACTGCAAATGTGGACGCGGGCAATCGGCAACCTCCCGGTCAGAGGCGCCACAAAGAGGAAGAAAAGACGAAGACGCCGATGAATCCTGGCAGGAGAAAACTGCCGTGCCGGCTGTTTAACCTGACAGATCCAAGCTGATTTCACTTATAACTTTTCTCTTAGTCCGTTGCTGTGAAGTATTCACGAGTTGCTGAGGAATAGGTTTTTGCCCAGTAACGGAGCTGGGCTTTTGTCTGCTAAGGCTGGGAGTCCCTCTTCTAACATCCCAGGAGTCCCACTGCGAGAGGCCTTCGTGCAGCATTTCCGAAAGGGAGAGGCCATGTTACTGCTGCAGCTAGCGCTGAATGCAGGGGAGTCTTCGGCACGGCCGCCATTTTATCCTAAACTTATTTTAAGAAAAATAAAAAGAGGCTTATTTCAATAACGTTCAGGTGCCTTTGCAGTACGTCTCCGAGTCTCCGAGCAGAACACAGCGACCCTAACCCCAAAGGCCACTGGCTCAGCAAGTCTTCATTGTCCTGTGTGTGCACAGCATGCGTTTGTACCTTCGCTCTCCAAACACGGATGTCACAGCTTTGCTTGGCCAAATGCCTGAGATTAGCACTGGGAACTGACTGAGTTTGGAAACAGTTAGAGGCTTGGTGTATGCATCCTAATGGATGAGTCCTGTATAATGTAATAGGTGGATAGAAATGTAATAGGGTTCCATATTCAGTTTTCTAAAAATCTAAAGGATGCAGTCGAGATTAGACTCTTTCTGTAGGGTTTTAAACCATCCTCTAGGATTTCATAATGGGGTTGTCACTGTTACCGAATGCTATGGGACTTTGCCATAGGGTCAGATGTATGTGTAAAACCTGGCACTTGGTAACTGCTAACTCAGCAACTTGATTTGCACCCTCAGAGTCAGGTCCTGTACCCGAAGGAAGATTTGAACGTGTGTTCTCATGCTACTCCCCTCCACCTTGCATGCACATTGCCTGTTTAACACTTCTATTGGAAAAGCCAAAGAACCAGCCAGAGGTCTCATCACAAGGACACTGGTGGAGATTTTCCTTCCTTAATGAATCAAAACGGAGCTTTTACTTCACCAGGTATAAACCCACCCACTATAAACCAGACACGGCCAAAGCACGTCACACTGCACAATGATTTCTGCTCTTCGGCCATGCAGGAGATGTGCCGGGTAAGCAGGGTGACCAGACAGCAAGTGTGAGAAATCGGGACGGGGCTGGGAAGTAACAGGTACCTAAATAACACAAAGCCCCAAATATTGAGACTGTCCCTGTAAAATCAGGAGATCTGGTTACCCTACGGGTGAGGCAGGCTGCAAGTGCCTCATTGAGAATGGTCAGGACAGAGCATCTCACTGGGCAGCCTGTTCTACGGGTCGGTTTGTGTCACCGTCACACCACCACCGGCTTTGCTGGCAGTTTGGTGGGATTTTATTTCAATTTTAAAATCTCTTTCCATGCAGCCATCTTTGTGATTCCCCTTCCCACCACTTCCGGCCAACAAACACTTCTCCTGCCTTGATCTATCCGCACTGATTCTGTTCTCCTACATGCCTCAGCCCCACAGACAGCCATGGGTGGAAGCAGGCTCCTAGGGGCCTCTGCTCACAATTCTGCCACCAGACTGCGGGGAATCATAGAATATCAGGGTTGGAAGGGACCTCAGGAGGTCATCTAGTCCAGCCCCCTGCTCACAGCAGGACCAATCCCCAACTAAATCATCCCAGCCAGGGCTTTGTCAAGCCTGACCTTAAAAATCTCAAAGGAAGGAGATTCCACCACCTCCCTAGGTAACGCATTCCAGTGTTTCATCACCCTCCTAGTGAAATAGTTTTTCCTAATATCCAACCTAAACCTCCCCCACTGCAACTTGAGACCATTACTCCTTGTTCTGTCATCAGCTATCACTGAGAACAGTCTAGACCCATCCTCTTTGGAACCCCCTTTCAGGTAGTTGAAAGCAGCTATCAAATCCCCCCTCATTCTTCTCTTCTGCAGACTAAACTATCCCAGTTCCCTCAGCCTCTCCTCATAAGTCTTGTGCCCCAGCCCCCTGATCATTTTCGTTGCCCTTCGCTGGACTCTCTCCAATGTATCCACGTCCCTTCTGTAGTGGGGGGCCCAAAACTGGACACAGGACTCCAGATGTGGCCTCAGCAGTCCCGAATAGAGGGGAATAATCACTTCCCTCGATCTGCTGGCAGTGCTCCTACTAGTGGGGAGGGACGGGGTGATTTCTGTGCCTGGGCAGGAGCTACAGCTCCCTGTTTCCCACGTGAGTCAGAAGAGCATTCGGTTGCCCTGGAATGGGCCAGATTTCAGCCAGCTGCAGGGATGTAAAGTGACCATGCGCGCACAGTTCTGAGGGGAGCGAGCCCCGGTGCCCCTTGCTGGCTCACTGAGCATCTCCTAGCACGGCACTCTACCTGCCCAGGTGAGGGCACTGCAGCGTGACATGCTTGTTCTGCAGGTGGGGGCCAACCCCCTGCTTTTGGCTCAGACGGAAACAAATGACCAGGTGCCCTGGCTCCCCTCTGACAGCACTTGACCTCCTTCTGGCCCAGGTAGACTGCAGACTAAGGAGACTTTGCTGGAGACTCTTTTTAACCATTGTCAACATATCACTGTCTGCCCAAGATGCTCCCCAGAGTCGTGTCCGCCAGCAGCCAGAGCAGATTGCAGTTCCCAGCCCACAGGGAACCAACCATTGCCAGGTTTGGTTTCAATAATAATACTAATTAATCACTCTTGCATTTTACGGACACCTTTTAACCAAGGAGGCTCTTTCCCTGATTTTTTTAGCCTCACACTAACCCTCTGAGATAGGGATGGAGGGGATCACTAGACCTATTTTATGAGAAACCCAAGGCACAGCTGAGTGAAGGGTTTTCTCAAGGATGCAAAGCACTTCAGCAGCTGGGTCAGGAAGGGAATCCAGGAAGCTTGGTCCCAAGTCCTTACTCTAGCCACTGGGACAAACTCCCTCCCATGGAATTAAGTCTTCTAGGCAGCTGGGTATCACAGGGTAGCTGGCCCTTTAAAGGGAGATAGTTTGTCACAGGTGAGGCAGAAACCGATCTCACCTCCCCAGGTGGAGCACACGCGCCATGTTGCAGGCAGACTGGGACTCGGCTGGGCCAGGCCTAGGGACGTAAGGGAGAGCCGTGAGGGAGAATGAAGAAGCCACAGCAAAGGCTGCAGAGAACAGGAGGCCCCTGCAGGAAACCCTTGCCCGGGGGAAGGGTCGGGCCAGCAGAGACACTTGGACACTATGAGCCTGTGAAAGACCCTGGGAGCAAGGCCTGGGAGTGGCTGCTCAGAGAGAGCAGGGAGTGACCCCAAGGAGCCCAGGGCATGTTGTGAGGAGACTGAGCAGAGCCTGGGAAGGGCTGAAACGCTGTGCCCAGGTTGGGAGTGTGAAGCCAGACAGAGCTCGGAGAGGTGTGCCCAGGTTGAGACTGGACAGGAAGAGACTGAATTTTGAGTGTCTTCTATATTGATAAACTGACCTCAGGACGGGGTGGTGCTGCCGGACATGTAACCTACATCAAGGGGAGGTAAGCTGATTTACTTACCAATTCTGTATTACAGAACTTCTTTATCTGACTCAGGGTATTTGCACAGACCATGAATTCATACCATTGGAAGAAACTACAGCTGGATTTGCTATAGGGACCCTCTAAATACTAAAAGTGGAAATTGTAATAGGATTCATTTGATTTCTTTTTCTTCTTAGAAATCCAGTACCAGTCTTTGCCAGAAGACAGTTCACACAAAATTAGTAGGTTCAAATTTCTTTTCACTGAATGACACTCCAAAGATATGCAGTGTTGTAGCTATGTTGGTCCCAGGATATCAGAGAGACAAGGTGAGAGAAGTAATATCTTTATTGGACCAACTTTCTGTTGGTAGGAGACAAAGTCATTATTTTCATTAATGACTTGTCTTTACTGAATTTAATGTTGTTGAATTCCGATCAATTCTCCAATTTGTCAAGGTCATTTTGAATTTTAAAACTGTCCTCTAAAGTTTTTGCAACTCCTCCCGGCTTGGTGTCTTCTGAAAATTTTATAAGCGTCCTCTCTACTCCATTAGACAAGTGCAAAGTACTTCACTTAGGAAGGAAAAAATCTAATGCCCAACTACAAAATGGGGAATAACTGGCTAGGTGATAGTACAGCTGAAAGGGATCTGGGGGTTATAGTGGATCACAAACTGAGTAGGAGTTGTCAATCTGTTGTGGCTGCAAAAAAGGGAAGAGTGTTGGATGTAACACATGGGAGGCAATCACACCACTTTACTCGGCTTTAGCTGGAGCACAGTGTCCAATTCTGAGCACCACAATTTAGGAAAGATGGGGACAAACCGGAGAGAGTAAAGAAGAGAGCAAAAAATGGATAAAAGGTTTAGAAAACCTGGTTTATGAGAAAGAGTTAAACAAAACTGGGTATGTTTAGTCTTGAGAAAAGGAGACTGAGGGCAACCTGATAATTTTCCAATTTGTTAAGAACTGTCACAAAGATGGTGTTGATCAACTGTTCTCCATGTCCACTGAAGACAGGACAAGAAGTAACAGGCTTCATCTGTAGCCAGGGGGATTTAGATTAGAGATTAGGAGAAGCTGTCTAACTCTCAGGGTCGTTAAACTCTGGAACAGGCTTCCAAGAGAGGTCGTGGAGTCCCCATCATTGTAAAGCTTTTACAAACAAGTTGGAAAAACACTTGTTGGAAGGAGGTGGAGGGGGCCTAGGTTTACTTGGTCCTGCCACAGTGCAGGGGGCTGGACTGTTACCCGCACTCTCTGGGGCACCCCACCTTTACCCTTCCCTGGGCTCAAGGCATAACCCAGTTCATTTAGACATCCTCATCCTTTACCAGTTCCTAGGGCTCCAGACGAAAGGCACCTACCCTTACCCGGTTCATAAGGCTAAGGGCCACCCATACCCAATTCCTAGGGCTCAGGGCATAATCTTCTGGGGGATTGTGGGGCCTTTTACCAGTGAAAGAGCCTTACACAATAATATCCTTAACCTCTATTTATTAACAATCACCAAACCAGAAGGCACCCCCTAAGCAGACAATGCACATCACTCCAAATAAGGCAGATGGACTTTTCTTGCTGGCCAGTCAGGATCAGGTCATTCATGGGACTCCAGCTTCTGCATGATATGGTTGGCGGGGTGTTGAGGTCTGGCAGCTCTGATGTTGGACTATGTCCTGGAATTAGGTATCAAAGAACTTCTTTTTGGACTCCATTTTATATCGTTAAAATTGAGTCCTGATTATCTGTACCAATCATTTCAAACAAAAGTACTATAAAATAATTCTTTGACCAATCCTGACATATTGCAAAACAATTCTTTAACCAATCAGACCCCACCACCTTCATTGATTTAAACCTTGCAATATTAGTTATGCAACAGACAGAAACAATCAAAGAACCAGACAGAAACCACAGAGTTAAACAATAGGGAAGTAGGGACCATAAAGGCAAAAAAATAAAGAAGCATAGATTTTACAATCACAATTGTTGATAAGTGATTCCTTGCCAGACAGAATGCTGTCAAACAAAGTTTTCTTTAAACATCTTAAAATCTGTTTCTCTATCTGATGATGGTGGGTGCTATTAGGACAGGTGCTTTCTTTACAGCCGGATATTTCATTGTTTTAATGTAATTTAGATGGAATGTGAGGATGTGATTTTCTGCTTTTTAGCTCATGGTGGCTGCTGTCCTAATGTGGCTGCAGAAAAAGCCCTCAGACCTGACAGGACTTGATGACTTCTTGAGGTCCCTTCAAGCCCTCCATTTTTATGATTCTATGATTTAAGTTTTCAAGCAACGCAGAGCTCCGTGTAAGCTCAAAATCTGGTCTCACACCAACAGAAAGTCAGTCCAATAAAAGGTATTCCCTCACCTACCTCGTCACTCCAAAGACAAACGGTTGTCGCACAGCAGTTACAACACACCCTCGCTAGACTAACATCACTCGCTCGAGATTTATTATTTCCCTTTAAAGTGAGAAATATACCAACTGGCCTAAACTCTAAAATATATACGGAAACCTCCCCAAAGAAGTACATGGATTCACACTTTTGACAATCAGAGATGTCTGGCTTTCACGTAGGCTCACCCTAGGTATTATAGTGACAGGTTAAGACATTTCATGGTACCACTTAACCAATTCTTTCAGCACCCCTGGTACTGAGCATATACACCACGGCAAATAAGAAAGTGACAGTTTCTGTTGCGGTTAGTCACACGGTGTCTTTGGTTCAACGAGGTGATGCAGCCCACAAAGACATTGGCCTTCAGCCTGCAATTCCTCCTTCAAAGCATTTTCCCTGTCTCAATCCCACTGACTTCTGTACAATTACAGGAAACTGTATTGAGATCCAACCCACAGATTCAGTCTGGATTACCCTGGCAGCTCCCTGCAGGGTTGTGTTGGATCTCACTGGCACTCTGCATTGCTGCCAGTTTTGTACCCGAGAGAACTCACTACCGACTGGGCAGGAGCTTCCAGCTTCTCACCAAGGGGTACGTGTGCACATGCAGGGATGTCTGCCCTTAATGAAAACTTCCACACCAGCTTCGAAACAGCTGCTGAGCCTGGTTAACAGCTCGCTGACTTCCCTCCCGCGTGCGAAATAGCAACTGCTTGTTTGCAGTCACTCCTCTACCCCGCCACCTTGCCCGCGAATGGTTCCCTATCAGCTCAGAGCAAGTAGAAACAGCAGCTGTAATTACAGCAGTAAGGCATTGGGCCGAGCACCAGAAAACTAAAACAAAGAAAAAAATAGAGAAGGGGGTGACAGACACATACTCCTGTGTGGAATTCTTGGGGAACCGCAAGGAGGGAAATGTGGGGGAGTCACGACAGAGCCAGCCCTGGCCGTGATTGGGCGTGAGGGAGGCCTCCAGCCAGTTACCTTAGGGATGCTACAAATGTCCAAGGTGGAGTCTGAGTGATGTTTGGAGGGTGTTGAAACTCGCGGTGCAGAAATATTCATGATTCTCTGCACAGGAGACTCTTTGGAGGTCAGTGGGACTAGACGGTTACAGGGGATTCTGAAGCAGAAATATTTTATTTAGGAAAGCGCACATCAGATCACTTCGCCCCTCCCCAGTGGGTGGATAAGATAATGCTGCCCAGATTTCAGCTGGCAGGTTTGGCCCCAGTCCAGTAAATCACTTAAACACAAGGGTGATGACACGCAAGGCCTTCAGTGCAACTGTTCACATGCTTAAGTGTTTTGCTGTATCAAGGGCTATCTCAGTACTTCTGAATGATGACAAGGCCCTTCCAGTGGAGACTATTATTTTAGAAGATACCTGCCCATATGCTGATTAGGCCTCACTGGAGCATTGTGTCCAGTTCTGGGTGCCACATTTCAGGAAAGATGTGGACAAATTGGAGAAAGTCCAGAGAAGAGCAACACAAATGATGAAAGGTCTAGAAAACATGACCTACGAGGGAAGATTGAAAAAATTGGGTTTGTTTAGTCTGGAGGAGAGAAGACTGAGGGGGGACATGATAACAATTTTCAAGTACATAAACGTTGTTACAAGGAGGAGGGAGGTAAATTGTTCTCCTTAACCTCTGAGGGTCGGACAAGAAGCAACGGGCTTAAATTGCAGCAAGGGAGGTTTAGGTTGAACATTAGGAAAAACTTCCTAACTGTCAGGTTAGTAAAGCACTAGAACAAGTTGCCCAGGGAGGTTGCAGAATCTTTGTCGTTGGAGGTTTTTAAGAGTAGGTTAGACAAACACCTGTCCGGGATGGTCTAGTCTAGTTATTACTTAGTCCTGCCTGGAGGGCAGGGGACTGGACTAGATGACCTATTGAAGTCCCTTCCAGTCCTACACTGCCATGATTCTATGCTGTTTTTGACTCTTTAAATCCACATGAAAGGATTGCATACAGCTTATTTGGTTTTTAAAAAGGAAAGAGGGCAAAGGATCTTAAAAATAGACTAAATGGCTTTGCTACAGAGGTAAACAACTGGAATCATCATAGGTAGGTGGCCAGTGCTGACACTCACAAAATTACTGCTGAATACAAAATTCAGGCTTAATACTTTTAACAGGACAGTGGCTGAATTTAAGTTCACATACTTAAACTGAAGTATATGGGAAGAAAGGGAAATATAAACTGGTGGCATGACAGCCTGTGAGGAAGCTGTCGCCAGAGCAATGTACACCCGAAACCATTCTGATGGACAAGTTAGCAGAAATCCATCTGCAACCAGCACAGTGCTCTTGGCTTCTTTTGTTTTAAAACCACCTTACTCAGAGCACGGATCATCCTCACACATTAATAAGCAGTTTACATTTACCCTCACTCTCTCCAGAGGATCTCTCGTTATCAGGAAGGGACAGGGTGCGCAGATTACTATCCTTCCGGTGCTGCTCCGAAGAGCACCGGGTATGGCCCACTGCCTGTCTCAGGGAGGGAATTCCTGTAATATTGGCTTTCAAATGAGAAATGAAAACAGTGTAATTGCAGCCACTGCCCACAACGCCTGCCCAATGCCCTAGTGCAGCACTTCTTCTTGCGTGTGGTGTAGGTAGCAACAACTACAGAGTCATATCGAAGTTTGCTAGCCAGCATATTGCCGCAGGAGTGAGCTGGTGAATGTCCTTCAGGCCCCCAGCAAAAGAACGAAGGGGACACTCAGCTGTGACGTGCTCCATCGTTTGTGCCCGGTGACCACAGTCGCAGGCAGGTGTTTGCCTCATTTTCCATTTAAAGAGGGTTTGTCCACCTCTCCCATGAACTGTCCTGATGTGATTCAATTTGCACCAGTCTCTCCAACATAAATCAAAACCCGGGGGCTCCTCGGCATGGTCAGTGAGGAGCTGTTTGTTTTGAGCGGTCAAAATGCTCCATGTGACTCTCCATTGAGCCTCAGCATCGAAGTTGAGTGTAAGGGTCTTGATGCGGTTCCATAGAGGGTTGTGGGATTTTAATCTTGTCTTTGGTGGGTTCTGCAGGTCATGGTGCAGCAGGATCCCCGTTGTTTGTGTTGACATGGTTGCGAAAGCGAGATGTCTGAGCCGCTCTTCTCATCTATAGAGGCTGGATGTGCAATAGGACCAGGAGTCGGTGAACTGGAGTCAATTTGAGCATCCCTGTCACTATGTTCCTGGCATTACTGAGTTGAGTATCAAGGAGTTTAGTGTGGCTGCTGTGAGACCAGACTTGCGCACAGTATTCAGCCGCAGAATATACCAAGGCAATTGTTGTGGTTCGTATGGTCCTTGGGCTGGAGCCCCATGATATTCTGGCCAATTTCCGGCAGGGCTAGAGGCAGGTATAAATAATAGTGCCCAGACAGTCAGCAGGAAGCTGGCATTCATTTCAAAGGGACGAAAAGGTCCCAGGAAATGCAGGTCCTTTGCATATTGCACTTATGGGCAATGCTGGCATTAGCCACAGTGTTGGCCGCTGCCTGCTCCTCTCCACTTGACCATGCCCCTCTTGGCCCCTGATACTCAGGGGTGTGGCAGGGCAGATAGCCTAGGAGCTGGCTCCACTAGCTAGAGACTTTGCCACACCTGGTTGTTCCTAGCAAGGGACTTGTGGAAGTTCTCTCCCACATTTGCTCTGCTGGAGAGGAGAGGGCTGGAGACCTTGTCCCATATAGCTTTAGCACCAGCTGCAGAATGGGGCTAATGATGAACGTTTAACTTGCAGGGGGCCTGACTAAGTAATGCCCGCAAAGGGTGAACCCCTTTCAGAAGAAGAGGTGGGAGCAGACTTCACGGGACCTACAGGCTCCCCGTTGTGCTTGTTTCTCTAGGCCATGGGCAGCTGAATTTGAGGAGGTGGGTGTCACAAGCTGCACATCAGGAGCACACACCCCTTGGGACACAACCTCCATACAGAGCCCCTGCACTGGCCAGAGAATCATAAGAAATATAGAATTGGAAGGGACCTTGAGAGGTCATCTAGCGTAGACTCGTACCCTGAGGCAGGGCTACGTATTATCTAGATCATCCCTGACAGGTGTTTGTCTGATCTTCTCTTAAAAATCTCCAATGCTGGAGCTTCCACAACCTCTGTATGGAGAATTTGTTTCAGTGCTTAATTACCCAGACAGTTAGCAAGTTTTTCCTAATGTTGAACCTACACCTCCCTTGCTTCAGTTTAAGCCCATTGCTCCCTGTCCTGTCCTTAGTGGATAAGGAGAACAATTTATCACCCTCATCTTTATAACAGCCTTTTATGTACTTAAAGACTGTGATCATGCCCCCCCCCCCCACCCCCCAGCTCCTCTTCTCCAGATTAAACAAACCCAGTTTTTACCATCTTTCCTTGTAGGTCATGTTTCTGAGACCTGCTCTGGCTTTAACACATTCTGTACTACCCAGGTGTGTTTTCTGCAGCATGCGGGGCCATGACTCGGGGTCTGTAGGGCATGTAGCACGGCTGCCAGAACTCTATAAAGTGAACAGGGGCTGACGAGTGGGTCCCCAGTCGTTACCAGCCTGACCATGAACAGACATGTAGAATTTCTAGGGGAGAAAAAAAGGAAAATAACCCTGAGTGCTCTTTACCTCCATTTTTGAACCTCCGTATTCTTCAAACACCTCATCTGGTTTGCCCCATATTATCCAGAAAATTTCTTCCACAAGTTTAACACATATATATGAAATTTCAGGTGGGTCAGCTCTGTTTTGACCCAGACAAATGGGTGATGGATTTTAAAGTCAGTCTCAGAGAAGGAAGCTACTGTAGATACACCCTTATTAACGACGCAGGTGCTGGTGCCTGTAGGTAAGAGAGTTCAAGGGTTATATGATAAGGAGGAATCAGCGTGTTCATTCCGCCTCCCTAATGCAGACATTTTATTGTACATTAATGACCCCGCAGCCTCTTTACCAATTGTCTGAGAAACAATGTAGTCTTCTGGAGCTATTTTAGATTACAAGATATACGGGGCTACATCTTTGATCGTGCCTCGAGATGACAGTAATTATATAGCTCTTACATGCTTGCTCTCCCTTAAGTGGTCTAATATTTGTCTTCATTATTTAGGAGTGCTCATCCCAAACAAATGGTCTGACGTTTAGAGCCATTAAACCCAACTGAATTTTCAAATAAATTGAATCTAATCTGGGCCTCTGGACTGATCTCGCCCTGTCACAGCTTGGAAGGACAAATATGATCAAAATGGATATTGCGTTCCTGGAACTGTACCCCTCCCAAAGGTGAGCTGCTGAAACCTTTGCTGGGTATTAACACTTTGGTTGATACTTTAACATGCAAAGGGTCCGTTCCCCGTATCAGGCTGTAGGCACCCAGACTAGGGGCCCAGTTCCCTCCATCAGGGTACCCGTGCTGAGAGCTGGTGGTGGCCCTTGGAGCGTGGTCTCTGTGCCTCTCCATGTGGATGCCAAGGGAGACACAGGATAGCATATCTCTGGGCGGCATTGCGAGGGCACGCAGGCCTTTGGCTGGCACGGGGTGGTAAGGGATGAGCCTGACCTAAGGTAACAGTGACAATGGTTTTGTTCGTTTCTAATTAATTTGATTAAGTGAGAATAGTTCTATTCCCAGCAGCAGCAGCCATGGCAGGGTAAGGGTCCCCCATGTGTCGACCTAGTTCTAAGGGTGTATGGGCGGGGAAGGGCTGCACCAGTACCTCAAGACTTGTGCAGGGATGGGACCAGGAACTGGTTCTGAGAAGGGGGGGGGGGGGGGTCCTCCCAGTTTTTTGGCTCACTCTGAAGGGCTGGGGAGTTTGGGAGGCCAGGGTGGCTTCCTCGTGGGCAAAGCCGGTCTGCTGGGAAGTAAATGACTCCTAGGAGTGTAAGGAAGGGACTGCACCGGTGCCGAGTGCTGCAGAGAGGCAGCAGTGAGCACTGATGCTGCCTGGGGCAGGCGACTGGGGGTGAAAGCCCTCAGCATGCCGATGGTAGCTAACGGCCGGAGAATCTCGGTGGGGGCGACTGGCCTGGGGAGGGAAGGGACCGGGACAGAGCACAGGCAAGCGTCTACACAAGGGAGAAGCAGAGGAATGGCTGAAGTCGAGGCAGCAACATGAAAGACCCAGAGGAACGTGGGCTCAGGGAGCCAAGGATGGTGCCCAAGGCCCCCGGGAGCAGAGGCACCCTGGGGAATGAGCACGGGAACAAGGGGAGGAAAGATGGGCAGTAACTGTATTGAGGGCAGTTTCTGTGGACTGGAGAAGGCAGAAGTCAGCACAGGGGAGCGACAGGACATTGAGTTGACGGGCTAGGAGCAGCCGGCCCGTTCGAGGCCCTTGCCATGGGAGTGGGGGGCGGTAAAGGGTGAGTCAGGAGCGGGGAGACACAGCCGGCGTGGGAAAGGAGGTGGCACTGAAAGGGTGAAGATGAAGGCAGGGAAGGGAGGAGGGAGAGGGGAGATGGCTGGAGAAGTGGAATCACAGGGACAGGTTCAGGGAGCAGGGCAGAACGACTTAGTGTTAGGCATGGGGTGGGGAAGGAGAACAGTGCCAGATAGCCAGCTCTCCCCCTCCCCCGCCCAGCTCCCCGCCGGGACCCGCTGGATGCTGCTTTCCTCCTCTGTATGTACAAATCAAGCAACGCAGGAGTTACAGGAGTGCCTGTGGTCGGCCAGGTCCCTCCCAAAAGGTAGGTAGGAAAGCTGCTGGCTTGTGTGGTATCTGCAGTGCGGGAGGGCGGATCAAAGCACACCCTGCATTCCTTCACCACCACCTTGGTGAGAGGGAAGGGAAGATTTCACAAGCTGCTTTTACTAGAACAGATACAGATTTTGCCTGGAATATCTGTGCATTGAAGTTTTTCTCTGAGGGACAGCTCCAGAAGGCCAGCAGGCCGAGCACCTCGCTGTCAGCCACAAAGAGAGCAGAGATGCACGAGCTGTTTCATCACTGTGAAGATCAATATTGCGTCATCTTGTCACGTGAAAACACGCACGGGCCTGACAGTTGTTGCAAATTCTTTTGCAGAAAGCGCGTCCTGTATTCTACCTGACAAACGTCACAATTGTCCGCGTTCTCAGCAGCTCCAGGCACTCCTTCCGCCAGGCTCGCTTCGGCCTCCACTCTTCAGTCCCTTCGGTGGCTCTTTGCACACACCCAGCTCTCTCTGCAGTGCTTTGGCAGCTGCGGCGGGAGCGCTGTTCCCCAGGAAAGTAGCTGACACACTTACCGTTTGCTGAGCACAGCACAGAACACGTGCGCTTTGACCGCAGACTAAGAGCCTCACCTCCACAGCACACTTGCTTTCCACTGGCCAGAAGCCTAAAAGCCTCACTCCCGTACCCAGTTCTATTTAATGGGCAAATATGCTGCTGCCGGGTCTCTCAAATCAACTTCTAATTGTTTCTGGTGACTCCACGGATCGGCTCGCTGATGATGATGAATCCGCAGGCTGCAATTGCCATTCAAGAGCTGGCCCGGCAAAGAGGGATAAATGACAGTGTCTGTGATCTTGCCGTGACATCAGCACTTCTCTTTGCCAGGGGAAGCAGAGACGGTCTCAGGCCAAGGATGCAGAGGGGAAGGGAGATGCTCGGTCAGCAGTGGCTGAAGCAGAAGCAGAAGGAAAAGCCGTGTCTGGACTGTACTTCTCTGAACAGCAGCAGGGTCAAGGTCCCTACCAGGCTGGCCCTCACTGGATGCTGTCCTGGCTGGGCACTGCCACAGATTTTTCATCATTCTCCTGATTAACCTGGGCATGGCAACTCGCCCACCTTATCCCGGTGGGCCCATGGTGCCGTTTGGCCTGGGTTTGAACTGCCCGTGGAAACCCGCAATGAAGGCAGAACTCAAGGGGCTTTGTCCTGGAAAGATTCTTCCTCTAATTCCTCTTCCCCTGGCGCTCTTCTTGTGCCCGCTGCTCTTCTTGCCAGACAGGATGCTCTCAAACTAAGTTTCCTTTTACATCTTCTAGGCACTTCCCTTTCCCTGGAGGCGATCGGCACTATCAGGACAGGATTGTATCCTAACAGCCCCATAGCACCTGATTTCAATGTGACTAGGTTGGGATGTGAGGAGGTGACCGGTCGCTTCCCAGCTTAGGGCTGCCTCTGCTGCTTAGCCAAAGGCCTTAGCCTAAGAATAGGGCCTGTCACAGTGAGAGAAGGCCCTTACACCGGCAGACAGTGATTTTGATTCTTTCTTTTATACCTCTAGAACTAGCCAAGTGATAAGAATACACCTAAATTCTTAGAGTACAGGCCTTTACAGACAGGCCTGAATATCTATATCCTAACACTAATCACAAATAAAATATTTTTGCTAGTGTTTTCAGTAAGCGGAATTTAAAAAATCCCTGCCACACTGGAAGTAACACTGGGTGAACAACAGATATTTCAGTTCACTGGCAATTCAAAAAAAAGTTATTTTTGGGGTCAAACAAAAAAAGTTTCAATGAATTAAAAATTCAGAAAAAGCGTTAAAATGTCTGAACAGGGCACTTTGTTCAAGCGATCTCTATCGAGGCAACTTCACAGAACAGCCAGAGGAGGGGGTGCTATTGCCACCCCCACCCTCTTTCTGACCACAGCACTCATCTGGGTTGGGGGAGCCCTGGGCTCAGTTCCCCCCCCATCTGACATGGAGAGGGGATGTGAACTAGGCTCTCCCATGCTGCAGGACAGTGCCCTAACCACTGGGCTACAGGACATTCGGGAGGGGCTTTTGTCATCCTCTCCTATTGAAGCTGTTTCACTTTGCGTATATAATTTAAGAAAGGAGGACTTGTGGCACCTTAGAGACTAATCAATTTATTTGAGCATAAGCATCCGATGAAGTGAGCTGTAGCTCACAAAAGCTTATGCTCAGATAAATTGGTTAGTCTCTAAGGTGCCACAAGTCCTCCTTTTCTTTTTGCGAATACAGACTAACACGGCTGTTACTCTGAAACTGTATATAATTAGCCTCTTGAGCAAGGACTTGAACCTGGCTCTCCCCCAACACTGACGTATGTCCTCGGCACTGGGTTATGGAGGAGTCACACTCCCCGCCCCCCACCCCCATGACTATTCATTGTAATTCACCATGGCAATTTGTAATCATTCATTCACCACCAAGACCAGGAGTTTTTGGCTAATAAGCTATTCCCTGAACATGTTTTCACCCAGCTGTAATTGGAAGAGTGAAGATCCTGCTTTGGTTCAGTCCTGTTTGGAACTGGCTGCATCAATATTAATTATGCACTAAATTCTCGTGAGAGAACAGGAGCCTGCTAACACCTTGGACCCAGATCCTGCCAAGAGGTCTATGTTACTGACCCTTCATGCACCATGGCTTGTTTCGCAGGATCAGGGCCAAAGTGACATCCAGTCATTGCTAGTTTACCTGACTTTTGGCATTGGTTTGAGGAGCAGCAGTTAAGTGTAAGTGCTCCCGCTACATGCCCTTCTTCTCGCATGAGCATGTTGTCACCTCCCCAGCGGTGAGAGTCCTGGGCTCGGTCCACCGGCACGCTCTGCATACACTGTGCCGCTCTGCGACATAAGGCGGCAGTAAGCACCATGCAAAGCACGCACACCCTCAGGGTCATTGGCCAGGTAGGAACATAGGAAT